>NW_027187419.1:18630679-18755753 GCF_028583685.1 Petaurus breviceps papuanus | reverse complement strand
TTCCTTCCTTCCTTCCTTCCTTCCTTCCTTCCTTCCTTCCATCCACTTAGGAAAGATAGCTGCTTAAGGAGTCAACAATGTTTTTTAATTACATTCACTAGTTCAGGGGAAAAGTCAGCACCCTGAACTTTAGAAAAAATATAAGCAGAGAAATAAAGACCAAGAGACAAGGATCTGCCTGATCCAGGAATCAGCTACAAACTTTACATACATCCCTGATCAGGAGAGCCTTTACATCTGAGTAGACAGGGAGCTCTGAACATAAGGCCACTCAGAATCTTGACCAGGGAATCACAAGATCCTTTTCATAAGTGATCCCCAAAGCAAAATAACAACTCAGAGTATATATACACTTATCAGACCCAGAAGGCATCATAACTCTTGTGACTGAGTACCTAATTAGAAATTAGCAAAAGGTGTGAAAGCCTTCCTACAAGCAAGCCTCCCCTAAAAAACTTCATTTAAAGGACTACATGTGAGGCCTATTAATGGACAGGGAAGATCTTAAATCCTGTTAACATTACACATGGTATTCAGGTATTCCAGTTCTTATTTTTATCTCCTAGACTTGTCATTTGATTTGCTGTGAGATAGCTTACTTTCCCCTGATTTTTTTGGCAGTCTTTTGACTTTGCTTTATTATCTCTTGCTGCCTTATATAGTTATTAGCTTTTATATGATACATTCTAATTTTCTGGGAATTTGTTACTTGGGCAAGGTTTATACCATGCTATTCATTCCCCTTCTTCCATAGCTCTCTTTTATTTTTACCTCATCATTCCAAATCTAGGGTCAGAAGGATGGTAACCCTATGTCCAAATAAGATTCTTGGAAAGATGTAACAACATGGATGACTTTGTTTTACAGTCACTCATTGTTAATATCAAGTAAGGCAGGAAATAGATGTATGCTCACTAAAAATGTGTGTCATTGTGATAGAGGATTTCCAGCATGGTTCAAATTGCAGAAAGACTCCCAAAAGATAGTGGAATCTTTCAAGTGTTCTTCTTTGTGTATTTCATTAGTTTGATTACATTAAATGCTGGAATATTGCAAAGCCTCCTAAATAATCATTCATTGACAAAATAACAGGTGGATCACGAATATTTACTATCCTGACTATGATATTCAATTGGATAGATAACCCATAGAGCCAGCCCATTTGCGTGTGTGTGTGTGTGTGTATATGTGTGTGCATTCACAATGCGTGTGCACATGTGTATACTTGTGTATCTTATCTTTTGGACAGATACTATGCATAAACAGGAAAATTGCTTATAGCTTTTAATGGCCTACCAGCAGCTCCCTGACATAAAGGCTCATCTTTCTACATCAATATTTTCTCTTTAATTCTGTATGACTGTGATTGTTGTTCTACCAGTCTCTGAAGATTTGAAGTTTAGGTCACCCAGAAGGCACATGATTGGCATGAGCAGGCTGCAACACATTTACATAAGCAGTTGTGCAAAAGAAGTGGCATAAAAGGATGTGATTAGAGAAAATATGTGACTGGGAAAAATAGACTGTTCAATTAATGAAAACAAAGGATTAAGCAGTGAGTAGCTTTGCAATGTCAAAAGATCTGGACTTTGTGGAACATGTTGTGTAGACCCCTTCTGATAGATTGATGAAAGCACATAGACAAATGTTATAGCCAGGATGGGCAGGCATAGACGGGTCTGAATCTGCAGTGTGGATAGCAGTACTCATGTTGTAGATCACAGGAACATCACAATATCTTCTACCAAATAAAATTCAGTATCCTTTTCCTTGACTATCCATTTCCTCTACTATATTGTACCACATTTTTTCCAGTCTTAATTCAGACTTACCTCACAAGATTTTCCAAGGAAATAGTTTTATAAATCTTAAGACACTTTAGATATAGTTGAGTTTCTTTAATGAGAATCTTGTCTCTATAAACAGATAAAACATTGCAACTGATAAAAGTTGCAATTGGCATTTTTAACACATATGGTATACAAACTTGGAATTTTCTTTTTTAATTTATAAAAGATAACTATACATTGAAAATAATGTAACATGATTTATTGCAATAAATTTGTGAATTGAATAAATTACAAATATTAATATTATATATTTTAAATTATAGATCATACAAGTCCTAGAACATGTTCCATTTTAATAACTTAAGATATTTATAGTGGGGTACCTCATATGATTTCTAATGATATAAATGATAAATTATTTTCAATGGTAAATATTTTACTTAAAGTTATAATTTTACTTTCATTTAAAAAAAATTGAAGCCCTTGTTCCTTGATAAATGTTACACTCAAATTCTTATTTGTTTTCTGTCATATTTGACAAATTTAAAACAAGAATAAGTGATAGCAAGTGTTGCAAAAGTTAAAATAGCACTTCCTCTGACTACCAACTAGTGATGCTTTGTGGTCTAGCAAGTCTGATAAATTAGTTGCTGTTATAAGGTTCAGCTAAAGCAAATGAAAATAATTTATCAGAGAAACACAAGAAAATGAAACACTGCATCATCACAATTTTTAAGATTAGAAAATCAATCAAAAACTTCAGAAGTAACTTGACTATAACTGTATGATTGTGGAAGTTTAACAATTAAGTAGTGGATTCATTCCAAAAGATTAATGGGGCTCATTTTTATTACAAATTTTGCTGCTATGCGAACCTAGCAAAACAGGAAGTGATGTACAATGTGTTAAAAAATGCATAACAACCAACATCTTTCATGAAGTTAAAACAGAAAACTAATAAGTATGTTGCATTCAATAAATGTTGGGCTTTGATGTATTGATTTGTGAAAATATGTCTTTGTCTTTGCGTCTACATTACTCCAACTATATCTCAATTACAGTAGTAAATATACGAATATTAATATATTTAGAGAATAATGATTGTAGAGTTGTGTCAGGTTTCACATAGTTAAATAATATGACCACTGTCTTCAAGCTCATATTAATTATACCAAGATAAAATTAAGTATGATTCTTAGATAAATTATTAAAATTGCAAATGGATTATAAAACAAATAATCCAACTCATCTTTTAAAAAAATGTTAATAAAATATCTGGATTGTACTCTGGAAAGCCTTATTTATGTTCTACTTCATGAATTTATGGGGGATAAATTTAACACTGGAAGTGACCTTAGAGGTCATCTAGTCTAAACAAATGAATCCTCATTTGATGAGTGAGGAAACTGAGTCCTAGAGAATTGAAGGGCCTTGCCCATGGTAATACTGGTAGGAAGTTATAGAACCACAATGCAACCCCAGGTTGTGGGACTATAAACCCATCATACTTCCTAATACCTTGTCCCACCATCCTACACATCTAATTTGTATATATACATAACAGCTATTGTAGATAACCATGGAAATGGTTCTTTTAAAAGGCAAATAGGCCTTGATAGTATCATTTAATAAAGATGATTTTAATTAATTCACTAGTACTTTTTTATTGTTGAATCTTTTATGTGTAAGGAATCTGATAGTAAACACTGGATAAGCAGTTTTGATCAATATACCTTAGGCAGTAGAACTTCAAATGTTTATTTTTCAGATGCCCACAAATTTGAGTAATTATGTAGAACTTTAAAAAAAACATTTATTATCCTTTTTATCACCTTTTTATTTTCCTGTTTTTTATTGATTATTGTAATTCTTTAAGGTTCTGTACTTTAACTTACGTGAATAAGTCTGTACATCGATACAGACCCATGCCATAGTTGAAGGCCTGCAATTACTGTGGACAAAGAGTATTCATTAGATAGTGGCCAATTTTCTGAGAAAAAGACCCTTCAAAGGCAAGTTCTTAGGCAAAAGATATGTGGTCTCCTTTTTGGTCCATTTCTAAAGCCTTTCCACTTTTCTTAGACCTTCCAGAACTTGGTTATCTGCTGACAGATAAGCCAGGGTCACCTTTATACTATGATAAGGTATCAAAGTAAGACTTTAATAAAGGGTACAATGTATTGTCCTTCAACATTTTAGAAATAATTTAATTAAAAGCATGGAATCTTCCACTAGAGTAGGAATTATCCTACTCTGATGCTTCTCTGTGGCATAGTGGTAACTAAATTTTTGAAGCTTATGGTAGCAGCATGTAAATTGTAGCAGGTTCTTCTTTCTATTCTGGGAGAATGTTGCTAGTAGTTTCAGCAAGATGCTGCATATTCTTTAGTGATCCATTGTGAAAGTTATCAGTAGAATATTGGCCACAGTCATTTTTGGTCAGTGTAATTCCCGAAGACCATCTACTAAGTAAGTCAAAAGGTATTTTGATCTTCATTTATAGAAAACCCATACCAATCAAATAATAGGCCTTTAATGAATTAAAATTAAGGAATTTTAATAAATCAGATTATTAATCCCTTGAATATCTACATTTACCTTTTTCTGATAAGAAAAGATAAAAGTAGAATTTAAGTGACTTTCTTAGGATCACAGCATGAATAATGGTAACAGTCTTGGTTAGAACTGAGGTATCAAAATAACTTAATCCACTTCTCACTCATGCTCTTTTTATGACAGTCTCTCCTGCATGATTTTTATTAAACACCCCAAAAGTAGAAAATAAAAATGGAAAGTAGGATTAAAACTTGATGACAATATGTTTAATTTTTTTAAAAATTGTTTCATATTCTGTAATTACATTTGATTGAAATTTTATGTGTGTATATACAGATGCATATATATATATACATATACAGAAATATAGATTTATGCTCAGTTATTCTTTTTTATATTTAGGTTATTTCACAATTAAGAATCCTGGGTAGATCAGTAACCTCTGGCTGCAAGTTTGATAGAGAAATCTGGTCTAATGAACTTTCTCCTGTACTTAATCTGTGGAAGAAACTTAATCAGGTATGTTCTGTGGTTTCACAGTAAAAAACTGTAAAGTCTCCTTTCTCTTCCTTCATCAGTCTTTTTTACCAAAAAACTGAAAGTTGTCCATATCTGTGAAATGAACCACCACCTAGCACTGAATATGTTCATCTCTCTATCTTTACACCTGTCTTTCATTGTCTTTGCCTCTGTACCAGTCACGTTTGTGTTCTCACTCTCACATGACCGTGATCCTAGTGCAGGCCTTCATTCATCACCATTGATTTAAACTATTGTAGTACCATCATCATTGGAATCTTCCTTCCCAACAATACACCCTCTGTTCAGGGCCGAAGTACCATTTTGACTATGTCATTCCCCTACTAGAGAAGTCCAGTGGTTCCTTATTACCTTGTAATGGGAATAGGAATTTGAAGATCTTCCCTGCCCCTTGTATTAGCAAGCTAACAGGTACTTAGCACTACTTAGCACTCAGTTTCAAGTTTATAATTGTTTCAAGTATTAAGATCCAGAACTTGTGAATCCCACAGTGGGATGGACTTGTTGATATAACAGGAAAGGGCAGAACAGAGAGGAGCTAATACTGTATATAAGGAAAAGCCCAAGCTGAGAGAGGCCAGAACTTCTGGGAGTGAGCATCTAGAGGCTGGGCTGCTACTGCTGGAGAGGGAGAAGAGAACTGAGAAGAGAAATGAGAACTGAGAACTGAACTAAAAATTGAGAAGAACTGAGAAGTGAGAAGAGAAGAGAACTGGGAGGAGGCATGGCTGTGGTGCCGGTCTTTGATGTTAGTTTTTCAGATTTTTCTGCTGATAGAGGACAGTGCTGTTGTTACAGAAGCCCTGGGACCTTGCTGCTGGTTAAGAAGCCCTGAAAGAGGATTTTCTTGTTGTATGTTTACAGAAAGCCTGGAGGGTCTTGCTGATGATTTCAGAGATCCTGGGACTATACTGATGATTTGTATTGATTCCTCAGACCTTGTTGTTGGGTCTATGTTGATTTCTCAGGCAGAAAGTGAATTGATGAGGATGCCAGCAATGTGTAAGACTGTTATTGTGGCTTTGTTAAGCTTTGTCTTCCCAGGAACAGAAACTGTGAAGGACCTGAGGTGGACCAGACACTGTGAGCTTCAATATAGAACAGAAGCTACACAAAAAGGTGGACAAAGAACTGAGAGCTGTCTGCCTTTGAACCCAGGTGGCAGATGGATAGATTCAGGCAGGAGGAGGGACCATGGAAGAGGAACCATGGAAGCTGAGAGCCTGTCTCAAGTCAAGATGGAAAGACCTCTCCTTGTGTATATGCAAACTGAGAAAATCATGACTCATCGTGGCCTAGGAGTGGAGAACTCTGACCTTTATATTTAGATGATTGAGTTAAGGACTTCTCCAATTATGAAGAAAGAGGACTTTTTGATTGAAGAGATTAAGACAATGTGACCTAGGGATGGAGGACTTTGACCTTTGTACTTTGTGTCAATTAAATAGGCTTGCCTCCTCAAGGATGATTGAATTAAGGACTTACTAAATGATTGTGTTACTAAATGAATGTTATCTTCTGCTTAAAACTATGTGACCACTTTGGCAAAAAAACTATGTGGCAATTTTAGTGATAGGTTGTTAATTTATAATTATGACTGCTGTACTTTGATTTCTGTGAAAATTTTGCTTTAATATGTTACTGAATAAATAGACAGTTCACTATACTGTGTAATCAGAACCTTAAAGCTTTTCGCAGCAGCAGTCCTCTGGAAAGCTGCTCGTGCTTGGCTTTACATACCTCTAGGATCAAATATAAATTCTTCTCTTTGGTGTTTAAAACACATCACAACCTGACTCAAGTCTGCTTTCCAGGCTCAATACATGTTAATCTTTTCTACATACCCCGTGTTCTAGCCACTCTAACATACTTGTATTTCCTTGTACATGAAGTTCCAACTTATGCCTTTGTGCCATTGTATAGACTTTTCTGCAAACCTAGAATGTACTTCTTCCTACCTTTGCTTCTTAGATTCCCTAATTTCCTTCATAACTCAGTTCAAATGCCACCTATTACATGAGACCTTTCATTATCTTTCCAGATGCTGGTTCCTTCCCCAGCAAAATTATTTCATAATTTTTTTGTATATATTTTATATTTACTTATTGTTTCCCCCAGTAGATCAGAAGCTCCTCAAGGGCAAGGATTGTTTTCTCTCTTTGCTTTACCTGAGTATCTCTGAAAACTTAATCTTAGATTCTTAGTTTTGAATTTTTACCTCTCAAATCCTTCTAGGTGCAGTAGCTTAACTATATATGCTTCTTTTTTTCTCAGTGAGTAAGGAGAAATTCATTTGGCTCCCTTGGAATGAAATATAGTTATTTGTCCGACCCATCTGATCTTTTTTCCCTCTGGATCCTCATCCAGATTATATCCTCTACTCACAGTTGTTCCTCAGGGTTCTGTCCTGGGCACTCTTCTCTTTTGTGTCTATACTGCTTCACTTGGTGATCTCATCAGCTCCCATCGATTGAATTACCCCCTCTTTGGTGGTGATTCTACCTTTCCTGCCACAACCTCTCTGATGACCTTCAGTCTCTAGCCACCCACTGACTTTCAGATATCTCAAACTGAATGTCTGGGAAGACATCTTAAACTCGATGTGTCCAAAATGGAACTAATTTTCTTTCCCCCATAAATCTCCTCATGACCCCACTGTTACCTTCCCTAGTATCTAAAGGCCAACACCATTTTCCCAGTCCCTCAGGCTTGTAACCTAGGAGTCATCTTGGATTCCTTACTATCTCCCATTTCCCATATTCGGTCTGTTGCCAAGGTCTGTTTATTTCACCTTTGCAACATCTCCTGACTATGCTCCCTTCTCTTCTCTGACACTACAACTATTCCAGTGTAGACTCTCATCATCTCAGTCTGTACTGTTGCAGTAGCTTGCAGGTGGGTCTGTCTGCCTCAAGTCTCTCCCTATTCTAGTACATCTTCTATTCAACAATAAAAGTTACTTTCCTAAAGCACAGGTCTGATTATGTTATTCCTCTACTGAAAAACTCCACTGGCTTCCTATTGCCTCCTGGAGTAAATAGAAAATGGTCTGTTTGGCATTCAGCAATTTAGTAACAGACTGGAATTGGAAATAATTTTCTTCTTTTAGTCCAGCGATCTTTTTTAGTACATTTAGTCCAAAGAACAGTAAGTTTGCTGAAGATGGGCCTTTAAAAAAATAATCCCTTTGGATCTTGAATAGCAAAGTGTCTTTTTCTATGACCTTGTTGTGGTAATTTATCACCAACTAATTTTTTACAGTAAAGGATTTTCTCCCAAGGTCATCCAATCCAATAATTTAGCAAGCATTTATTAAGCAACTACCATATGCAAGGCACAGAGCTAGAAAGACTATGGAAACAGAAAGACAAAACTAAAAACAATCTTTATTCTCAAGGAGCTTACCATTCTGTTGGGCAGGGGAGATGTGATATTGATAACTATATATGAGATATGTGATATTGATAACTATGATAATTTGAAGGCAGTAAAAGATCACAAATAACTGGGTGAAATTAGATAAAGCTTACTTTAGTAGATGGAAGTGAACTGAGACAGGAAGAAAACTTCTTGTTTTAAGAGACAGGGGTTAAAAATGAAATGTGTGGCCATTGGCATTTACAATCAAAAGGACTTTAATAATCTTGTAAAGAGGAATTTCATTTGAATGTTTGGGGATATGTAGTTTGTTTACAGATGGTTGAGAACTGTGGGTGAGGAAAGGAAGGGGAAGAAATTAATATAGATTGGGTTTTTTTAAAAGAATTTATGAAAGAAAGGAAGGATATAGTAAGATACCTTAAGGAGATGATCAGGTCAAATGAAGGGTTTTTGTTTGTTGTTATTGTATGGTTAGTTGATTTTTTTTTTTAAGGACAGAGAAACTTGGGAAGATTTATAAGCAACACGAAATGAGCCAGTGTATAGGTAGAGATTAAAAGAGAAAGGGGAAATAATTGAAGGATAAAACTCCTGAAGAAGACCAGAGGGGATAAGTTTAGGTCATAAGTAGAAGCTTTGGTCTGTATGAGAAGTACCACCTCTGTATCAGAAATTGGATCTAAGGAAAAGAGAAAGAAGTAATGACAGGGGGATTTGAAGTATAAAAACAGGGACTAGTTAGTGCTCACAAAGGCCTCCATTTTCACAGTAGATTATGAAGTGAGATCTTCTGTTGACAAGGAGCAAGGATAATAGTATACAAAGCAAAAAATAGTTTATAAACAACCTCAAGCTTTATTTTAAGCATTATTATAAATCCACAGACCTTTAAAAGAGCTATACTCTATTTGGCTAGAGATGTAATTTGTGCACTGTATTTCCATAGGTGTTCTAATCTGGCTGTTTTTTTCTCAGATAACATCCACATTGGATTTTTATAATTACATGCAATGTTAAATACTCCAGTAGCAATCTCAGCATTGTACTAGTGTTGACATTCGCTCCTAAAATATTCTGCATAATCATCTACCCCAGACAATGTTTTTGGACCAGCATATTAACTTGGAATGTATTTTCCCCTGGTAGTCTTTTCAAATTAAAACAAGCTCAGTGAAAAGTCATTTTAGTAATAAGTATTTCTTTATCCCTTTGTTACCATAAACTTTATGTTTGTAATTTTCTCATTTACAAAAGTAAACAGTTCCCCTTCCCCTGTCCCTGGCCCCTTATTTGCAATTTATGTCAGATTTCCTTACTTATAATTTATGATACAGAATGTTAAGCTCCTTGAGAACAGATATTGTTTTTAGTTTGGTTTTGTCTTTCTGTTTCCATAGTCTTTCCAGCTCTGTGCCTTGCATATGGTAGCTGCTTAATAAATGCTTGCTGAATTATTGGATTGGATGGCCTTGGGAGAAAATCCTTTACTGTAAAAAATTAGTTGGTGATAAATTACCACAAGGTCATATGACATTGTGATTCAAAAGCAATACATTAATAAAATAGTTCCCTTCAGCTGTCTTCTTTCCCTTCAGCTTGTATGTCATCTTGAGATTTTATTACTTATATACTAGTTGAAGATGCTCTTTAAAAATATAATTAAGGCAGTGTAGCTCCAACACAATATTCAAAGCACCAACAGCGACTGTAAATATGCCAACACTTCTCAAGCACAAAATATGACAAACTCCATGTAGAAGACAGAAGCAAGACATTTATTCAGATACCAGAAAACCAAATCCATCATAGCAACATAGAAGTTAACACACCATAACACAGCAGAGAGCCACACCATTAGCCTTCCCACAAACCAATACTCACAGGACTAGCTGTCTCCCTGGGTGTGTCATCTCCTCCCTCCAGATCTAACTGCTCTGACTCCCAGCTTCCTGTGGGCTCTGCTCCATCCTTCAGCAAACTCCTCCTACCACAGGCTCCATGTGATTACATTCAGTCTATTAGGGGGCAGGAAAGATCTTCAAGTTCCCTTAGGCTTATTAAGGGTCAGGGAAGATCTATTAAGGGATAGGGAAGATCTTCGAATTACCATTATAGGCAGAGAGTTTTAATTTATGAATGTGTGGGGTTTTTTTTTTCCATAAGAAGAGCCTAATTAATTAGTAATTAAATATTATCAAACAAAATATCCTTATAATCAATTCACTTCAAGATTACATATCCAACAATCAAATTTTTATTAAGCACTTTTTATGACAGGCATTATGCTCAATTCCGGAATACAAAGAAAGATAAAAATCTTACCTGCCTTCAAGGATTACATTTTATTATGAAAGAGAACATGTAAATAAAAAGTTGCTACTTCTTCAACTACTACTACTACACATGCACATACACACATGCATGCACACACACGGTAGATGAAAGATATGGCATACGTAAGCAGAAATACTGGACAATTGATAAATTGTATGACTTTTGGAATGCTTTTGGGTATCTACACTTGAATATGCTTATATATGACATTTTAGAATAGCATACTTTGAATCAAAAGATAAAATTATAGTGAGAAGAATTGACTTGGGACAAGTTGGAGAACTTCTCAGCTTCCCAATCTTTCCCTGCTCATTCAATTTATCCCTCTTTCCATCTGCTGAAAATAGAAGGCAGTGTTATTCAGCCAGCCACAGATCCAGGAATTAAATTACATTTAGAAGATATATGTAGTATATAGCTTTCTAAATTAAGTTTGTAAATAGTGTCCACCATTTCTAAAAGATTATTGACAAAGGGATTGGGATCTTTATAATTTGGATGACAGTTTCAAAGTAATTTCATTAAAGTGTTTATACTACAAATATAATTGAGCAGTTGAGTATAAATTAACCTAAGGATTTTTGTTGTGGACATTTCCCTACAATTATTTGGTGCCTGCCACTCGCACTCTGTAACTTGTTGTTAATATGTGACCTGCTTTCTCCAGGCATGGAACCCCAAACAGCTAATCAATAATTAGGGTAATTACATTTTCCATTATCATCTAAAGATTGCTTCTCTTATGAAACATAAAAACACAAGAATAATATAAGGGCAGGATATTTTTGTAGATATGTTTTTAAATATTTTATGGCTTATTGATTTTGATTACTTCTTTTTAACATCAATTTCATGATAGCAATAACTTACACTAATAAGGGACTTTAAGATTTGCAAGGCATTTCAGCATACGCAATTAAATTTCACTTTGACTTTGATAGGATGATTCTGTGAAGGCCTTCACTTTCATAAAGAAAATTATTTAAAGGACAGCACTATCCTTCCAGTCACTTAGGTTTTCAACTTTGAAATCATCTTCAATCCATCAATGACTATGTGCAGCTCTACCATAATTAATGGACCTATTTCAGCATTGTCTGTTGGTTTTGCGGTTGTTATTTTCCTATTCTGTGCTCTTTAAGAGTAGTTTTTCTCAGGAGAAAATGACACTGAATCATAGAAAGAAATTATGAAAAATCAGGTCTTGCATATTTATATGCTTTATTTGAAATTTTGCAAGGCAAGGTAAGGAGTCTCTTCCTAATACAGGATAAATAAAAACAAATGCAGCATTACTATGTGAAGTATTCATAACTGTTGAAGCAGAATGTAAGATGTTAAAAATGTTTTGGTTTTATATCTTCGTGTCATATAGCAAATGAGTTCAATCTTTATACTTTTATGATTTCTTTTTTAATCTTTTATATTTGTTTAATATATTAATTTTTCCCAATTACATTGGGAATTATATAAAAAAGGCAAACAATTTGATATAAGTTGTACATGTTTAGTCATGGAAAACATTCCCATATTAGTCATGTTGGAAAGAAAACAGACTAAAAAAGATACCCCAAGAAAAATAAAGTTTAAAAAAGTGTGCTTCAATATGCATTTAGACTCCATCAGTCCTTTCTCTGGAGATGGATAGCATTTTTCATCATAGGTCCTTCAGAATTATCTCAGATTACTGTATTGGTGAGAATAGCTAAGTCATTGACAATTGATCATCATACATTGTTGCTGTTACTACATACAATTTTCTCCTGTTCTACTCATTTTACTTTGCATCAGTTCATGTAAGTCTTTCCATGTTTTTCTGAAATCATGTTGCTCATAATTTGTTATAGTACAGTAGTATTCCATCATAATCATATCACAACTTGTTCAACCATTCCCTAGTTGATGGGTATCCCCTCAATTTCTAATTCTTTTTGTTTGTTTGTTTTTTGGAGGGGAGAGGGTAGGGCAATTAGGATTACCCAAGGTCACATGGCTAGTTTTTTTTGTATTTGTGTGTCAAGTGTCTGAGGCTGGATCTTATCCCAGGTCCTCCTGACTCCAGGGGTCTCTACTCACTGTGCCATCTAGCCACCCCTCAATTTCTAATTCTTTATTGGTACAAAAAGAGGTGCTATAAATATTTTTGTGCATATAAGTCCTTTCCTTTTTTTTTTTAAATCTCTTTGGGGGACATTGCCATGTCGAAGTGTATGGACAATTTTAGAGCCCTTTGGGCATAATTACAGGTTGCTTTCCAAAATGGTTGAATCACTTCACAACTCCACCAATAGTGCATTAATATATCAAGTTTCCCATGTCCCCACCAACATTTGTCCTTTTTCTTTTTGGTCATATTAGGCAGTCTGATAGGTATGGGTGATACCTCAGAGTTATTTTAATTTTCATTTCTCTAATCATTGGTGATTTAGAGTATTTTTCATATGATTGTAGATAGCTTTGATTACTTTGAAAATTGCCTGTTCATGTCCTTTGACCATTTATCAATTGGGGAAAGGTTCTTATTTTTTATAGATTTGACTCTGTTCTCTATATATTTGAAAAATGAAACCTTTGTTGGGGGAACATGATGTCATTTTTTCCGCAGTTATGATTACTATGCATTTCCCTCTATCCTATTCCCCTTCCCCATTTATCCTACTCTTTTTTCTCCTTTTACCCTGAGCATGTTTTGCTTCTGACAACTGTCTCCCCCGATATGCCCTCTCTTCTATTAGTCTCCCCTCTTTTGTTACCTCTTTTTGCCCCTGTTTTCCAGTAGGGTAAGAGATAGGTTTTAATACCCAAGTGTATATGTTACTCACTTCTTTGAGCTAATTCTGTTGAGAGTAAGGTTGACAAGTTTCTTTCCTTGTTGCCTATCTTTCCCTTCACTGAAAATGTTCTTTTTTGCCTTGTTTATGTGAGATAATTTACCCCATTCTACTTCTCCCTTTCCCCTTTCTTATAGAACAATAGCTTTGTGGAGAATGATAATGAATCCTGATTTAAACATGTTGAGTTTGAAATGTCTGTAGGACATCCAGTTGATGTAGTATTAAAGCTGAGGAGCAAAAGTTAAGCTGAATGTGTAGCACTGTGGGTTAGCTATGTGTAGTGTCAACCACACTGGCATACCCAGGATGGCTGCTAGCACAGGTTCTTAGATCTGCTTTACTAGGAAAGCTAGATGTGAAAGGGGTCAGAAGTCTTTTTTAATTACATTAGCTAGTTCAGGGGAAAAGTCAGCATGCTGACCTTCAGAGAAAATACAAACAGAAAATACAAGCAGAGAAATAAAGACCAATAGACAGGGCTTCTAACTGTCTGAGAGATTAGCACAGATCAACAGACAGATCCAACTGTCTCACCAAGGCAATACATACATAGTTACCAGAGAGAAAAGCACCAACATCAGGGTTTTTCAAAACCAGGGGGCTCCTTAACAGCTACCCATTATCCCATCTGGTCAGATCACAAGAATATTCTTCCAGTGAGTGAGCCCCAAAGCAAAATGCTAACCTCATATATACCCTTTTTAGATCCAGAGGGCATCACAACCCTCATGACTCAGTGCCTAATTAGAAATTAACAAAAGGTGTGAAAGCCTTCCTACAAGCAAGCCTCCCCTAAGCAAGCTTCCCTAACAGCTCCACGTAAGGCCTATTAATAGGTGGGGAAAATCTTATATCCCATTAACATTACACTATGCTGAGATGATAATTTCTCCAGGAGGTGATGAAATAACCCAGAGAGAAGCTAGGAAATAGCCTTTGATGACAAGCATGGTTAGGAGATATGCCATGGATATCTATGCAACATCTATGGATACCTAGCAAAAGAATCCAAGAAAGAGGGGCTTGTCAAGTTGTAGATGAAAAACATTGCCACAAAAACCCAGGAAGAAGAGTGTCCAGAAGCAGAGGGTTGTTGGGAGTGCCAAATGCTCTTGATTAAAGTGGTATTTTATTTAGTTGCCAATAATTTCCTCCTAACTAAATCAAACTCTCTTGTCTATTATGTATGTCTCTTGACTTTTTCTCTGCCCCAGTCCCCACACTCTTTATTGATTTGACTTCAGGGACACTCTACAGTCTATTGTTCATACTGATCTACACTGTACTTTGTTTCATGACTATGGAAATTTTATATGTAAACTGTGTAAAGGGCTGAAACAGAAATGAAGGGACCAAGTAGAAGGCATTAGTTCAACAATTATTATCGACTTCCTTCTAATTGCAAACCACTAAGAAGGTAAATGAACAAAAAAAAATCTCTAAAATCAAGGACCTCACATGAGATAAGGCATATACATTTATAATGATTATTAAAGGTAGAATGTGAATGAGTAATTACAGAGTTACAAAATAACTATGATATTTAAAAGGAGAGAGAAATTAGTTTCAGCTTAAGGTAGAGGTAGTCCTGAGGGAAGACTTCTTAGAAGAGTTGATATTTAAGTTGGACCTTGAAGGGTGGTTCAGAATTAGGTAAATATAGGTGATATATAGAGTTGGCTAAAGCTGAGTGTATAGATAGTGGCAAAGTAGATAGATTATGTGGGTAGGGTGAGGAAAGTTTTGTATGAAGCCTTAAAGCCATTTGTCAACAGTTATGATGAATAATAGAGAACTACTGAAGCGGCTTGAGGAAATAAGGCTGATGTAATTGAATCACTGTGGTTGACTGCCATTATTTATTGGGGGCAGAAAGCACTAGAGCAAAGATCTGGAATCATGAGACTGTCTTGAGTTAGGAGAGACCCGAGTTAGAATCGTAACCCCTACTCTTACTAGTTGGGTGAACATACTCAAGTTATTTAACATTTTAAAGTCCTGGTTTCTCATCTGCAAAATCTAAATAATGATATTACTTAATAGCTGACATTTACATAGACTTTAAGTTTTGCAGAATACCTTGCATACATTATTTAGGGTGATCAGATCATTGGTCTAGAATTGGGACAGACGTTTGAGGTCATCTTGTCCATCTCTATCACGTTACAGATGAAGCTAGGGTACAGGCAGTAAATATCTGAAGTGGGATTTGAACTCAATTCTTCCAACTGCAGAGAGTATTCTTTCCTCTCTACCATGCGACCTGATTTGGTCCTCACAACAGCCCTCTAAGATAACCCTACCTCTAATTTACAGATGAGAAAACTGTGACCAAAAGGTATTAAATGACTTGTCTGAACTAACATAGCTTGTAGGCTGAGGCAGGTTTCAAGTCTAGGTCTTCCTGATCCACGTGCAGCATTGTTGCCACCTCTCCAGCTTATTTCATAGGCTCATGTGGAAGAGCAAATCAGATCATGTTTGGAAGCCTAGAAACATTAGTTAAAATTTCAATTATTTGTCATAAGTGAAATTAATTGTGGAGGGGGAGATAGTCAACCCTTTGAGTATGAGTTACTCGGAAGAGACTGAGTTGGAGTGGGATGGTGGGGTAAGGAAATGCTGTGATCAGGGGATGGGAATGAAGAAACTAGAGGACTTAGCACTTAGGTAAATACTTGAAAGACAAAGAGGCACAGAAGAATCCAAAACTGTAGATCAGAGGACTTAAGAGATCTTGTGTATAGTGAAAGGGAAGTTCAGCAGAAGGGAAAATTTAATGGGGAGATTTGAAGTTTATTTTTTGCCATGTGCAGTTTCAAGTAACAGGAACATCCAGTTGGGAAGGCAAAAGGTACAGGACCTAGACTTAATTCCAGATCTAGAAGTGGGAAAACTATGATATTCTGAAGAAAGTAGGAAGAAAAGTGAAAATTTGGAAAAAAAAATTCTTTGACTTAAAAAAAATCAAATCAAGAAACTTTTGCTATTTAATTTCTTTTGCAATATACTTTATGCAAATTGGCATTATAAAACTTGATGGTCATAATAATGAGCTGTTTTTACTTTGGTAAAATAACCATTAGGAAAAAAATCCATGGTTCTTAATATATTCTTTTAAGAAAATAGAAATATACAGTTGCTGTGCAGTTTCATGAAATGATTTGAAAATTTGATATCCCATTCATACTTTAAACAAGGAACAGGAGAAAGCAACATAATTTTACTGGTATTTATCTTGAAGATGTAATTAAAGAAGAGGTTTAGACTAATTACATGAAGGAATATTGGTCTTTAGAGAAATATAGCTTAGTTTAACACATTGGGTCACCCTAGAATCCCAATTAAATTACACATTAAGTGAACTTCTAGTTGAATACTGGTAAAATGGTTTTAAAAGAAAGAGCCAGTAAATGTATCAGACTGGAAGTCATTATTTTTAATGACTAATATCCCTTTGGTATATATGAGTTCTGTGCAAAAGGTGCTTTTTATAAATAATCTACTTGTTAGTGCTTTTCCATTTTGTTCTAAAAATCTTTGTGGTACCATTCTTTCCTTCATAATATATATATTTGGAGTTTGTTTTAATTTAATTTTTTAAATGTAGTGCTTTTCATGATTTCAGTGACCATGACCATGAGGATTCTTATCAGCTTGCACACCTAACCACTTGAGCCTATTAAAAAACAAAAAAGAAACCCAAACTCATTTAAGAAATGCTCTCCTGATCTTTACAACAATAACAAAAACTTTTCAGTAGCTTACTGGGAAAGCAATTTTTATTAGTGTTGTTTGTGAGAAAGAGATTTTTAAACCTACCATCATTAACTTCACTTGTGGCATTTAGTTATTCCCTTGACTTATCAGTTGTTTTAGAATTGCTTTTAAATTAGTGATTTCCAGACTTTGTATCACAGCTTCTTTATTGTAATTTTATAACAATCAAAGAAAACTTAAACATAGAATAAGATGACCTGACACAGAGTTTTTGATTGATAATAACATTTACTTTTCATTTTATGCCAGCAGTGTGACAAAGTGGATAGAAAGTGGGCATCAGAGCCAGGAAGACTTGATCCTCCCTCTGACATACTTGTTTGTGGGACCCTGGAAAAGTCACTAAAAGTGTCAATAATGTATGCAGCTCTCCAAAACTATAATTTGCATAGAAGATGTCACCCTGAATTAGAATAGGGGATTTTCTCAATACAAAGTTGTACCTTGTACTTAGGAAATCACAGGGTCAGTCAGTAGGTAGCCTCAATTAATAACTTATAAAGCAGTAATTGTAATATAATTAATGTAATGGGTAGGCTTGTTTTATACAAGTTTTTCAAACAGTGATGTTGTTAATGATATTGCTCCCCATAATTCTTTTTTAACCACTAATCAAGATAGACTTTTTGTCTTTACAGAAGAAAACCCATCTCACAGGAGTAAAATTTACTAAAATTTATATCATGGTTTTGATAAACTAGTGAAATCTTTTATTTTCCTATAGCTAAAGCATTATAAGAACTTCAGGTTTAGATTCTTGTTCTGATATACTATTCCAACACAACCACCTATTCTTGTTTAGATAGAGGAAAACCAAGTCACCATTTATCTGTTGCAAATGGATTTCTTATCTCTTCATATTTAGAAATATCTCAGTCCTTAAAATACATACATACATATATATGACAAGCCTGCCATTATTTTCTTTTATTTAATTTGCAGAACAAGTATTTGTTTTAAATTGGGAAACATGTAAAATATTGTTTTATAAATTTATTATCTATAGTTCTATTTTTTAACAAATAAGCACTTTGTCTTTATGAATCAGAATATATTTGAAGATCATGTGATGACATGTTTAGAGTATTTAGTTTTTGAAAAATATACGCCAGTTTTTCAAGTTTTGGGGAGAGGAATTTTTGTTTTATAAAGAGTTTGCTTCATATTTGTTATAATTATCACTAAAAAAAGTGATAATTTTTTATTTTATTCCAAATACCCTTTGAAGTATTTGGCATAAGAAATACACTGTTTTTTGCAGGAATATATAGATGTTCTGTATTCTGTCTCCATATCAGCACTCACTTTTGCAAAGAATCTTCCTTTCATTTAACTGTTTTTAAGCAAGTTTAATTACTTTACTTATATAAGAGCTTGAAAAAGTATATTAGTTCCTTCTCACTTATATTTCTTAATACATGTATTTTTTGTGAGTCATAGGCAACTCGATGGCACAGTAGAGAGAGCAGTGTACCTGGAGTCAGGAAGACCTGACTGGCCTAAGAGACACACTAGTTATGTGACCCTGGGCAAGGCATTTAACTTTGTTTGCCTCTGTTTCGTTATCTGTAAAATGAGCTTGTGTAAGATGTAACAAGATTAATTTCATCCATATCAGTAGCTGCAGAGAGTAATGCTATATATCCTAATGAATGACATTTAGAAATTGTGCAAACAACTTTCTGCTGTGCAAGAGATTATTTGGTTATCTGAAATTTTTTTGTTTTGCTTATTAAAAACATAATTTTCTCTGGAAAATATGGAATGTTGCCAATATATTCTACATATACATTTCAAGGAGTCTTTTCAGTTTTTTAGCTTCCATAGTGTTTATAGCTATTGTTCATAAAACACACACACACACACACACCTTTCCTCTTGATCACAATATTTGTGAATCCCAGTGATTAACATGGTATATCATATTTTCCTGATTTAGTCTCTTTTACTTTTTGTTTCTATATTTCCTTTACTTTATCTATCCCTTTTGGCTTCTCTCATACTAATATCAGGTGCTGCAATGGATTTTTTCTTTAAACAGGTAATATGTCTATAAAAATTAGAGACAATAGCATATTTACTACAATTAAATTTAGATTTAATTGATGAAATGACAAATGATTTTAACAGTATTTGAATTTTTTCAATTTTAAAAAAATTACAGCTTTTTGGAAACGTGTCTTGTATTATACTAACTAAAATAAATGATGTTAAGAACTATAACAGATAACATAGTACTTTTAACTTCAATACTCATTTTGTTTAACTTTGAGTTTACATACTTTCTGTATAATGAGCCTAGCCCAGTTTATTATGATCATGTCAGATTGTATCCACTTTGAAATATAATGAGGCCAACTCAGATTTTACTTCATTTGTTCGTAGTGCATCACGTAATTCTAAGTTGCATTTTCTATCTGTTGCAATGAATCTATGGTGTCTCCCTTTTGTTTTCTTTAATTTGGACATTTTCATTGAAAAAATGGGTATATGCATGCAAGCTTTTAATTAGATTATTTCTGATGTTCGGTGATTATTCTATGTCCCTCTTCCTAAAATGGTTTTATTCTTCCTCCAAGGGTAGCATGTTCCACAATATGGAAAACCCTAGCAATGTGAATGTGGATTTGCATTATTATCCTTTTGATCAAATAGGGTAGAACTACTGCTCAGAGCAGATGGGAAGATGATAATAGATAATGGAGAAAAGGAATAACTCATTCTCCTATTTTGCTTTCTTTCTTGGCTGTGAAGCTTTGGGCTAGAAAGTATAAATCAAAAAAATGAAACCTAAGATTAGTGAGATGGATTATAAATGGGGTGATAGAAGCCCTTAATGAGTTCATGTCACCAGGCCCATGTGAACTATAGAGATTCACAAAGGAACTGCCAAATGTGATTATTGACCTACCTTCACTGCTTGTTGAAAAATATTGAAAATAAGAGATTCTGGAGGCCTAGAAAAGGGCAAATATCCTATTTTTCTTTTAAATAAAGGTAGAAAAGAGTTGAATCTTAAGTTTATGAGCTAGTGAGCTTGACTTCAATTCCGCATGTAGAAATAAAGCAGCGATCACTAAGAGCTTTAATTTCTTTATTAAGAACAGGTCTTTCCCGGGGTGGCTAGGTGGCACAGTGAAGAGAGAACCGGCCCTGGAGTCAGGAGAACCAGAGTTGAAATCCGGACTCAGACACTTAACACAAAAACCAGCCGTGTGACCTTGGGCAAGTCACTTAACCCTAGTTGCCTTCCAAAAAACAAAACAAACAAAAAAAAAAAGAACAGGCCTTTCCCAATGAGCTTCATTCCCTATTTTGACAGGATTACCATGCTAGTAAATGTGGGGAATGCTATAGATACAAATATTCTTCTTTTTTCAATAAGACATAACAAAGTGTCTCATATTCTTCTCCTGGGTATGATGAAGAGATGAGGTATAAGCTAAGATGATAAAACTAGAAGGATTTAAAGCTTAATGACTAGATGAAATTAATAATAATAATGATAATAATACAAGGGAATAAGCATTTATGTAGTACATTCTTTGTGCCAGGCAGTATACTAAGCATTCTACAAATATTATCTCAATTGATCCTCACAACAACCTGGGAAGGTTGATACTATTATTTTATGGATGAGGAAACTGAGACAAATGAAAAATTAAGTGACTTGCCTAAACAGCTAGCTAGTATCTGAGGCCGGATTTGAACTCATAACTTCTTAACTCCAGATCCAGTGCTCATTTCACTGCACCACCTTGCTACCTAATAATAATGGGTAAGTGTTAGTTTGGAGAGAGGTAGCTAGCAGCCTACCCCAGAGATCTATTTTGAACTCTGTGCCATTCAACACTTTTATCAATGATTCAAATGAAAACCCAGATGCATGGTTTTTAAATTTGCAGATGACATGAAACTGGGAGGAATAGTTAGCACATTGCATGATAGTATCTAAAAACATCTCAAGAGGATAGACTGATGTGCTAAAACCAGTAAGATGAAATTTGATAGGAATAAATATAAATAAATGTATACTTTTGTGTCATGTGCATAAGAGGTGTGATATGGTTAGATAACAGTTCACAAAGAAAGGGATCTGGAGGTTTTTTTCTATATTTAAAACCCAACTTCAAGGATTTCAGAATTCTGAATTCTTTGTTATTGTTCATACCACCATTTCAAAGGAAAGTGTAAAGGGCTGCATTAAAGATTTAATTATTTTAAGACCATTTTTGTACATTTGTTTAGTTATTCATATTACTGTTATTTTCTACCACATTTTTGTATATTACTTTAACGTTTTGTTTGTTCCCTTTGAGTCTATAAAGAAAGTAATTGCTGACATTTAAAGAATAGTAATATCCTCTAATCAGATAACAAATTTTTCTAAATATTTTTTCTCCATCTTAGAGATCTCTATATTGAATATTCTTCTGCTTGTAATGTACTACTTTCAAGAGAAATATTGCTAACAAAAGCAAGCAAAAATTAAAAAAAAACAACAAAACCTTT
Organism: Petaurus breviceps papuanus; assembly: GCF_028583685.1. NCBI lineage: Eukaryota > Metazoa > Chordata > Mammalia > Diprotodontia > Petauridae > Petaurus > Petaurus breviceps. The sequence continues at coordinate 18,734,026 of NW_027187419.1, read as the reverse complement.
TCAAGCAGTATTTACTTTGTCCTTGACTTTACCTTTCTTAAGGAACTTTGCCACAGGAAAAGCTAACATTTCTTTTGCTGAATCTTAGGACCTGCAATGCAGATTTGCCTTTGCAGAATAAAGTGGCAATAATGGTAATCAGACTGAAGCAACTGAGTATTGACTGAAAGCCCTTAAATGTAATAAAATTAGTTTGTGCTGAGTTATTGTTTTACATAGTACTTAATTTTATATCACATTATTAATTATGCCATTGTTGTTCCATCCTTAATTTAGCAGAGACTGAGAAATAGGAGATAAATGCATTTTGTGACAACCTCAATCAGGCAGTTGGATCAGCATAAAGAGTAATGATTTCTGTATTTACTCACTGAGCTTGAATATGTTAATCAATTTTCTGGCTTGATCATAAGGTCCACTGCAGTGGATTTATTTTTTCCACTAAAAATAAGAGATTCATAGCCTTTTAAAATAATTTTTTGGTCAATTTTACCCCATAAAATCAGGCTGAACTTGATTTAAAGACTTACATTTCATTCACTTTTAAATTAAATAATAGATACCTTTAAATCAAGTTTCTGTTCCAGCATTCTATTGAAATTTCACTCTAGATTGGTATCAATGAACCACCTAATTTTCTTAAACTGTCACTTTACTGTTTTGACACCACTGACTATCCATTTTCCCTTTCTTGTCCTTGTGTACTACCCTAGCTTTCCTTCTGTTTTTCTAATGTCCTTTCTTATTTTCATTCTTCTACCTCTTCTCATCCTCTAACAATGAATGTACTTTGACTTGATCTTCAACCCTGTTTCCCTCCAAGCTCTCTTCCTCAGAGCAGTTCTGTTCTACCTTTTTTATTTATGAACTCCATGCAAATGATTTTTAAATCTCTTTTTTTTAATCTGCCTTGATCTCACTCCTAATCTTGTCTCTAACAAATCCAACTGTGTACTTATTAATCATTTATACCTAGGTAGAAATGTGGATAAAGTCTTAAGAATTTGCCTTTTGCATTATTGAGAAGATTGAAACCACACAAAATGCACACCTCAGTTTTCTTCCTCTGTTTGAAAGATTTCTAAACCTTTTTCCTCTTAGAAGTTTTAGAGAAAGATGACTCTTCTTGACAAGACCAACACTTATATCTTCCATATTGAATATGGAAGGATTCCATATGGAGGACCTTCTGTCCTCCATAACCTCATTTTGTCTTTTCTTTAGTTAATTTCTGTTCAGTTAAAAATATTAATTAACACTTGTTCTGTAGAAAATGCTGTCACCAGTGTTTGGGAGGTTATGAGGTTTAAGTAAGCCATAATCATTACCTTTATGGATCTTAGTAATAAAACATACACATTGATAACTTATACAAAATAATATATTATAGTATGTGTTATGGGTATCTATAATATATCTGTGTGAGGAAATATTAATAGAATATTGAGCAGGTATGAGATTCAGGGTGGGTTTAATGGAGGAGATGCTGTCTGATGTGGCATTTAAAAGGTGAATCGTAGTTGAGTGGGAAAAAGTTGGAGGGAGAGCATTGCATAGAAGAACAGTGTGATTAAAGTCACGGTGTTGGTACAAAATAGATTTGGAGGAATATAAAGAATAATCCCGTTTGGATGAAGCATAGGATAGGTGGCATGGAATAGTTTGAAATAAGAATAAAATGTCAAAGTTGTACGGGATTTTGGAAGCTTTGAATGCAAGCCAGAGATGTCTGGATTTTATTCAATAGGCAGTAAAAAAAAAAACCCCTTGAAGATTTTGAACAGGAAGAGTGATATGATCAGACTAATGTTTGAGGAAGAATAATTTGGCATTGTTTTGAAAGGCATGATAGAGTCAGGAGTCAAGTTGGGGCAACCTTTTGGGATACTCTTCCAGTTTGTTGAGGTAGAGTAGTGAAAACTGCTTTCTAATAGGGTTGTGGCAGTGAAAATCTAGAGAACATGTGCTGGGAGAGAATCAAGATGGAATTGTTATATAATTAGAGATGAGAGGCAAGGGAGAAGGAAGAGTCCAAAATCAATTAATCAGTCAACATGCACATACTCTGCTAGGCAGGGGAGATATAAAGACAAGAATTAAATAATCTTTTCCCTTAAGGAGCTTGCTTACTTACAATCAATAGACATCACAACAAGGACAAAGAATTAGAAGAGGTAAGACATGGGGAGGAATAGGATTATAAGAGGTTATTATCAGAGAGGATTCATTTTTTTGTTCATCTTATTTTTGGGAGACATGAGCAATGACTTTTATTTAATCTATTCTGACTGCTTGTTCACTTAGTTTCTTTTTTTAATAGTATAATTTTTAGCATTCATTTAAATAAAATTTTTAGTTCTGAATTTTTCTCCCTTCCTCTTCCTAAAACAGTAAGCGCTTTGATATAGGTTATATATATGCAATCATGTAAAACACATTTCCATTCTACATAGTTGTAAAAGAAGAAACAGACTAAAAGAAAAAAAAAGCAAAAAGTAAAGAAAGTAAAAATAGTATGCTTCCATCTTCACTCAGACTGCATCAGTTCTTTCTCTGGATATGGATAACATTTTCCATCATGAATCCTTTGGACTTGTTTTGGATCATTGTATCACTGAGAAGGGCTGTTATTCATAGTTGATTTTCACAGTGTTGCTATTACTGTGTGCAACATTCTCCTGACTCTGCTCATTTCCCTTTATATTAGTTCATACAAGTCTTTCCAAGTTTTTCTGAAATCTGCCTTTCCGTCATTTTTTACTGCATAACATCAATGAGTCTCTTAAAGACTGTGCTCTTGGTCTATGATTGATAATATTTAAGACTCGGCATATTAGTGAATGCTTAGAACACACTCTGGTGTGATCATGTTCCTGTCCTTATCCATGACGCTTTCCGTGCTCTTGTCAATATCCACATCACACCTGTCATTCAAGTCCTGTTTCCATCATACTGCCCTGAATAGCCTAGCCTTTGTTACCCTTTTTCCCTATTGAATTCATGTAACATCTATATATAACCCATAACCTATGTTTTAGACCCACTCGTGATATACGCAGTGCATTTAAAGACATAGAAAATTTGTCTCTAGCCTTCCTCAGAGTTAATAAGATGTCAACTAGTTTTTAAAAAAAAAAATTGTGGAAAGGCATTGGATTGATAGTGAAGTAATATAGGTTTTGGTTACCTCATGGAATTTGGTGATTGTGGATAAATTATCTTAATCTCTCTGAATTTGTTTCTCTGGTAAAAAGTAGGGTAAGGGAGATGAATAAAATTATTAATTACTCTTTCGCCTCTAAAATTTTGTAATTCTGTTGTTTTATATTAGCACTTTTGTTCTTGGTTTAGATATCCTTGTAATTCCATGAAGGTATTAATTCTTTCTTATATGTTCATCTGTAATTTCCTCATAGCTCCTAGCATAGTGTTGAGCACATCTTCAGTACTGAATATGTTTGTTAATTGATCTATATTGATTTAGTGAGGACTCATAGAGTTTAAAAAATAATAAACTGTTAGACTGTATTTATAATAGATACCATGTATTTGTTTTTCAATAGGAAATGACTTCTGGTGCTTGCAGAGTATTTCCCTGGTCATTGTATCCTATCATTAATCATGTCAGCATTTCCCCCACAAATGACAAAGCAGAATATCATAAATTTGTCAGGGACTTATACAGTAAAAGACAATGTCCTTTTCTCTTGAACTTTTGTGTGATTCTGCTCTGCAGAGGGGCAGTGAACCAAGTTCTGACTCTGGAATAGGAGAACCTGTGTGGGAATGTGAACCTTTGAACAGGCCCCTTTCACTTGTCAAGGCCTCTGTCTAGTTATCTGTAAAATGAATGGGTTGAACTGCAGGAATTTTTAAGGTCCCCTCAAACTCTAAATTGAATCCCATGATCTTATTATCCTGTGAAGTGGCTACATTTCCAGCAATATACAAGCCTGTGGTGAATTAAAAGGAAGGTGAAGCAAAACTTTGTTAGATGCTACTAACTCCAGCAGATGGAATTTCTCCTCAGTAAAGACAGAAACTTACTCTGTTGGAAAAAATAGAGCATTAGGAGAGCTAAGAAGGGATTAAACAATTTATTGCACTTTGATGGAGTAGTGTTTTCCTCAGCTTTTAAGCCAAAAATTTACTATTGTAAAGAATCATGTTCTTAGGCATGTATTAATGAAATGACATGTGTTCTTCTTCTAGAATTCCAACCTGATTCACCAGAAAGTGTCTCCACCTAATAAACGACAAGGATCTCCCATATTATCATTCATTGTTCTTGAACAGTTCAATGCCATTCGCTTGGTACAAAGTGTCCATCAGTCACTTGCAGCTCTTAGCAAAGTGATCAGAGGCACAACACTGTTGAGTTCTGAAGTACAAAAATTGGCAAGTGCCTTATTAAACCAAAAGGTAAGCTCCTTCTAACTATGGAATAGAGATGCCATAGTCTCTGACTATATCTGATTTATCTACTATCCTATTAAATGTATAAAAGGAAATGTCATGGTTCATACCAGTTTTCTTTCCAAATAATTAAGCCATATAATAAAAATTAAGAGGGACGAGGACGTGCATTTATTAAATACCTACTCTGTACCAGCCATTGTACCAAGTGCTTTTATAAATATTATCTAATAACAATAGTAATATCTAACATTAATGTAGTTCTTTGAGATTTGTATGTTATGTAATATTGTCTAACTTGATCCTCACAGAAACTATGAGTTTGATGCTATTATTATCCTCATTTTATAGATGAGGGAACTGAGAATGAAAGAGGTTAATGACTTACTTATACAGGTTATTTAGCTACTAAGTGTTTGAGGCAAGTGTTTGAGCTTGTCTTCCTAATTCTAAGTCTGGCACTCTTTCCATTACACCACCTGATGAGACAGCAAATAAAAAGCAAGTAGGATGTGTCACTCACTGATGTTAATCTGGCTCTTATGGTGTGATCACACCACCAAGTGTGTTGACAGGAGAAAGAGCAACAGAGTCAGATTATACCATGTTGTAGGAGCTAAGTGCAGGTAGGTGACTCTTCTGAGATGTCTTTATTTATGATCCTATATTGCATGTGTCCCTGGAGAAAGTAGGCATTAGATTTTATTCTAAGCAACCATTATATCTACAAATAGTATACACCAAAATACTTGAACAGCGAACTGTGACAAGGTCAACAATAACTGCGTCCTTCCTAACACTTTGTTAACATTTCTTTGGATCACAATGAGTTAATGGAAGTTTTATACTCAGAACACAAATATACTATATCTCTTAATCACAATCTATAAGATATAATTTGCTGCTTCAATCTTGGAAAATTCTTTTTGGACATTTTTCCTCTTTTCTCTTACATTTTGAGGAAATGTTTAATTTAGAATAAGGGTTTGAGGTCTGTGAAAATGCTTTAAAAACATTTTTTATAATTCTACTTCAATATATTTGGTTTCCTTTACATTCTTGTGCATTTTATTTTATACATTTAAAACTATTATTCAGAAAAAGGGTACATAGATGTCAGTAGATTGTCAGAAAGGAGGGGCATCCAGGTAGCACAGTGAGTAAGAGCACCAGCCCCAGAGTCGGGATGACCTGGGATTGAATCCGGGCTCAGACACTTAGCACCCACCCAGAAACACCTGGCCGTGTAACCTTGAGCAAGTTACTTAACCCCAATTGCTTTTAAAAAAAAAAAAAGATTGTCAGAAGGGTCCAGTATACAAAGAAGATAAAGAACTACTATTTTAGAGGATCTTTTCTTGCTACTTATGTTTTATTTTACTTGGATTTTATTTTCCTATGTTTTCAACAATGTCTGTAATAGCAATGGTTATCAAAAATGCTATAAGAAACATACTGTGCATTTTAAACCATTCAGTTGTTTCTAAGCACGAGGAAACATGTCAATCATGAAATCTTGTTAGCGTGATGAATTCTCTGGTGAGAGAATATTATGTATCACTATCTTAAGTAGATTTGGACCAAAAAAAAACCCCCAAAACTCAGTCCTTAAGGGAGAACCAAAGAGTGATAAAAGATAGATGCAACCATAGCATAGAAGACTAATTTTTTTTTATAAAAAATTATTATCATTATCTCAGTGTCAGTAAAACTGACACTGAAAATAAAAGAGTTCTGAGACTTTTTCCACAAGAGAAAACTTTATACTTAAAATTAATCAGAAAAATATATTTCCTAGAAACCTTAGCTTTCTCATATTGTAAGGCATTTTATTTTGTGAAATCTAAGAAGGGAGCCAACAATAAAACTCATGGAATCAGAGGTTCATGCGCAAATGCACAATGCACACATGAAGTTTATATGCAAGGTAAACTACAAAGTCTAACTCAAGGAAGGAAATATGACCCTTTAAGGTATTATTGAATCTTGGATAAATCAGACTGATGACTTGAATATGGGTCTGGAAGGGTATATCTAGCTAACATTCATATAATGCTTACTCTGTGTGAGACATTGTGTTAAGCACTTTATTATCATTCATTTAATCCTCACAAGAACCCTGGGAGGTAGATATTATTATTGTTCCAATTTTACACACAAGGAAACTGAGGTGAACAGAGGTGAAGTGACTTTTCTAGGGTCACACAGCTAGTAAGTTGATATTACACCAAGGAAGTAGCTTTTGTTTTTAAAGTTTTTTTTTTTTTACTAGTGTCTGAGACCAGCCTTGAACTCAGATCTTCCTGATTCTAAACCCCAAGCTCTATCTACTTCACCCCAAAGGATAAAAGTAGAATATTATCATATATAAAGAAGATGTATTCATGTGAGGAAATTAATGAACCAGTGGAGGGATAATCATGGTGGGCAGTATTTGAAGTGAAGATCAGCAGAGGCAGAAAAAGTATGGATGCTGATCATAGCATGAATATGATCAGATTAAACTGTTGACAAGAGATTTCAAACATACAGCTTGTGGACCACATTGAAGCCCACCATATTCCTTTGTGTGACCCAAACCAGATTAAAATATAATTTAAATAACTAACTAAATAAAAATTCAATAGATAATATTAATATGTAACTTTTTTAAAGTCAATATGGGACCAAGGATCATTTTGAATAGTTTAGTGGCCTTTACTCCTACTTGAGTTTGACATCAGTGCTGTAGACCACCTGAATGGAAAGATGGAAAAGATGAAAATTCTAGGAAACATCACAAATATAGTAATAACAGGAAACTTGAATTATTTGGAAAATCATTTGGAGCTCTTTCTCTGATAAAATCAGAGGAGCTAATAATTTCCTGGCCTACCTTAATGACAATTTTCAATCCAGTAAACATTTACTAAGCACCTACTATGTGCCAGGCTCTGTACTAAGCACTGGGGATACAACTGATAAAAAGACAGTCCTTGCCCTCAGAGAGCTCACAGTCTAAAGGGGAAGACAGCACCAAAAAGAAGGCAGCAAAATGAGTGGGGGAAAGCTAATGGGGGTACCCAGCATGAGATTATCTTGTTCTGTGGAGCTGAAACCAGGCAGGGCAGCAGGTGCAAAGTGCAGTGAGCAGAGTTCATTTTTTGCCCCCTATAGATCAAAGCATTGGGAGGAGTTTGGTTCTCCGTGCTCCCCTCCACCCCCTTTCAGAGGGGAGAGGAAGCTGAGCAGGTATGCCATTTAAGGATTAAGTTAGCAGCATGGTATTGGGTTTAGAAGTGATGAGCTTATCTTGAAAGGGGCATCTTGTTCTGTGGAACTGAAACCAGTCTGGTCAGCAGATACAAAATGTAGAGAAGAATTTCATTCTTCAAAAGAGAAATCAGTCTGATTGTCTCACCTGATTTTCACCAAAAGAACTGGTTGGTTGGGTACAAATTGTTGAAAAACGTGGTGTCAAGTGAGTGTTCCATCTCTGATATGACATATCATAGGAGAATAAAGCAGGGGATAACCTGACATTCACTATAGATTTGGGTAGAACAGATTTCAAAACATTGTAAAAATTATAGATAGAGTCCTCAATGTGAAATTCTTTAGAGAGTTCCCATCCAGGAGGGATGGGTATTTCTGAAGAATTAAAATTTGAAGATCTAAAGAGAAATGATTGTGAAGGGGGAATAGTGGATGAGGAGTTGCTTTTCAAAGGGACATGGATAGGAAGCTGAACTTAACCAATTCAGATTTTCAGAGACGTGTTCAGTAGAAGAAACTGGGCATATGATGAAGGAATATTTTTTAAACATGTCATGGTCCTGCAAGAATAGTATCAGAATTATTGAAGTTCAGAAGGAGCTGGTGCTCTAAAGCTTAGAGCACCAGCAGAGAGTGATAAGTGTTTTAGTTTTATTGAGTAAAAGGATACATCCAGTGTCCTAGGTAGACGTGATTATAGTAAAGGATGGCAGAGAGAAAGCAGAGCAGCTTACCATTTGCTTGTTGTTTTGTTTTGTTGCCAAAGATAATACAAAGACAAATTCTAATAGTTGATAGTGAAGATAAATAGGTAGTTAGGAGAGGGGCACTTCCCTCATTGACTTACTGACCTGACCTACTCATCATAGCAAGTATTTCTACACTTTTAATTTTTTTTAAAACCTCCCATGGCACCCACTCCTCCCACTCACTTATTAGGAAACCTGGCCTCATAATTTACCAAAAAGAAAAAAATTGAGGCTGTTCACCAAGAGCCCCCTCTTCTCTTCTCCTCTTTTCATATCATTCAGGCATCTTCTACTTCATCCCTATCTCAGGAGCTTCCCTTTTTCCTTGTCAGGGCAAAGCCTTCAACATGTATCCTAGGTCCATCCCTTCCCACTTTCTCCAGTAGATTGTCCCTACTTTGATCTTCTCTGCGTCTCTGTGTCTGTCTGTCTGTCTCTCTCATTGTCAGTCTCCCTATTTACTAGCTCCTTCCCAGCTGACTACAAAGACATTCATGTCCCTCTCATCCTTAAAAAAAAATGGCATCATTTAATCCAGCCATCCTTTCTAGCTGTTGTCCTATACTTCTACTCTCCATGGCTAAACTCTTTGAGAAAGCCATTTATATTAGGTGCCTCCACTTACTCTCCTGTCACTTTCTTCTAAACCCTCTGTAATCTGCTTTCTGATTTCATGATTCAACTGAAATTGCTCTCTCCAAAATTACCAATGATGTCTTAATCACCAAATCCAGTGGTTTTTCTCAGTCCTTATTCTCCTTGACCACTCTACAGCCTTTGATATTGTTTGTTACCTTCTTCTTTTTGATATTCTCTCTTGCCTAAGTTTTTGTAAGACTACCCTCTCCTGGTTCTTCTGCTTCCAGTCTGTCCCAGCAAAGAGTCTTTATCCTGGTCACACCCACTGATGATGGGTGTCCCTCAAGTCTGCCCTGGGCCCCCTTCTTTGTTTCCTCTATACCAGTTTTTTGTTGGTCTTATCAGTTACCATATCACTCAGGCATCAGGCATGGTTAAATTATCATCTCTATGCAGATGATTCCTGGATATCTTTATATTTATCCTGAGCTCTAGTTTCACATTGCTGACTGCCTTTGAATATCTTGAATTGGATGTCATATACATCTGAAACTCAACATGTCCAAAACCAAATTCATTATTTTTCTCTCCACAAGCCTCCCATTCTTCCACCTTTTCTATTACTAGCAAAGGCTTCACCTTTGCCAGTCACCCAGGCTCACAGGTTGGTTTCATTCTTGACTCTTTACTCATACTCACCTCACATATCTAATCTTTTGTCAAGGGTTGTTGTTTCTACCATCACCATATCTCTCCTGTACTTTGCCTTCTCTCCACTCATACAGATACCACTGTGGTACAGGCCCTCATCACCTCTTGTCCAAACTATTGTAATCTCCCTGAATCACATCTCTTTCTACTCTAATACATCCTTCACTCAACCACCAAAGTGATTTTCCTAAAGAATCAAATACAGAATTCTCAATTTGACATTTAAAGTTCTCAACCTAGACCTATCTTACTTTTATGGTCTTATACTTTTATCTCCTCTGCATACTCTTATTACTCATCTTTACTGGTTTACTAGCTCTTTCTTAAAAACAGCTCTCTATCTCCTGACTTTGTGCCTTGGTCATCTCCCATGCCTGGAATGCTCTCTCCCTATTCAGCCTGATCAAATCTTACCTTCTTTAGGAAACTTTTCCCTGTCCTTCATTTTTGCCTTTCCTCTGACATGCCTTCTATTTACATTAAGTATATCTTCAATATAATAGCTATCTGTGTGTTGTCTCCCACATTAGCGTGTGAATTCTTTGAAGGTGGGGACAGTTTCTGCCTTTCTTTGTGTCATTAGAATTTAGCATAGAACATGGTATATAATAAGTGCTTTAAAAATGCTTGTTCACTGACTACTGTAATCATAGGCTTAGACAGACAACACCCCAAGGTAAGGATAGAATGACTGGATGTCATTTCTGAACCAGTGATCTTTTAAAGATAATAGAGAATGGGAGAGATACCTTGAGACTGGAAAACAGCAAATGTTCCATTTTTTAAGAAGAAGAACATGTTGTCTACAAACTAATTATAGCTATTGATCATTTGATTTTTATCCTAAGAGAAATTCTAGAATGAATTACAAGACAGTTTGTGATCATCTAGAAAATAGTGTTCACAAAGACCCAGTATTACATCATCATCATTGTAATAGCTAATATTTATATAGAAATTTTCAAGTTTGGAAAGCATTTTACATATATTTTGTCATATGATCCACACAATAACCTCATGAGGTATAGGGGCCATTGTTATAACAGAAGTTGAGTCATATAGCTATAAGTGTTAAAGGCAGGATTGGAACTCATTCTTTCTCACTGCAAGTCATTCAGTTAGTCAAGCACTCTATCTGTCACTGTCTTGATGAGATCATTTCATTTCTTGATTTCATTTTTTAACAATGGGTACTTACTAGGTCCTGGCACAGTGGATAGAGTGCTGTGCCTAAAGTCAAGAAGACTCATCTTCTTGAATTCAAATCTGGCCTCAGATACTTACCTGCTTTGTGACCCTGGGCAAGTCACTTAACCATATTTGCCTTAGTTTGCTCATTTGTAAAATGAGTGGGAAAAGGAAATGACAAACCAGTATCCTTGCCAAGAAAATATCAGAAAGGGTCATGAAGATTCAGACTCAATTGGAAAACAACCACCAAAAACCCTTGACTTCTAAATCAAGGAAATGTTGTCACTATACTTTGCTATATTTTAATTAGCATTTCACAGGGTCAAGCTCTGTTTGTGAATAAAGTGGACAAATATCAAATAGATGATCTATAAAATCTATCAGATAGATAACCTATCAAATAGATTATCTAGTCAATTGGGTAGATACAAAGAGTAGAACTTGGTTTCTACTTAAGTTTCTAGTGGATTGACAGAATATTCTTATCAATGAATTGGACACTGGTACAAATGTCATGCTTATCAGATTTGTAGATGATACAAAGTAAAGAAGGATTACTAACATGATGGATGACAGGAAGATCTGAAAAAGTTTTTTTACAGGCCATATCTAATGGGATGAAATTTAATAGATATAACTCTAAAGTCTTACATGAGTCCCAAAAATCTTATTTATAAGTATGGAAAAGCATGGCTAGATTGTGGATTGTCTTAAAAGATCTAGAGGATTTTAGCAGACTGTAAGTTCAATTTGATTTAATATGATATGGCCAATATTCTTAGTCTGCATTAAGTACAGCATAATATCTAGAACTAGGAATGCAAGGGTTGTATCACTGCATGCTTCTTTAGTCAGATCATATTTGGAGCCTTGTATTACATTCTGGCACCATACTTTAGACTAGAACACTAGAGTGTTCAAAGGAAGACATCCAGGATGGTGATCATGCATGAAGGCACTTGAGATATTTAGGCTGAAGGAGAGAAGATTTAGGGGATACTTGAGAATTGTTTTCAAGGGTTTCATATGGAAGACTAGTTATGCTTGTTTTGCTTGCTGCCAGAGGGCAGAATGAGGTACAATGAATGGAAGTTACAAAGAAGAAAATTCAGACTTGTGGTAAAAAGAAGTTTCTCTATTACCAGAAAGATCCCAGAATGGATTAGCCTCCATTTTAGAGGTAGTTGTTTCTTTCTCACTGGAAGTCTTCAAGTGTAACCTCACTATATGTATGTATATCTTATACAGAGGGTTCATGCTCAAGTGGCCATCCTCAGAGATTCTAGCTCTGCAATTCTGAGTTTTTCTCTGCTAAAGTTGTCTTCTTGAATACCCTTAGCAATGCTTAATATTTCCACATGTTGTTTAGGAAATACAAGTGTTTTACCAGCCAAAACTAGGTAAAGCTCAAAAGTCAATTCACAAGTAGAAAAAAAATTAACTAATACATTTCCATCTGTATTATATTCAGGAACTTTAGATGTTTTACTTTTTAAAAATATTTTTCATGAAGGGCCAGAGTTCAGAATGTTTGGAATTATTCCACAGTGAAATTATCTCTTTTTTTTAATGGAAGCCATATGTTTAAATTATTAGAAAACTACTGGCCATCTGTTTTTCCTAAACATTTATATACAAAGTATGACTATTGTTATAGTTTATAATAATATATGCACTTCAGGCATTTCTTAATTCAGCAAATGTTTATTAAATAATTACATGTGCAAGACACTGTATTTTGTGCTAGTAATGATACAGAGATAGCTATGACATAAATCCTGCTCTTAAGAAACGTATTATCTACTAGAGATCCTAGGATCATAGATTTAGACCTGGAAAAGACCTTAGTCTGGTCCAAAGCCTTCATTTGACAGAGGAGGAGAGACCCAGGTAAATTAAATAACTTGCCCAAGGTCACACAAGTAACTTATGTTTGAAGTAAAATCTGAACTCAGCTCCTCTCACTCTAGAGCCAGTGGTTTTTAGCAAAAGAGATACTCAGGTACAATATATATGATATTAATGATATGAAGGTCATGGATACATAAATTTGCCTTAATTTTTTTTTTTAGTGGATTGCAAGCTCAGTATGAATCAACAGGATAATATGGCAACTAGAAGAATCACTAAAGTCTCAAGCTTCACAAAGAGAGGCATAATGTCTAGGACTGGGGAGGGCTTCATTTTACTCTGCTGTGCTCATAGCTCATCTAGAATCCTATATTCTGCTCTAGCCATCACTTTTTAGGAAGAATGTTTATAAACATAATGTGTTCCAGCAAAGGCTGGCTACATGTTGGGTAGATTACAGTGCACTGTTTGTTCAAGTGTGGGGTAGATTTGATGGGCTCTGAAATTCTTTCCAATTATATTGTTTAATGATATTCTTGAGGGTTTTGTCAGTGCTTGATATTGGAAACTCTTCCCTTCTCACATCACAAACTTTACCTATAATAAAGAGTTAATGATTAATATTTGCATAGCAAATATAAAATCATTTTCATTGGCCTATATGAAGAAGATAGGGATTGATAACCCAATGTTAACAAGATTGAGTTCTGGTAGGGGTACCCAGATTTTCTATAGGATTTGTCAAGAAGACTGCTGGCCAAGTTCTTTTTTTTTTTTTAAAGCAATTGGGGTTAAGTAACTTGCTCAGTGTTTCATGGTCAGTTATTTCTGGGTGTGGTGCTAAGTGTCTGAGCCCGGATTCGATCCCAGGTCATCCCGACTCTGGGGCTGGTGCTCTTACTCACTGTGCTACCTGGCCCGCCCCTGGCCAAGTTCTTAAGAAAGGTTAGAATACCAATACCTAATCATAGGTATGTCATGAGTATAGTGTTAAATTCCAGGCACCATATTTAAGGAAGATTGTTAGTCACTTAGAGAGCTGTCCAGAGGAGCACCACCACAGTGGTGATCATGCAATTTGAGGATGGTTTGAGAAGAGAAGACGATATAGGGAGAACTTGATTGCAATTTTTAAATCCTGGAAGGGAATTAGAGTTGTTTTGCTTGACCCTTGAAGATAGAGTGACATACAGTGGGTGGAAGTAGCAAAGGTAGATTTGGGCCTGGTGTGAGAAGGAACTCTTTTTAACATTAGGGATAGAAAATATTGGCTGAAAGTTACCTTAGCTATTGTCTAGTCTAACCATCAAATTTTTTTTTTTAAAGCAGTCGGGGTTAAGTAACTCGCTCAAGGTTACACAGCCAGTTGTTTCTGGGTGGGTGCTAAGTGTCTGACCCCGGGATTTGATCCCCAGGTCATCCCGACACTGGAGCCAGTGCTCTTACTCGCTGTGCTACCTGGCCGCCCCTAACCACCTAATTTTAATAGTCAAGGAAACTGAGGCTGAAAGAGTTTAAGGACCTTGTTCAAAGTGACATAAATCACTGAACTGAGATTTAAACAGAGACCCTGCCTCTAAATCCAGTGTTCTTTCCATTTTATCATGTTGCATGCCTCTTGTAAAATATTGGCATCTCAGGCTATCATATTTATGCTATGAGTTCTACTTGTATACTTCCCAAAATATGATCATTTGGTCAGAGCTCTTTTCCTCAGGTTTGTAAGCAGTTTCTTATATTTGACTTCCCACAGGTCCCACATCTGTTCTGCTTTCTCAGGGCAGAGAAGGAACATGAAAGAACTCCTTTGGCCACATGGAGGGAAAAGTTCTTTGAAGTGATCTTTGCTGATCATTTTCATTTGAGCTGTTCCAATTCATCTTCATACTTTTTGAAGTTCAGCATTTTAATGTTCATTTTAAATCAAAGCTATTTTTTTTACTCTTCCTAACCTGGATCATATTAGATTTAAATAAAGCCAGCTTTCTCTCCTGAAAAAAAAAAACTACTTTTTAGAGAGAATTAATCTAATTACTTTACTAATTCTTTGTGCAGAATCCTAGCCTGTTTTACTCTTTCTTGTTAAAATTAATATTGCTTCAAGTTATTTTGTAAATCAGGCTTATTCAATAAAAATATTTCAAATGAATTATAAAACTTTCACTCTTTCTCTTCCCCACCTTTATTCTGTAGATTTTCATGGGCAAAAAATTCATCACAGAGTCCAGCCTACCTATGATAAACCTCTTCACATTTAGCTGTGAGGTTATATACTGTATAGGAATATACTTGGGCACCAGAGAGTTGCCTTCAGATCATGAGGAGGTATTGGAGCAGGACACTGCCTTTTAACCTCTTGTTTCTCATTTTCACCTTCGTGTTGGACCTCTCAAATTTAATTTCTCAAGGCATCTTAAACTCAAGATATCCAAAACCAAACTTGCCTTTCTATACAAATGCCCTATGCCTAACTTCTCAGGCACTGTCCAGGGTACCAGTATTTTCCTAGTCACCCAGGCTCAAAATCTAGTGTCAACCTTACCTCTTCATTTCAATCTCCCAGCCTCACATCTAGCCTCTGCCAAGGCCTGTTGATTCTGACTTTGAAACGTTTATTGCATACACTTGATTCTCTGCTCAGATACTCATACTACAATGATGAAGGCTTTCATTACCTCAAGCCTAACCTGTTTATTGCCTGCTGGCTGTCCCCCTGACAAAGATACATCTAATTCATCTTCTCTTCAACAATCAAAGTGGACTTCCTAAAGCACAGGCCTGACCATGTGACCACTCCCCCGCCCTCCCCCCCTCCCTGCCCCCAACTCAGCCCCAGTTACTATTATCTCCAGATTCAAACAGAAAATCTTTGGTTTGGAGTTCAAAGACCTTCATAATCTTCCACCTCTTCTTAACTTTCCAACCTTCTTATACTTTACACACTACCCCCATGTATTCTTTGATCCCGTGACACCACCTTCCTTTCTGTTGGTTGAATAAAATTTTCTGTGTCTTGACTCTGGGCATTTTCACTGGTTGTCTCCCATGCCTTGATTTCTGCCTACTGACTGCCTAAGATTCCTTCAAGTTGAATCTGTGTCAGGGACATTGGAGGAACCCTGGCCAAGGGTCTGCCTGACAATTTATCTGTACAGAGGGAAAGTGTGATCTGATTCAGTTGAGTTGTTTTGATAAGGAATAAATGGCTTCTGGTTCCAGTCATTGGTGGTGTTCTTGTGACTATTCTCTCCCAAATTACTGCACAGGGAGTAGGAGAATTTTCATTGTTTTGGGAGATGAAAAAATAAGGATCAGGCCAGTGATGGGGGTCAGGAAGTAGAAAGCCAACGTTTCCCAGAATTGTGCAACTTACTTAAACGAATCCCTTCCCTAAGTCAAATACAAATGGTTAACTGGACCTAAATTTCCAGAAGGGGCAAGGAAAACTTATTCTTCACAGCCATACCTCATGAGTCACTTTCCATCCAGATTCCCGACAAACAGTAAACCAAATCAGAGTTACCTAAAATGACTCCTACTCTTGGGAGAAAGGCTGTACTGGATGACCTCTAAGGCCACATCTGGTGGCTCTTAAATCCTAGGATCCTACTTCTAGGAGAAAAGAGAAGGTGATGGAGTGTGTACTACAAAACTGGCAGCTTCTTAGGGAGGCAAGGCCTCATTTTTCCCCAACACAGACAGTTGGTTTAAAAAATGCTTCCTCTGCCTTAAAGCTGCTCCTGACTCATTTGTCCATCATTTTCCCAGAAAAAAAGGCAATGTTAGTATTTTTGACATTGTGTTAGAAATACTAAATGCCTCTATCTCCAGAATTGTCCTTCCCAGAAATGCCTAAAACAAGCATGTATATCAAAGCTGTATTTAAATATGCAAAAGGAAGATCTTGCTTACAATAGGAATTAGCTTTTATTAATAAAGAAATGATGGGGTGGCTAGGTGGCGCAGTGAGTAAGAGTGCTGGCCCTGGAGTTGGGAGAACACAGGATAGGTTCTGGCCTCAGATACTTAACACCCACACAAAAAAAAACTGGCTGTGTAACCTTGGGCAAGCTACTTAACCCCAATTGTTTTTTTAAAAAAATAAAGAAATGACAAGAAAGTAGGACATGAAAAAGGAAAATTAAAATTTAGAAAAAAAACTGTGCAAATCTCTAAACCTTTACTAAATAAATAGTGTCCCCAAGAATCCTTAAGGTATTAAAAATACCTAATTCATCTATATAGACAAGTTCTTTTGACATGGTTTATTATTTTAATAAAAATACAGCTGAATATATATCACAGGTTACATGAAATTATACACAATGACATTCTCTCTGCATAGCAACAAACATTGGTGTGTACTGGAATTCAAAAATGGATTATCTATAATCCTTTAAAGTACAATTTGTTTAAAGGTTTTAAGCAAATCATAAAATAAGGGATTTTTTTCAAATCAATAACATTAAAGTAAAAAAAAAAAACCCAGGGCAAAGGCAAGGAGGTGGGAGGTGAATTTTCCTGTGTGAGGAACAAAAAGAGGGCCATTTTGGATGGATTTTGCATTATTTGGGAAGGAAAGGATTATCTTTTCAAGCTAGAAAGATAGGTGAGAGCCAGGTTGTGTAGGGCTTTAAAAGCTAAACAGAAGAGTTTATATTTTATCCTAGAGGAAATAAGAAGCCACTGGAGTTGATTGAGTTGAGGAGTTACATGGTCAGATTGGTGTTTAAGGAAAATTACTTTGGTAAAAGGTATGTATGATCTACTGGAGTAGGAAAATTCTTAAGGCAAGGAGACAAATCAAGAAAATGTTGCAATAATCTAGGTGAAGGGTGGTGAGGGCCTGAATGGGAAGAAGTGGTCAGATGGGAGAAAGATTGTGATGGCAAAAACTATTGTGTTATTAATGAAGCGTGCCCATAATAGGAGACCTTAAGTAGCTTTTCCATCAGTAATATTGAAATCAAAAGATTACTAATATACTAAAGTAATTATGACTTTTTATTACAGTGTCCTCTAATATGGCAGAGCAAGTGGGAAGGTCCAGAAGATCCCTTGCAGTATCTTCGAGGTCTTGTAGCTCGTGCACTTGCAATACAGGTAAAATTATATTCTTCAGTTATTTTCCTTATGTAAATGTATTAAAACATGCCTGTTAGGATCTAAGAACCACCCTAACCAGAGGATCAGATGCATTTACTAAATAACCACTATTTAAAAAAATGTTTTTATGTAGCAATACATTTTCATCCTTTTAAAAATGCATGCTCTGAGCTCAGTGTCTTAGGAAAGTTTCCACCTGATGTCAACTCAACTCTAAATTATGGTTCAAAAGAGATATTTTTTCCTTCAGTAACAAAAATCATCTCCTTTTCAGAGATGTATTACAGTGAATATAAAGGTTCTCTTGTCAGAGGACTTGCTTTGAGCGATTGTGATTTGTCCATTTCTTTTCCTGAGCAAGCACATTTAGGGTTGTGGTGGTGTGATGGTCAGATTTGGAGGAGGAGAAATAGAATCCCCTTATCCAATATTAAAAAAAAAGGACTTGGGTAATAAGGATAGCTGGTAAACATTAGAAGATTAGGAGTGCCCATGTATCAAGCGAGTAAAAGCTGACAACAGGGAATCACTAGACCTTCAGGATAGAGGAGCTGGCATGAAATAAAATCAGGTTGAGCTCAGCTGAAGCCTCACTCAAAGCAAGAAGTTGCAATTCTAGTCAGTATTATCATTTCCTCAGGAGGAAAACTGAGATATAGTGAAAAAATAGATACCCAGCAGATAGAGAATAACTGCACTGTTTGGGTAGCTGGAACTGTATTTTCATCAGTTGCCATTCCAAAGAGTTAGACTTTTTGCTGAATTACTGCTCCCCAGGAAATTTCTATTAAATAGGAACTCTGTGTGATTTCATAGTCAGAATGCTTATATATATTCTTTTCTTACAGTATCTGGAGTCCTTTTCCCTTTGTGTCTATCTGTGATTCTCGCAAGAAAGATAAATCATATCCTTATGCACCTAGAAAAATGGAAGTCCCAATGGCAAGGATAGAAGGGACACTGATACGTTTCTGTATGGACAGCAAAAAGAAACCAGGGGACTAGATAGAGCTAGTGGGATTTGTTAGGGACTTCTGATAAGACCTATGCGCACATTAGGATCACTAGAATCTTGTCTGTGAATTTAGTTCTATGACTCTTCCTGTCTTATTATAAAGGGAAAACAAATAGGAGTGTCCTTTCTTGTATGGTGTGAACAGAGTGGAGGAATGGAATCTGTTGCTATTAATGGGTTGAGTTACTTTTGTTAACCACAGCTGAGGAAGATTTCTAAAAAGGGACACTTTCACAGGGTGAATGGCCCTTCTCCTGCCCCAAGTAACAGAGGTCAAATGATTTCTGGCCAAGTCAGAGCACAGTGACAGCTTCCTTGTCTCTGATAGCTGGTAGCAGGGGCATGTCAGACAGGATCCAAGCAGGCCTGTACACTCCTTCATATTTGGGAAGAGGGGAAGAATCTGTCACTTTCTCCTACTGTTCAAGAGTAAGCAGAACCAGTATAGTCTTCACTGCCCAGTGTTAAAGCTTGCAACTCTACATTCACATCTTATTACTGATAAGTATTGTTGAACGTAATAGGCACCATTTTTAGCATTATGGTGATTTAGTGTCCAAGCTATTTAATTCAGTAAGTGGATGTAAAGGGAAGAGAAATCTATATATGGATTATTAGTGAACACTTGGCATTGCTGCTCCTGAACCGCCTTCTTATGGTGGCATTCTGTAGCCTACAGAAGAATAGCAGATAAGAGTGTAGTGTTAAAATTAGCAGAGTAGAAGCAAAAGAATATAGTTCTTCAAAAAGTTGTTGCTTAGTAACGTCATATGTACTCATTTGGTACCCATGCAATTTAGAATTCAAATAATGCTTGAAAAGGCCTTAGACATTATATAATTCAATTCCTTCGTTTTCTACATGAGAAACTTGAGGTCTAAAGAAGTTAAATGAGTTGGCTATTGTCCTATAACTAGATAGTAGCAAAACTGAAACTAGCATACAAGTCTCTTCATTACCAATGCAATGCTTTTTTCCACTAGACAGTGACGTCGATTTTCACTCAGTTTTTAAACCCTCGCAGACTGGCTTCCACTCTTACCTCTGAATGACTGATATTGCTCTCTGCAAAGCCACCAACAATCTCTTGACATCTAAACCCTCTGGCCTTTCCTCAACAACCCTCATCCTTTTTTATTATTCTGCAGTTGTGTTGGTTTGTTTTGTTTGCATTGTTGAATACTTCTTCCTTTTGGATAATTTCTCTTCCCTGGATTTTCATGACACTCCTTATGGAAACATTTTATTTCCTTTATTAGATAGTTTGTCTTCTATTCCAGAAAGCTGCTTTCACTTCCCCTAGGGCTGAGTAAACTCCGTGTACTCTTCTTCATATTTGGAAAGGGGTGAGGAATCTGTCACTACAAGGAGAAATTTTTTGGAGACAATAGAAACCACCATAGCCAAAGCAAGAGCAAATAAATCAATAAAAATAAGCCTAGCAACATGGTTGGACAGGGGGTGGGGAGTGCAGTAGAGTAAAGCGAGTTGGTAACATAGCCTTTTAAGTTTTTTTTTTCCCTGATAGGGATTATATTGTTAAAAGATGTTTATTTCTCATCTTGTTTTTGTAATTTGTATTTATTTGGTGCATTTCTTCTTATTATGAGGTAGTGAGACTGAAACTTAGACTAAGACATAACTTCTTACTTCACCATCTTGATAGAAGTCCCTCATAAATTCTTTTTGCAAAGCTGATTCTGTATCTTAGTTGAACCTTTCTCAAATTTTCTGATCTATTATCCAGGCTCAGTTTTCTTCAGTTT
The DNA here is from genome assembly GCF_028583685.1 of Petaurus breviceps papuanus. NCBI lineage: Eukaryota > Metazoa > Chordata > Mammalia > Diprotodontia > Petauridae > Petaurus > Petaurus breviceps. The sequence continues at coordinate 18,713,387 of NW_027187419.1, read as the reverse complement.
CAGCTAACATGAAAACTGTCATCCATAGCAATTCAGTTCTCTCACGTCCACTGGTATATTCTATTCAGCAACAGAAGTAACTCACATGTCCCACCTCCAGAATAGTCGTTGACATTGTAGACAGTCAACTGCCCCAACTATCTTGAAGCAGTCATGCAAGAAGGGCTATAACCCATCTTGGAAAGCTTCCTCTTTCTGGTCATCTGATCTGCCTGTGCTCTAGCTTCCCTGGAGAGTTACTTAAAGAGCAATGCCCCTGAATGTGAAACTGCACTGAATAGTTCATGTTGGATTTATTCTGGCAATGGATCTGACTGCTGTGACATACACTGACTGAATCTCATGCTGTCCTCACTTGCCAAGTCTTATTAATTCTGTCTCCATAACATTGCTTGCATTTCTCTCTTTCTCTTTAATTCACAAAGCTTCTGTCTTAGATAAAGTCCTCATCACCTTTCACCCAAACTGCTTCAATAGCCTCCTACTTAGTGTACCCACCTTCGGTTGCTTCTAAACACCAGAGAAACAAGTCTGGTCTTACATGTTCCCATACTGGTATGTGTAAGATAAGCAGAGATTCAGAAGTGGATCCTAAATTAATTAGACAATAGTATGGTCATCACTGATGAAGTTTTTTTTCAGGCCTCTCTGGATCGACTTTTATCTAAAAATATTATTTTGAGGCTCTGCCTATGTCAATGAAAATGCTACTAGATGGGCAGACATCTTATCTCTTAGCTTAATAAGTCTACATCTCTACCTTTCTCACATGCAATCTGTTCCCATTACCTACCTCTCATTATAAAACTTATAGGGCATTTGGTCTAACACTGTGTCACCTTTTGTTCCCCTGTTGTTGACCCTGTTTCCTTTGTGAGAAACCAAATTAGGGAGGATATCTTATTTCTCCTGCATTCTGTTCAGGTCTATAGATCCACACATTTTCCTATATGTGCATATTACTAATAATTTGATAGTTTCAGTAAATTCATATGTTAGATTTTTTCTGCACAGATATTTCACATTGACTTTCAAACTGAGATGCACACAATACCAGTCAAGCAAAAAGAGCGGCTTTCTCTACTGGGTTATTCTCATCTTTCTCCATTCTAAAAATAAATTAATATCAGTCTCTCTGAATAATTCTCTTGATTTCTCTTCCAAAGATTCCTCTCCAATAGTATCATCACATTCTTTTTCTGAATCCTGATTTTCTACCTATATAGACATTATATTTTCTCTTTAGTTTTATACTTTCTTTCAACTTTCCAGCAAGGCATATCTCACGCTTCAGAAGTAATTTTATTATTAATATATTATATCCATTTCTTTTCTGTGTCTTAGCATTTATTTTGAAGAGTGCTGCTATTTACTTTGAGAGATTCTGGAGTATTTTATATTCTTTTTATATGGAAATATCTTTATATTTTTATATCATCTTTATTAATATTCCTCAAAATATCTAAGATAATTCCTTATATATTATAGGAGAAAAGATAAATCCATCTACCTGATGACAAATGATAAAGAAGCAATTTGTAGGAGCTATTGAAGATGTAATGAAAGTCATTGGAGGATCACATCAATATCTAGCTACTATTACTATTCAAGTAGAAACTTGAATGCCACATTCACAAATTAAAGGCAGTATATAGAAAGAAATCCAGAAAACAAACACATCAGGAATTTTAGAATCCTTTAATCAGCAATTGAAAGCAAAACTTAAAAGTTTAATAACATATGAAACAAGCACAGATAACAAAGTCAATAATTCTCCATCAATAAAAATCTTACTGCAGAGGAGGCTGAAATAAAGAGAAATAAAGAAATTAGGAAGAAGACAAAGAAGGGAGAGGAGGGAAAATTTCTGGTCATTTAGTTGGTCAGAAGGAAGACCATATAAGTTGTATCAAATAATAATAATCAGATACTACCTTTCAGGTGTTCCTTACATTTCCCTCCCCTCCATATAGTCTTATGTTCTAGTAACACCAATCTGCTTGCCATTTGTTCCTCATGTACAACAAAAACCCCTCTCCTGACTCCAGGCCTTTTCCATAGTTACTTCCTCATTCTTCTCCTCTAGTGTCTTCTCTCTTAATTTACTTTCCATTTTCTCTTGTCTTTCATGTACATAATAATTTGCATGTTGTCTCATCATTAGTATGTGACTTCCTTGAGAGTACATTTTTATGTATATATACTATAAGTGCATACCCACATGGACACACACACACACATACACACACACACACACACACAGACTGCAACAACAGTGCAGTATTCACAACACCCACGGTGACTATAAATATGCTGGTGTATTTGTGAATCATAAAATATAACAGGCTTTCCACATGGGAGACAGAGCCGAAGAATTTATTCAAATACCAGAAAGCCAAGTCCCCAAACCAGAAAGTCAAAGTCATTATAGTAGTCATGAAGTTGGTACACATAGTTAATGCAGTGAATACCCACATTCCCAAACCTTTAAAACAAAACAGGCTCCCTCAGGCAAAGATCCTCCTCCCCTCACCCATGGCAGCTGCTTGCTCCCAGCCATTCTCGTTGCTGGCAGTTCTCAGCAGAAGTCCTCAGCAGAAGTTCTGGCTGGCTTTCAGAAGAAGTTCATGCCACCCCTACCACTTATATCTTCACTGCGGCTGCCACCCCACTGCTGCTTGTACCTCTACCCGCTGCGGTTCAGCCTCTTCTGGTCACTATGCTGGCTCCAGACCGGCCCCTACTCGGCTCCAGCTCCTCCCTGCCCCACTCTCTCCTGCCATATCAGCAAGTTCATCCCACTGGGGGATTCACAAGTTCTGGGTCTCAAGACCTGACACAATTATGAACCCCAAACTAAGTGCTAAGTACCTGCCAGCCTGCCAATACAAGGGGCATGGAAGATCTTCAAATCCCATTACCATTACAGAGACATACATATTTATAGGTAAATAGATCTATTTATCGAACATAAGTAATAATATATGTATGTATATATAAGCATATATTTATATATATTTAGTAAAAATGAGTGGTATGAACTCACTGATAAAATAGAGGAGAGTAGCAGATTGGATTAGAAAACAGAATCCAACGATATCCTATTTACAAGAAACATATTTGAAACATGAATGTGTAAGGCGATCTGCCAAGACGGTGGAGAAAGAGGAAGCAATACAGCCCAGCTCTTTTCTTAACTATTCCAACAGTCTAGCAAGAATACTAGACCAAGCAGTTATGAGGAAATTAAATGAGAAACTACGGTGGTCCATCTTTCCAACTCAGAATTACTGCTATGGGGCAAAGTGATTATATCAGCACTATTTGGTACTGATTAAGACAAAGAGAAAATCAGTCAACAAACACTTATTAAGCGTCTACTACGTGCCAGGCGCTATGCTAAGTGCTGGAGATACAAAGAGAAGGCTAAAACAGTTTCCACCATCAAAATGCTTACAATCTATTGGGAGAATCAACATTCAAGCAAATATATAGGGAAGCCATATATAGGATAAAGGAAAAGAATTAGGAAGAATTAGAGAAGGCTTCTAGTAAAATATGGAATTTTAATTGAGACTTAAAAGAAGCTAGAGAGGTCAATTGATGAAACAGAGTAATTAAGAGCATTCCAGGCATGGGGGTAGTTAGACAAAATGCCCAAAGCTGGAAAATGGGGGTTCTTGTTCATGGAATAACCAGGATCAGTATCACTGGATCATAGAGTATTGCCAGGGAATATGGTTAAAAAAGACTAGAAAGGTTAGGAGGGGGCTAGGTTATGAAAGACTTTAAACATGAAACAATATTTTGTATTTTTTCCTGGAGCTAATAGGGAGCCACTGGAATTTATTGAGTTGGGTAATGATATGATTGGACCTGCACTTTAGAAAATCACTTTCATGGCAGATGGAGAATACATTGGAGTGGAGTAGGGGGGAACTTGAGTGAGATAAACCCGCCAGCAGGCTATTGAAATATTCCTGGAGTAAAATACTCAGGGCCTGCACCAGAGTGATGGCAGTATCTTAGAAGAAGGGTGGGGGGTGGGGGGCTGGGGGTGGGATGGAATATACCAGAGATGTTGCAAAGGTATCAGATGGCAAGAGATTGAATATAGGGAGTGTGAGATAGTAAGGGATCTAGGATTACTCCCTACATTGTGAGCCTGAGGGATTCGGAGGATGGTGGTGTCCTCTACAGTAATAAAGAGGGCAGGAGGGGAAAAGTGTTTAGGAGAAAATAAAATGAGTTCTGTTTTGGACATATTTAAGATGTCTACAAGACATCCAGTTTGAAGTCATCAAAACTACTTGGTACTGGCTTAGGAATAGAGGAGTGGATCAATGGAATAGATTAGGCACACGAGATTCAGAAGTCAACGACTACAGTAATGTATTGTCTGATAAACCCCCAGACCCTGGTTTTTGGGATAAGAACTCACTATTTGAGAAAAACTGCTGGGAAAACTGGAATATAGTATGGCAGAAACTGGACATAGACATTATCTAACACCATATACCAAAATCAAGTCTAAATGGATTCATGATCTAGGTATAAAGGTTGATACTGTAAGCAGTCTGCTAAAACAAGGAATAGTTTACCTATCAGACTTGTGGAGAGGGAATGACTTTATGACGAAACAGGAATTAGAGAACATTATAAAATGTAAAATGGATAATTTTGACTATGTGAAATTGAAAAGTTTCTGTACAAATAAAGCCAATGTAACCAAGATTAAGAGGGAGGTGGGAAATTGGGAAAGAATCTTTACAACCTATGTCTCTGACAAAGGACTCATCTCTAAAATATACAGAGAACTGAGTCAAATTTATAAGAATACAAGTCATTCCCCAATTGATAAATGGTCAAAGGATATGAACAGACAGTTTTCAGAGAAAGAAATTAAAGCTATCTATAAGCACATGAAGAAATGCTCTAATTCACTATTGATTAGAGAAATGCAAATCAAAACAACTCTGAGGTACCACATCTCACCAGTCAGATTGGCTAAGATGACAAAACAGGAAAATGACAAATGCTGGAGAGGATGTGGGCAAACTGGAACACTAATGCATTGTTGGTGGAGTTGTGAACTGATCCAGCCTTTCTGGAGAGCAATCTGGAACTATGCCCAAAGGGCTATAAATACTTTCATACCCTTTGATCCAGCAATACCACTCCTAGGGTTATATCCCAAAGAGATCATAGAAATGGGAGAAAGACCCATATGTACAAAAATGTTTATAGCAACTCTTTTTGTTGTGGCAAAGAATTGGAAATTAAGGGGGTGTCCATCAATTGGGGAATGGCTGAACAAGTTGTGGTATATGCATATTATGGAATATTATTGCACTATAAGAAACTGGGAGCAGGCGGTCTTCATATTTACCTGGAGAGGCTTAAAAGAACTGATGCTGAGTGAGAAGAGTAGAACCAGGAGGAATTTGTACACAATTACAGACACAACGTATGTGTGAGGACCAACTTTGATAGACTGGACTCTTCTCAACAATGCAGGGATATAAGTCAATCCCAAAAGACGCATGATGGAGAGAAAAACGTGCATCCAGAGAAAGAACTAGAAAGAACTAAATTTATATCCAGGTGGAAGCAAAATACCTGATCTTTTTCGTTCTCTTATTTGATTTTATGTCCTCTTTACCATTTTTCATTCCAGCTGGTACAATCCATCCTTATAACCTGACCATTGTATAATGTGAAAGTATTTACAGATCCTATACTTGATTATAAGACACCATGGGGGGGAGGGGAGGGAGGGGGACAAAATGTGAAATTCAAGGAATTGTGGAATTGAATCCTGTAAACTAAAAGGAAACAAACAAATTAATAAATTAAAGAATTAAAAAAAAAGAAAATGCTAGAGAAGCAAGTAAAAAACTACTTGAGATAATAAATAAATTTGGCAAAGTTGCAGGATATAAAATAAACCCACATAAATCCTCAAAAAAAAAAAAAAAGACATCCAGTTTGAGATACCTGAAAAACAGTTGGAGATACAAGATTGAAGTCAGCAGAAAGTTTAGGGCAGGATAGGTAGATTTGAGAATCATCAGCTTAGAGATGGCAATTAAATCCATGTGAGCTGATAGATACTACTACCAAGCGTAGTAGTATAGAGTGAAAAGAGAAGAGAGCCCTGAGGGTCACCTGTGGTTAGAGGAAGAAGATCCAGCAAAGGTAGCAGATCCAACAAACAGAGAGGGAGTGCCATCCAGATAATTAAGAGGAGAACCAGAGGATAGTGGTGTCCTGAAAACTTAGAGAGAAGAGTGTGTCAAGGAGGAAAAAGTGGTAACAGATGTGAAAGGCTGCGGAGGGTGAAGGAGAGTGAGGATATGAGAGACAGCAAAGAATTAAGTTTCTACAGAACGCTAAAAACTACTGAAGTAAAAACTACTGATAATAAATTGTGAGAAACAGTAGGGAATTAAGTCTTCATAGAGTTGCTAGAAATTACTTAGTAAGACAAAGCGAGTTAGCAGACAGCGGGTGGACCCAACAAATAAGAAAGCACACGGTGACCTTGGGAGATTCTCAGGCTGCGATAAGGATTGAAGTCTGGTTTAAACCAGTGGGGGTCAATGACTGGGTATTCCAAAATGACCACTGCGCTTGATTAATAAAACTCATGTACATTATCTGAAATGCCCCACATAAAATTAGATCCTTATTAGCAGAACATGGGATGTATGATAATGTATGGTGATGGGAGGAGGGTCATGTTTGGGAGAACTAGGTAAAGGGTGTATGGGAAAAATTGAAATCCCTGAAGAGAGCAAACCAATCCATCTCTGAAGGCAGTGTCTGAACTGGACTAATGATATAAAGCTTTTCTTTTGTATTCAGGACTCCCCCTCCTAAAGAAGGGTGGAGTCTGCTTCTGGCCAGGGGTGTTCAGTTCCTGTGAACTTCTCCTCAATAAACTTCCTTTGATACCCAGATTTTGGTATTAGTGATGTTTGTGTTTCTAACAAGGATAAAGGAAAGCTATGTTGGGTTTGGCAACTAAGAGAATGGTCACTAACTTTGGAGAGAGCAGTTTGGGTAGAATGATAAACTTAGAAACTGGATTGTCTACAGTTAAGAATTAAATGAGTGAGAGGAGGGGTGGCTAGGTGGCACAGTGAATAGAGCACCTGCCTTGGAGTCAGGAGGACCTGAGTTCAAATGCGGCCTCAGACACTTAACACTTACTACCTGTGTAATCTTGGGCAAGTAACTTAACCCCGATTGCCCTGCCTTCCCCCCTCAAAAAAATGAGAGCAAGAAGAGGGAAAATTAGAGGCCCCTATTGTAGTTGATCTTTTCAAGGAGTTTAGCTATAAAGGGTAGAAGAGATAGGATGACGATTAGTGGGGACAGAAGGATCAAGTGAAGTTTTTTTCACAATGGAGGAGACATGAGCATGTTTGTAGGTTATAGGAAATGAACCAGTAGACAGGGAAAGATTGAAAATAAATAAAAGAATTAGATTAGGAACAAATGATCTAAGAAAAATGAACATCGTAGCATAGTGTTCAATTACCCAAAGATCACAACTACTTGGCTGAGGATTCATTTGTCAATAAAATAATCTCTGAGTTATATTCACTATTGTTGGAACAAATTTAATGAGATTTTACTTTTTTTTGTTTTGACTTTAACTTTTTTTTTAAGTGGACATATTTTTGTGGAAGTTACAGTAAAAGTATATCCAGTAATTGTGACCATTATTCCACATCCCACTGAGAGGTTCTGTTATCTCTCCAGGAAGGTTCAGAGTTTGAAAAACTAAATTAATGTGAGTAGATCTGGCATGGGGCAGAATCCATGATGGCAATATGAAGAAGTGACTTAGAGGAGTAGTTAGGGTTAACTGCTTCAACAAATGTGCTCTATGTAGGGCTCTCTTTTTCACTATCGGTTAATTTTGGTTGTATCTAGCAATGTAGATAAGTGTGGATCAAATGATATAGCATCTAAGTCTGATTTGTCATTTATGTAACAGTAATACCTAGTAGACACATAGAAATACTAGTCAGACCAGTGTAAGTGATGCCAAGACACCTCGTGGATAATAATGAAAACAGCTCTGGCCTGGGGATCAGAAGACCTGGGTTTTAGCCCTAACTCTAAAACTATATGATTGAGCAAGTCATTTCTCTGGGTCTTATACTTATCTGTAAAATGAAAAGAGTGAAATAGATGATCTTCAGATTCCCTTCCTGTTCTATAATTCTCTAATTTTTACAGGATTACATCTAAACCAATAGCGGTGCCTTATGTTCTACATCTTTCTTTTAAAAGTCTGTTGACATATATAGAGAGAAATTTGTTAGGCAGTGGGACAGAAGATGGTGTTATGATACAACAATTGGGAAACTTGTTAGTATGGAAATGTAGAGAAATTTCCTTGGATAAGAATTGGTGTCTTTTGTCAAGATACTTGAGAGATTCATCAGAGAAATATTCTTCAGATTTTCTTGAGTGTAATTTTCAGCTATGTCTTCATATGTTATCCAGCTCAGTAAGTTCTCTATTATATTTCCTTGCTTATCATGTAGAAAGGTTCAAGAAAAGAGAGAAGCATTAGAAATGTTTTTGACTAAATAAGTCAAAACATTTTCTCAGACAGGATCTTAATGTTCCTGAATTTTTCATTTTAAACACTCTTTGTAACACTGTTGTCACTTTTTAAGCTTTTAATTTTGATTCTCAAAGTAAAATTGAAACTTTGTATATGGAAGATATAATTTGTTTTGAGCTACATATTGCTAGTTACCAAGGCAACTTTAAGCTTTTTTATGTATACTCTTAGAAAATCATTGAAAATATGTGAATCTTATGTTTGAGTTTGTTATTTATGGATCATAATGTAAATTCAATTGCCTTTACAATGTAAAATAAGATGATTAAATTTGTGGAGTGAATTAAAGTCCCTATAACTGACACTTGACAAGCATTGTCCCTAACAAAAAATGCAAATTAGATAGGGAATTTCAAAGTATGAAATAGACTTATAAGCCCAAGAATCAATAAAAAAAATTAACTATGTATCTCAAGAGAGTTACAGTTTAGTCCAGTGAAATAGGAGGGAAAGATCTCTTAGATAGTCCTCTGTAGTTGTTCTCAAATGGATTCTTTATAAATTCATTCCTTAATTTTAGTTAGCTTGTTGTAGAGAAAAAAATTAATGCAAACATAATTATACATATTGCTTCTGTGTTTTGGTTTAATATTCTTTTTTTATGTTAGTTTGTCAACAGAATTATAAAATCATTTCTTTTAAAGGCAAAATTTACTATATCATCTAACTCATATTAAAAATGATCCATACTGGGAAAAGTTTTCTCAGATTAATATTTATTGCTCCATTATTATAGTTAATAGAGAAGACAGACACCACTTTTTTCTGTTCATAGTTGAGAGATGGGAAGTTTATATTATTAGACTAAAGTTTATAAAACGTATAAAGTGATAGAAAATTAATGTATATGGATTATAGGATCAAAGATGTAGAAGTCAAAGAGACTTCAGAGACCTTATAGTCTACAACACATTGGATGGGAGTAATAAGAGGAACCCTTTGATCTCACAGTCTGGGTTAGGGCTTTTTTGACTTTTTTCCACTCCTGACCCCTTCATTGCTTCTTAAACTGAGGGTTGTAACCCCATATGGGTCACGAAGTTTGACATTCTCTGTCCTTTGTGAGATATGTCATCTGGTCCCTGGCTAAGATATGCACTTTGCTGAAATGATGGGGCAATATCTTATTAACCCCATGTAATAGTAATGGAATTTAAAGATCCCCCTGTATTGGCTTGGTTTTTGGGTTGTGTTAAAACCCAGAGCTTGTGAATCCCACTTGTGGGACGGACTTGTTGACGTGAAAAGAGAGGGCTGAACTGGGAGGAGCTGGTGACATGGATTTTGAGACGCACATGCAGAGGAAGAGATACAGAAGAATTTCTTGAAAGCAGCATCGTGGAGGCAGAGAGATGGAGAGGATTGCTGTGGGCCAGTTCGAGCTGCCCAGGACTTTTGAGAGCTGCCAAGGACTGAGGAAACATGGCTGTGATGCCGGTACTTTGTTTTGATGTTGTTTTGCCAGATTCGTCCACTGGTGAAGGCCAGTGCTGTTGTTGCAGAGGTCCTAGAACCTTGCTGTTGGTTCAGAAGCCCTGAAGAAGGATTTTCTTGTTATATGCTTACAGAAATCCTGGAAGAGGGTTTTGCTAATGTTTTCAGGGGTCCTAGGACTGTTCTACAGACAGAGAATGAATTAATGAGGACACTGGCAGTGTATCTTGTGGCCTTGTTAAGCTTTGTCTCCCCAGGAACAGAGATTGCTGAGAACTTGCCTCAGGTCAAGATGAAGAAAAGACCTCTCTTTGGGTATTAAATTCTGTGATGATATCTTAAGTTTGTTGTAACTCAGGGATAGATGGCCTTTTCAGTTGTGATCCAGGGGTGGGAAACTTTTGACTTTTTGTGCTCTGACCAAGTGAATATACTTTGTTTATGATTGGAAACTAATTTCCATTTGAGAAGAAGGGATTTGTGATTGACTAAATGAATGTACTTTCCAGGGGTGGAGTAGTACTTGGAAATTATTGAATTACACTTGATGAATGCTGTACACTTAGTGAATGCTGTATTTTGATTTTCTCTGTTCTTAATTTGTCACTGAATAAAATGGAGAGCAGCTATGCTGGTATTTTGAACTTTGGGAAGTTGCCTTTGCTTGGGATTACACCCCATTGAATGAGGGGTTGTATCAAAGATGATTAGTAGAGACTGAGTTAGGAGAAACTGCTCACTCCAAGGGCTGTAAGAACTGAGTAAAACAAAACAAAACATATCAGCCTCTTTTTTTGGATTTATTCAGTGCTTTCTTTTCTTTGGACTTGATGCAAAGGAGAAAGGGGATTTCTGACCCCTTTTCCCAAGCTGCAGAGATGGCTACATACAAATGTATGTGCTTGTTTAGGAGAGCCTGACTCCCTGGCTGCTTGCTTTCTCTGCCTGCTTCCTTCCATAAGCATAGGTCAGTGAATAGTGATCCTGAAAAATTGTCTTGGTAGCTACCCTCCTGAATTTGAGAATTGGGCAATTCCAGAGTCAGGCACCAACTCCCCAGAAGGATGTGATTCCCACTTTTTAGGGAAGAAGATGAATACCAACAAAATCATCCTGAAATTTGAAGGGCCAAAGGGTCCTATTTGGCTAGCCATTAAATCTTTGGACCTTGCAAGATCCAATTTGTTGTGAAATAGCAGTCTCAGCTCCTTTAACAGTTCCCTGAAGTTGCTTTACCTCTCAAGAGAATATAGTGACTTTTTGGTTTTTGTATTAATGTGTCTTTATGAGATTTTTGTGTTTTAAGATGACACAGACCCTAGATAAGAGCCATGTCTAAGCTCATCTTAAAGATTTCCTCAGAGTTGCTCCGGGATGGGGCAGAGTAAGACCTCACATTTAGGGTCAGTCCTTCTGATCCTCCTTTATGGGAGAAGGCCAGTAGACTTGGGTAGCATACCTCCTGAGTAAGAGACCATTTCAGCAAATTATATTTAGTAACTAAGTTTTATCCCTTTTAGATACTTACAGGCAAACAAGAAGCTGGAAAACATTCTTATTTCTTACAAGTTATACACATATTTCAAATAATCAAAAAACTTTTGAAAAATGCCTACTATATGCCAGCCCCTGTTCTGTGCTTGGGTATTACATATTCAAAGTTGTCCTCAAGAAACTTACAGCCTACTGACATTTGAAGAATACATTCATATATATCCAGAATCATCAGAATCAGTACATGCAATGATTTTCAAAATAGTCATTCAATTTCCCCCAGAGAGCACATGCCTGAACATAAAATATGAGGGAGGAAAAACTTTTTTTGTTCTTTATCATATAAATTCAACTATATAAAATTCCTGAATTTTAAATCTAAAATGATTTCAGTTCTTCTGGATTATAATAAGTATTTAAAAACCATTATCTCAAGCAGGAATTTTGAGAATCATGAAACTTATCCAGCCTTTTTAGGAAGTTCCCTCATCTGTTTACCAAGGATAAATAAGAATATAACAAGCACATTGAAAAAAATACAGCATTAAGTGAATCAAATCCATGTGTACTTATTTTCTTTAAAAATGTGGAGCTTACAGACAATCAAAGAGTGGGATTAACTTTTTTTCAGTGTAAATTACATAGAACATTCCATGATAGCTTATTCTCTTAATCTGTATTAAAAAATCAAATTTTCTCTCTCAGGTTCATTATAGACTTTAAATTAAACAGAATATAGTTTTAAAAAGAAAGCTTTTGGGCAATATGGACACCAGGCAGAATCATGGTGGATTGACAGCTACTCAAACCTTTTTACCAATTTGTTTGTCAGTAGTTTTCTAGGCCCTGTGCAGACTATCTCTTCCCAGGGGCATTTATGGCATCTGTCTTTTCTAAAAGCAAAGAAAATTTCATTGCCCTATGACCTTTATTCCTTTAGACTGATCTTCTAAAGCAAACACAAACAGCTGGCATTGCAGCTTCTAGGAGATAGGGAAACCAAAAAACCTATTAATCACAATTGAGGTAATTAGCTCCTCCTCTTTCCATCCTTTGTAGACGTTTTTTTTTTTTTCCATTCAACATGAAGGCAAATATTAGAATCATTTTTTCCTCTTTAAAGTAATAAAGAAGCTGAGCAATGAGAATAAGAGGACAAAATTGAAGTGAATGTAATTGTTAAATGATTTAGCTACCTCTGTGATGAAGAATTTATAAGAGCAATACAAGTTTAAAAAGAATTGAAATTACTTGCTGTAGATTATCATTCATCCACAATCCTCCATGACACATTTTGTATTGTAACTCACAGCCTCCATAAATTGCACTAAGTGAATTAGTAACGCAATGATTTCCATCCGTATAGCATCATGCCGAGCTATTGTCCTTAGAAGATAATGCTACTGTCACCTTAGGGATGTGGCTAAAAACACTGATTGGTAATTGAATGACTTCTCTGTATTTTGGTTGTCTAGGCACTACACTTGATAACCTCTATCTCATTCTTAGACTCTGCCCGGTATTCCAGTATACCAATGATTTCATGATCTTATTAATGTAGTTATTATTCCAGTGATGCAGATCATACCTTATCCATGCCTGCTTATCATGTGTGATTCTTGTCCATGTCCTTCTATAAAGTCACCATAAAATCTACCCAACCTGCTGGGGACCCTCCTCGCATTCTCTTGATATTACAGGGATAACAGGGGAGCACATGGGACATCTGTCTGATGGTTCTTGCTCTTCTCCATGGCCAGCCCATATTTATTTCTTGTTATATGTTTTTCTGATGACATCTCATACTACTTCTCTTACCTCATTCCTTAATGCTTTGCTCTACTAAATCAAATATTATTTTATATGCAAAAAACACTAAACATGGTGGAATCTTATATTCCTTGTGCCTTTCAATCTTGTAATGGTAAAGATGTGATCTGCTGTGGCTTATTGCTTATGAAAGACTGCCAGTTCCCTTTTACTCATCTCTCTCATCAAGGATGCCCAGAATGCAACTAGAATTATAAGTATTGTGGCATATTGTAATACAGTCAGTAAATAACTATGGGACCATGTAACATGAATTCCAACATATTACTATAGATAATCTTTTTTTTTTTTTAACAAAGGTAGGAAGAACCCTCTGCCCCAATCCTTTATTGTGGAAGCATTTTGTATAAATGGGAAAGTAGATCTGTGGGTCAGTGATTATTCATATCCTTTGTAATCTTTTTTTTATGGGGGAAGCCCATAAAGTCCTATGTTGACTCTTCACCATAATGTGGAGTTGACCTTTTATTCTAGTGTGCTATTCCTCTAGAGCATAAACAATGGCAGGTTCTGGTGAGAAAAAAAAAAAAGCTTAAAGTACAGATCCAACAACAGACCATATTTGGTATCTAACTGAAATTTCTTTTCTTCATGAGTTTCTTTGGCTAGATAATTCATAATCAGGAAGCATCCAACTTATAATGATATAAGAACCCTGAGCCCCAGACTTCCTTATCATCCACTAACCAGATCCCCTTTACCTCATATGGAACTAATTTGGTATCAGGCTATGGCAGTGCCTAACCTCCTTGACTAAGGGCCAGGGAAGAGGGAACCATCCATACCTTGTCTTACTCCACTCTATAAGTCCCTTTATATGACCAATCTCTGGTGCCATCCTCCACCTGAGAACGATTCTTCAGTGTGGTATCCTTTCCCCTCCTAAACTGTTTCTGATCCTGAGCATATATATACTAAATAAATCTGCTTTCTTTACCTACTTACTGTCAATAGAATAGCTCTTGAAGCTTCCTAAGCATCTTATTTTAATTTCCCTTGCAGTTTCCCTCACTTTTACCTCACAAGCAGAGTCAACAAGGGAAGAACAGAAAAAATAACATCTATGCATGAATATGTGCAGAATAGATGTAAAAATATCCAAGGTAGTTTAGATTTGCATGTTCTATACTATCACTAGCTAAATTTAAGCTGAACAAGGTCACAGATCCTGTCTTAATTATTTTTGTATTTACCCTAGCACCTAAACTAAAGTGCTTTGCACATACTTTTCATGGATCTTAGATTTCATCAGCGTAGGTACCCCCTCCAAGGATCATAGATCACAGATCACCAACTCTATATGCCTTCTGATCCCCTGTAACTCATGTCCATATTGTCCCACAAATCCTCTGCAGGGGGTATAATATATTAAAGTCTTCTTCCAGAAATCTTAACATTATGTCAACTGAGAATAGATTTATCCAGAACTTAAATCATATTTACCCAGAATTTAAAGAAATTTTTTTCTTTAGTTGTTGGTTAGACTGGAGTAAACAAAAACATTAAACATTATTAGTATGCTTAGCATGCTAATTGTCCTGAGTATATCATTTCCCCATTCCATGGAATAATAGAATACAGTAAATTTTGACCCATCAGCAAAGTAGATGAACATGTACTACAACTTTAGTATTTATGATTAAAGGGAAACGACATTTCTCACCACCAAACTCTTATACAAAGTATAGTGACTAACAAACAAACAAGTATCCTTCAGGCTAGTGTGGCCCCCTTTGAATTCTGCATTTTCAGTGACAGAGTGATAAGAAAGAGTAGAAAGGGTGCTAATAATCACACAGTTTTTAGATCGGCAATAAAGTTTAATTTGAATATTAGTACTATGAATGTAAAATCCTTGCCCTATTTAAGTACATTGTACTTAAAAAATACTACTAGAAAGCTCTTCCAAACAATGTCATTAAACACAATTGATTATATTATTATATTTAACCCTTTAGTTTGATTATACAAAAGCTACTTTAATTAAAAGAAATCCTTTATAGGTCAATATATGTGGGGGGAAATGAAGAAATACCTCCTTGGCTTTCAGCTTTTCTAACAATAAATAATTTTATAGTTCTTTTTAGCATTTTCACAAAATCAAAATTAATTTTTTTAGGGGGAAGTGTGTGGCACAAATCAGTATCTGTTAGATTTGAGCCCTGTAGTTATGAAAAAGAAGCAGTACCTTTTTGAGGCTATGCTGTCTTCATGTCTCACTAGAATAGGTAGGGATTTAATTCCATTCTGTAAATATTCATTAACCAGTTACTATGTGCAAGGCACAATTCTAGGCACTGGGGATTTAAAATAAATACCCTTGCCCCCAGGGAACTTAAAATTTAATAAGGAATAAAAAAATTATTTATACAGATTTATAAAGTGAAGAGCTCCATGTAAATAAGAAGCCTAAGAAAAGTGCTGTGTGGAATTTGGAGCAGGCACTTTCAGGTAGAGGCAGAGAGACACTGGGGAAAGTTCATGAAAGAGGTGGTACCTCAGTTAGACCTGCCACCAGAATTTTCTGTTTTTTATCACATTATGCCTGGTTTAAGCCACTCCCAAACTTACCCACTGCACCTTTACTCTGGCTACTACTGCTCTCCCTATCTTTCCCCTATAACTATCTATTTAAAGTCTATCTATCCTTAAAAATCTAGAAAATGTTTCTTTCTTCATGTGACTCTCCCTGATCTACGTTCCTAGTAAGAACTAACCCCCCCCCCCCTTCCTGAAATGCAGCAGCCTAAAAGAGTTGTTTCTTTTATGGGATGAATAACCTTTTACTTTGTAGCATGTATATTTATGTACATGTCTCATATTCCTCCTAATAAACTTCATGAGGGACAGAACTAAGTTTTATACATCTTAGTATCCTCCCTTCCCCTGTCCCCACCTGCTCAACACTCCGCACATTATGCCTTAAATACCATAGGTGCTTAGTACATGTTTGTACATGTTATTGTGGAAGAAGCCCTGGGCTTTCTCTGAGAGGTTGACCCATTGTACCTCTCTACACTTCAGTTTCTCCACCTGTACAGTGGGGGCTATATGTATACTACCTATTTCCAAGGTTATAATAAGGCTTTAAATGAGCAAATATACATAAAATCACTTTGTAACCGATGAAGCATATATAAAAGTAAGAAACTAAGTAGAATGAATTGACTTCCCTTCCCCTTCAGTTTGTCCAGCACAGCCCTGACAGCTCTAAAATTGATAAGATTTCACTCTTACCATGCCGCATCTCACCCCTCCTTGGTAATGATGCCTCATATTTTTTAATACTTTAAAGTTTGCAAATTATTTTCCTCACAGCAAATCCCTAACACTGACATTGAAAGTATTGAACCTGAAGCTTAGCAATTGTGTGTGACTTGCTCTAAATCACATCATAGCAAGTAAGTATCAGAGCTAGATTTCAAAGTCTAGTTTCTTCTGACTTCAACAGGAGGGCTCCTTTCTCTATATTCCTTATTACCTTCAAAATAAAATCCAGACCTCTTAGCCTGACATTCAAGGGCTTCTGTCTCTTCCGCTTGCTATCCCTTACACCAGAATTCTTTGCTTTATCTAGACCAGTCAGCATTGCTTAACAAATTACAATTAACTCTATCCTTGTTCAAGTAATTCTCTTCTAGAACCCTCTTTTCTCCTTATTTCCTTTCTCACGCCTGCTCATCTTCCAAGGACCAGCTCATTTTCAAGCTTTGCCTTACTATTCCAATCCATAATGATGACTCCTTTTATTTGCCCTTTATAGTTTACTACCTTCTGTAATTAATTACCCTTTTTTATATTTATGTCTTCTTTCCCAGAATCTACATAATATTATACTTTACTTTTTTATTGTGAGTCATCTATATATGCATGTTTTATCTCCCTTACTGTATTCTAAATTACTTGGGGATGAGGGCAGTGTCTTATTTTTTCTTTATCTCCCACAAGACCTAATAGTGTTTTGTATATATGAGGCACTTGATAAATATTTGTTGAATTAAAGGCAGGTATTCCTGGAACCATCTATAGAGTCAGATTGCTTTATATTCTCCACAATGCATACTATAGTATCTTACATATCAGAAGCACTCGATTCAGTAAGTCATGGAACAGACATTTATTAAGCTGTTACTATATGCCAGGCACTGTGTTAAGTGCTGGGAATACATATATAAAGCAGAAAGAAAGACAGTGCCAGCCCTGAAGGAGCTTACATTTTAATCAGGAAAGATAAAACTAAAGGAAGCTGAAAAGGGGGGCAAGGAATGTGTTTTTTCAGGTATCCATTTATCAGTATATTTTTATAAATACCTATGTTTTTATCTTTTGTGAATAGATAAGAAAACCATGGTTGTTTCTAATAGATAATAAGGGAACTACTCAAAGTTTTGAGCAGGAAATGATGTGAATTAGGAGGAGAGGATGGATTTAAAATATATGAAAACCAGAATAAAATGGACTTGGAAAATAGCGTAAGAATTAAGCAGTAGGGATGTCTAACAAATGACTGGTTATAAACTCAGGTAAACAGAGGATGGTACTGATCTTCACAGAATCAAGGAAGTATAGAGGAGAGGGGAAAATGATTAATTAGGTTTTAAACATTGAGATGTTTATGTTCTTCAAAGTAGAGATATCCAGCAAATAGTTGGTGCAGTTAGCTCTGTGTAGATAGATTTAGAGAACCAGGTGAGAATAGTGTCACAGAAACCAAGAGAGAAGCGAGTAGCCAGAAGAAGAGAGTAAGGGATCAAATTTTTAATGCTATACAAAGTAAAAAAAGAAGAGAAATGGGGGAGGGGGAAAGCCATTAGATTGACCAATTAAGAAGTTACTCCAACCTTTGAGAAAGCCATTTCGTTAAGACTGGTGGGTCAAAATACAGATTTCAATGGGTTGAGGTATGAATAGGACCTGACAAAATGGGAGCAGAGTCTCCAGACTGTTCTTTCCAGTTAAAAACAGGACAAATATAATGTCATGGAATGAAAAACTAGCAGGCTAGAAGAACTGCTTTTTCCCCCCAAGGAGTCAAGAAGATACAAATGTGTTTGAGAGCAGGTGGGAAGGAATACAGTAGATATAGAGATGTGGAAGAGGAGAGAAGGGGAATAATCAGTGAGGCGAGCTCCCGAAGGAGATGTGAGGGGTGGGCTCTGAGGCACAAGTGGAGGGGGTCACCTTTCCAAGGAGAAGGACAATCTCAAACTCCGATGTTCTGGAACAAAGGAGAATAGAGGAGATAAAAGAGCTCATAATGCTGACCTTTGTTTTCTCAATAAAGTTAGATAGGAAATCATCTTCTAACAAAAGTGTGGGCCTTAGGAGAGAGGTTTCAACACTGTCATTGAGGGAAATGTGATAGAGGTAAAGGATTGCCATGTTATATTGAGGGCCCAGTTGATGTTAGTGACATGAGCTCTTAGTGGATCCGATAAACATGGCTTCATTATTTCCTCCTCTTATGTTCAGGAGCTCAGGTATTGGAACAGAGTAGGTGGGGTTATGATAGGAGCAACATATATTTAATGTGGACTGAGGTAGTTTTCTTTTGAGAGGGCAAAGAGGCCATTCTACAGATGTGGTTGGTTGGGCATACTAGGGCTTGAACCATTATGTTTTGTTTCCTTTAAATTAATTTGTTTATTTATTTTTAGTTTACAACATTCAGTTCCACAGTCCCTTGAATTTCAAATTTCCGCTCCTCTCCCTTCTCCCTCTCCCCCTCCCCATCATGGCAGCATGTACTCAAATATAGGATCTACAAATATCTTCACATTAATCATTAGTCATGTTGTAAAGAAGGATTATAACCAATGAAATGATCCGTGGGAAAGAGAAAACAAAACAAAACAAGAAAAAGAAATAGAACAGGTAGTTTGTGTCAATCTGCATTCAGGCTCCACAGTTCTTTCTCTGGATGTGTGGGTATCTCTTTCCATCATGAGTCTTTTGGAGTTGTCTTCTAACCTTACATTGCTGAGAGGAGCCCAGTCTATTGAAGTTAGGCATCACACATACATCGTGTCTGTGATTGTGTACAGATTTCTCCTGGTTCTGCTCTTTTCACTCAGCATCAGTTTATATAAGTCTGCCCCGGTGATTATGAAGTCCATCTGCTCCTCATTTCTTATAACACAGTAGTATTCCATTACATTCATATACCACAACTTGTTCAGCCATTCCCCAATTGATGGGCATCCCCTTGATTTCCAATTCTTTGCCACCACAAAAAGAGCTGCTATAAATATTTTTGTACATACGGGTCTTTTTCCCACTTCTCTGATCTCTTTGGGATACAACCCTAGAAGTGGTATTGCCGGGTCAAAGGGTAAAACTTATTTATAGCCCTTTGGGCATAGTTCCAGATTACTCTCCAGAATGGTTGGATCAGTTCACAACTCCACTAACAGTGCATTAGTGTTCCAATTTTTCTACATCCTCTCCAGCATTTATCATTTTCCTGTTTTGTCATCTTGGCCAATCTGGCCAGTGAGATGTAGTACCTCAAGAGTTGTTTTGATTTGCATTTCTCTAATCAATAGTGATTTAAAGCATTTTTTCATATGCTTACAGATATCTTTAATTTCATCTTCTGAGAACTGCTTGTTCATATTCTTTGACCACTTATCAAATGAGGAGTGGCTTGTATTCTTATAGATTTTCTTATAGATTTTACTCAATTCTTTGTATATTTTAGAAATGAGGCCTTTTATCAGAGACACTGGTTGTACAAATTCTTTTCCAATTTTCCACTTCCCTCTTAATCTTGGTTACATTAGCTTTATTTGTACAGAAACTTTTCAACTTAATGTAATCTAAATTATCCATTTTGCATTTTATAATGCTAATTCTTGTTTTGTCATAAAATCTTCCCCTCTCCATAGATCTGACAGAACCTTTATGTTTTCTGTAGTTCCTGAAACATAAAAAGCCATGCCTATGGAAATTTGATATTGCAGAGATTTAGTAGGATTTCCTACTACCCTGAAGGAATTTTTTCTGATCCATTATTGCCATCCTAGTGAATACAGAGGCCAAAGGCATCAATTTGAACTAGTGAATTGTTCTATCCTTTTAGGATTGCTTTTAAGTAAATTTTTTTTTTTTATCGAATTATCTGGTTCACAAGTGTATCATTGCACTGAATCACTAGATTGTCCTAGACTAGCCTGAACTGGACCTAGCCCAGAACAGAGGTTAGATTTAAGAATTAGGAGGTAGTGAATGATAGAAATGCAAGTGACAAAATGATTCAAGAGTAGAAAATGGTGACTTATTGAGCCAGTTATTATATGCCAAGTATTGTGCTAAGTGCTTCACATATATCTCATTTGATTCTCAAAACTACCCTGGGAAGTAGGTACTGTTATTATCCCCATTTTGCAGATAAGAAAACTGAGGCTGAGAGAGGATAAGTGACTTGCCCAAGGTCATACATCTACTAAGTCTCTGAGGGCAGATTTGAATTCAGGTCTACCTAATCACAGGCCCAGTGTTTTATGCGCTGCACTACCTAGCTGCCTTTGGGGCTCATCTGCCTGTAAATGGGTAATAGGTATTGGTGGTAGTATTGGGTGCTCTGTTTGATGATGGCAGTCAGGCCTGGGCTGGAAACAGGACCAGTGAGGGGCATAAGGGTCTTGGGCTCTGGTTCTGAGCTATCTCCATCAGAGTTTGAAGGCAAGTGACATTAGAAGTGGTGTTTTAACTTTCCTGAAATATCCCACCTTCTCTCTCTCCCTCAGGAGAGCTATTTCTGCTAGACTTGCCTGGTGTGTTGGTGGCAATTGGCAATTACCTGATGGTAGTGTAAATGGTGTTACCTTTATCCACAGGGTTTGCTCCCCTTATGATGGCCAAGGTATCATGCTGGAAATACAGATGGTGGTTTGGGGTGGGCTTAGGGTGGAACTGCTTTTCCAAGACTCTTGCTTAAAGGATACAAGATGTGATCAGATATTGAAATTGTAACCTATTGGCTATTAGAATATGAGATATAGGGCAGCTAGGTGGCGCAGTGAGTAAAGCCCTGGCCCCGGAGTCAGGAGGACCCGAGTTTGATTCTGGCCTCAGACACTTAACACCCACACAAAAAAACTAGCCATGTAACCTTGGGCAAGTTACTTAACCCAAATTGCCCTCCAAAAGGCAAAAAAAAAAAAAAAGCGGTCTAGATTTATTGAAAAACAAGAACACATCTGAAGTACTTTTAAGCTCAAATTAATAGAGAGGCTCTTCATTCTATCAGATATATATATATACACATATATACATGTATTGTTATATGCCATAGTTATATTATTACATATTATTATTATTAGAAATAAAAATGCCTGTTTTCATTGCATTAAGGAGTTGTACAAATAAAGAAATAGGATAGTAAATAGAAATAGTATTCATTTAATTTATTTTACCTTTTTAATTTTGTTTTTTTTTGCTAGGGAGCTAAAGCTTATGGGTTTAATGCTTTGCAATTGTATGACTTGGGTCAGTCTCCAATCTAGCATTCCAAAACTGGACATGGTTGATCAGTAAATTAACATTTATTAAGGACAGCTGGTTGACTGTGACAGGAAGATTGACTGGAGTCAGGAAGACCTGAGTTCAAATGCTGCATCAGACTAGCTATATGACCATAGGCAAATCACTTAATCTTTCTCAGCCTCAATTTCCTCATCTATAAAATGAGGACACTAATAACACATAAATCACAGAGTTGTTGTGAGCATCAAATGAGAAATCTATATAGTGCTTTGCAAACCTTAAATAACTATTGTATATAAGGTACTGTGTTAGGCACTGGAGATACAGAGAAAAAAATTAAACCACTGCTTTCCTCAAGGAGCTTTTTCTACTGGGGAAGTACTTTGTGTAGGTGTATACACACCCACACAAATATTACAAGTATATACAAAATATATACAAAACACAAATTCAGGTTAATTGCGGGGGGGTGGGGGCAGGCAGGCACTAGCAGCTATGGTGGGACCAAGAGGTATTGTTTGAGATGAGGCAAACCTTTCTACACAAATAAATTATCTCATTCCATGCTATTTCCTTCAGCAATTTTCCCCCTCTGCCATCCCTACTCTTTTGCTAATAGTCAGTCACTTCATCTCTACTGGACTGTAGTACCTGGCACATAATAGGCACTTAATAAATGCATGTTCCTTTTCCCTTCCCATGTTTCCCATGAGCATGCTCATATCTCTCCCATCCTCCCTTTTGTGGTTAAACTACAAGAACTTATGTATCAATGGTGAGACGTGGGAGGCACGCAAAGAACCGCCAAGCATGGTGTGCCTGCCCACATCAAAGAAGGCACCATGTTCTATCAGCAAAGCAGAATTGTGATGGCACAAAGGAAACATGAGATGTGCAAACCTAGAAACATCTTCATCCCAAATGTCTAAATGGACATATTTATGTGTCCTGACCTGTGCTAGAACCCCCGGAGCTTGTATTGGACTGATCAACCACACTGTACCTCGAGCTCAACATTATGATGTCATTGGGCCTCTTGAAGGAAAAACTATAAACACCAGTGTCTACAGAAGTCTCCATTTTCTTTTCTCTCATTCTCTTCTTAACTCCTTGCAGTCTGGCTTCTGACCTCATCATTCAACCAAAACTGTTTTCTCACAATTATTCATGACCTTTTAATCGTCATTTCTAGATTCTCATTCTTGACCTCTTTGCAGTCTTTGGCACTGTTGTTCAGCCTCTTCTACTTGAATATTTTCTTCTTTCTAGGTTTTTGGGACACTACTATTTCCTGGTTTTCCTCATAGTAATCTGATCACTTCTTCTCTCTCTTTTATTGGATTTTCATCTACATCACACTTGCTAACAATGGATGTCCCCAAGACTCTATTCTGTGCCTTCTTCTTTTCTCCCTCTATGCTGTTTTACTTATCAGCCTCCATGGTTTTGATCATTTCTATGCAGATGACTCTCAGATCTGCTTGCTGAACTGTAAGCTCTGACGACTCCAACTGCCTTTTTGACATCTTGAACTGAATGTCCCGTAGACATCTTCAACTCCACATGCCCAAAACCGAGACCCACCCCCCACGACTTCCCTATTGCTTGTGAGAATACTGACATCCTCTCTGTTCCCTAGGCTTTCAACCTAGATGTTTTCTTTGACTCCTCACTCCTTCTTATTCCTCATACCCAATCAATGAGTGTTCCAGTCTCCTCCTTTCTGCCTTCATAACACTTTACATACACATGTATATGCATGTATGTGTATATATGGGTTTATATGTATGTATATACATGCATATGTGTATGTATGTGTATATATCTATATCCATATCTATATCTATCTGCCTATTCATCTATCTTTATCTGCTGACACTGCAACTAATTTTGTATAGCCTGTTACCTCCTCTTAGATTATTGCATTAGCTTGCTAGTTGGTCTCTCTACATCAAATATCTCCCCAATTCAATCTATCCTCTATTCACGAATTGATCTTCCTAAAATGCAAGTCTGGCCATGTCATCTCCCTGTTACAGGCTTTCATAACCTGGTCCCTCCTACCTTTCCAGCCTTTTTATATATCACTCCCTAGCCTCTTGCTATTCCTCCCGCAGAACCCTCCATTTCCCAACTGAAAACAATCTCATTCATTGTCCCTTGAGTCTGGAGCCCTGTCCCTCCTCACTTCTGCCTCCTAGTTTTTCTGGATACTTTCAAGGCCCAGCTGAAGTCTCACCTTCTACAAGAGCCTCTTCTGAGTACTCCTTAATCCTAGCACATTTCCTCTTAGATTACTCCCAATCTTTTCTGTGTCTTGTTTGCATGGAATCATTTGCAGGCTGTCTTCTCCATTAGTTTGTGAACTCCTTCAGAGTTAGACTAGTTGTTTTTAACTTTTTTTATATCTCTAGTGCTTAGGATAACACTTAGCACATAATGGGCATGCAGTAGTTGCTAGTTGACTAAGATAAAGGAGTGGAACTAGAGGTAAGGAGGATAGATAGCTTTTTTGAGGAGTTTGGCTTTGAAAAAAGAAAGGATAGATGTAGGATAGACAAAGGGGATGGCAGGATTAGGTGAGGGTATTTTAAATGTGGGAAAACCTGAGAAAGTCTGTAGACAGACGGGAATGAGAAGTAAGTAGGAGTAGATTGAATATTAGGGGGGACAGTGTGTGTGACAATTATTGTGGGAACATTCTGTCAAAAAGGTAGGAAGGCATGGGATGAAGGTAACAAGCAGATACATTACATTTGACAATTAAAATGACCTCTTGGTCAGAGACTGAAGTTGAAGAGGGGAGAATGAGAGATGATGTAAAGGATTTTGACAAGGAAATTCACCTTCAATGGCCTGCTTTCCCTGCAGAGTTTGAGGGAAGGTTTTCTGCTAAGAGGGTAGAATAAGAGAGTGGTATAGGAGCCTGAACAGAAGGTTTGTGACTAAAGCCCCTGTGAGGTATGAGTTCATTCTGAAAGTGTTAAAAGGATTATGGAAGTCTTTGCCTCAGCATGCATTTATATACTCAGGTGATTGAGGGCTGTCACTTGCCCCCTGGGGCTAGAGAGTAGGGAGTATAAATTGTGTCTATGTGGTGAACTCTCTAGCTCACTGCTTTGGGGATGTTGGGAGAGTTGACTGGAAGAAAAATTCAAATTGGTTTTTTGTTTTTTTGTTTTTTACTTTCCTGTATGTGAAAGGGGAAGCAAATTTACAATCTCATAATTCATATATGAATATTTGCCAGTGAGAGAAATTTAAGGTATATGGTAGGCTAGAGCTATAGCTTCTATGTAGAATATTTAATTCAATTCAACAAACATCTGTTAATTGCCTTCTGTGAGCCACTTAAGCATCAGGGATATACAGGCAAAAACTAAAACGATTAAAAAAATAAACATTCACACTTGCCACAAATTAAGCTGTTTAAGTTTAGTTTATATATTTGTAAGGCAGTTATTATTTTAGTTTTTTTAATGTGATACCTTTGTAAGGCACTATTTACATTCAGGGATTTTTTTTTTTTAATTTTATTGAAGGCTGTATTTTTCTTATGGTCTGCCTGTAAGCTTAACAGACTAGCAAGTTCTTCATTAGTATAAAGCAATAAAGACATTTTATTAAAAGAAACTTTTCATCCTTAACTAACTATATTACTTCAGAATGTAATGAAGTGAAAATCTAATTATTAGCCATATTGGCCCTTTTAATGAATTTGAACCTATGTACTCTGTGTTCCTAGCTATGACACATTTTAAAAATTATTTAAGAGTTATTAAGTATATTTCAAAGCATTCATTTAAAATAATGTAAATTACATTATAAAAGGATCAATTTTAGTAAATATTGTGAAACAGCTGATATAAACAGTAAAAAAGTGACATGTAAAATAATAAAATAAAGTATATTTATACTACATGCTATATTACTTAAAATAGAAAGCAAACAGCCTCATAATTACTTGAGATGAGAGTGAGGAATATCTGCTTTGAAGAATCTCTGGTAGATGGCACAGTGAGTTATGCCTTACAAGCACCTTTGTCTCCACCTCTTCCAGTAAACAAGAGCTTTAAAGTGCAGCATATTCAGTGATAAGAAGATGACAGGAAGAGAATAAGTGAAGCAGCCAGGTAGTGCAAAGGATAGAGGCTGAACCTGGAGTCAGGAAGACCTGAGTTCAAATTAAACCTAGGATAAAACTAGCTATGTAACACTGGGCAAGTTACTTAACCTGTCTGCCTCAGTTTCCTCAACTATAAAATGGAGATAATAATAACGTCTACCTCCCAAGGTTGTTGTGAGGATCAAGAAGCAATAATTGTAAAGTACTAGCATAGCACCCAGCATGTAGGAGACACTTAATAAATGGTTGTTCCTTTCCCCCGATTGAAAGACTCCACCATACTATAATTACTGATTTTGAAAAATGTCAAAAAGATCAGCCCAACTAGCTGATAGCATCATACATTCACATCCAACCCTCCACTGCTATTCCACAGACCACAACTATGCTGGTCTAACAGCTGCTACAGATTTAGGCACAGATTTTTTTGGAGTTAAGCCCTGTGCTTTGTCCCTGAGAGATGCTTCCTAAAACTGCCCTGTCCCCTCCTGATCTCTTGTGCCACTATTCACCTTGTAATGGCAGCAGTTTTAGGCACAGACTTTAGTTTTGTCCCCTTAGCATTAAGACAGTTGAATTGAGAGGCGGGTCGGTGGCGCAGTGAGTAAAGTGCTGGCCCCGGAGTCAGGTGGACCCAAGTTCGGTTCTGGCCTCAGACACTTAACACCCACACAAAAAAGACTAGTCATGTAACCTTGGGCAAGTTACTTAACCCAAATTGCCCTCCAAAAGGCCAAAAAAAAAAAAAAAGGACAGTTGAATCGTTATAAACTTTCAGGTGACTAAAAAGGAGGGAGTTGCAATCTTGAGCTCAGATAAGACAATATGAATTGATACTTTTAAGAGAAACAAACAGGAAAACTAAGTTTATTCTATTTAAAGAATCATAGGCTAATTAGAAAATAACAATACTAAAATACGGACACTGTTGGAAATGCCAACTTGGAAAAAGCAAAAACACAATTGAAACCAAAAATTTGATATCAAAAGAAGTTTATTAGGGAGAATTCCAAAAGAATTGATCACTTATGCCCAGAAGTGGACTCCACCCTTCTTGTGGAAGGAGGAGTCCCAGATACAAAAGCCAAACAAATTTTATACATTAATTTGGCGAAGACACTCCCTTCAGGGGATTGATTGGTTTGTTCTCTTCTAGGTACACCTTCACATTATCATACATCATTACTGATGAGGCTCTAATTCTGTTAGATAATATATATAATACATGAGGTTCATTAAGCAAGTGCAGTAACAACCCCAGAATACTGACCTCTCACGTGTTTTACCTAGATGTGTCTTTTTCTGGGCCTGAGTGTCCCAAGGCCACTGTCTAATTGGTCAAATCCACCTGCTGTTGCCAGCTTCTTTTTATTTAATTTTATTTTACTTTAGTGTTGTCTAGGAGTTCTATGGGAACCAGGAATTCAATTTCTTCCCAAGGCTACTGTCTGGTCTCCTAACCTTACTCTTATCAGTAACCTTCTTTCAGCAATTTTTGCAGTCTTGTGGAAACTTAACCCTTTGCTACTTCTCACAACACCAAATGACTTCAGGGTAAATTTTTACAAGAAAAGCTAGCTGAATTGCTAAAACATTATATAGTAATAGAAGAGTAATGGAAGACTTTTTTTTTACTTCTCTCTCAGAGCTAATTAAAGTTAACAGAAAAATTAAGAAGTAAAATGTAGAGTTGAACAAATTGGTAGAAAATGAGAATATTAAGGAATATACATATTTCTCAGCATTGCTTTACAAAAATACTCATTTGCTAGAACAGAAAGGAATCAAATAAGTGTAAAAAGGCAGAAATAATAAATTAATCCTTTATAGTCTATACAACAAACATAATAAATAAGGGAAACATGAATAAAATATAAAGACCTAAATGGACTAAGTAATAGTATCCCGAATGAGTATGTCAAAGAACAAATGATAGAGACAATGATTATATTAAAGATAATAAAAATGAAACAATTCACTAAAACTAATAGAACACAGCCAAAGCAGTCTTCAGAGAAAAATTTAAATCCCTAAAACATATTTTAACAAGATAGAAAAGGAGAGGTTCCTGAACTGAGCATGCCACTTAAATGACTAAAAAGCAAACAATTAACTGTGTTAACACAAGAAATTCAAAACTAGGAGTAAGACAGAAAAATTTTAATATAAGTAATATAGAACTGTTAAGCTTCATGTTTTCAGTAGATTTAAATGACTAAAAGATTATATAGAGTATATTTGTGATGTCAGTAATATATGATACCAATTATAACAAACTTCAAAATATAAAATGGAAATTTTCTTACTAATATATAAAAACCATTGTTATCTTTTTAAAGTAGTTTTTCCATTGGTCCCTATAATTTAAAAGCTTATTAGAGATTTAAAATATCAGGAAATTATTATTTTCCAAAACTAACTTTTTTTTCTCTTCTGTACTTCTCCAGCACTGGGTAGACAAAGCAGAAAAGCAGGCACTGTTGTCAGATACCCTTGACCTTTCAGAACTCTTCCATCCAGACACATTTCTTAATGCTCTACGCCAGGAAACTGCAAGGTAAACGAAACGTTATCTACCTCAGACACCCAAGGCCAATTATATTGATTTTATTCATTATTGACTATTTTCCTTGATTGTCAAAAATAGAATTTAAATGGGTTTTAATTCTTGTATAGTTTCCTGATACTTTACAATGAGAATATCAGTTATTAAGTGTTTGAATGTAGAAATAACTTATAAATTAAAAATGATTTTTTTCTTAAATGCAACATAAGAGAATTCCTAATTATTAAGTTATATTAATAGTTTGATTAGGAATTTGTAACCTCTATAGTATCTCCCATTTATCAAGAAGCATTAGTAAATGGAATGTTATAATTAAAATTGTTACTTTTAATTGAGAGTTATAATACATATCATCAAGGTTGCCATGTATCATAAATGTAGTACCAATTTACAAAAAAATTAGAATAAAAGTAAATGTATAATTGAAATTATACTTAACATGTTTTACTCTTCCTGTGATGCTTGCAGAAGCCTTTTATAAGCTTGAACTGTTTAAGGTTTGACATGAATATCAAGTAGAGTTTAAGAATATTATTGAAAATTATAATTACTTGAACTTTCTGGTTGTGATTCTGGATAAAGACAAATTTATTCTTCTCATTTAACCATATTGTCTTTTTCATTGGAATGCATGTTTCTAATAGTTTCATATATAACATCTGAAATAATACTTTTATAGGGCAATGAGCTGTTCAGTGGATAGCCTTAAATTTGTAGCATCGTGGAAAGGTCGACTACCAGAAGCAAAACTCCAAGTTAAGGTACTAGACAGTTTATACATTTTGTACTGTGCCTTAAATTTATATTGCTCCTATGAGATTATAACAAAGTCATTAGGTGAGTTATCATTTTTAATATGTTGAGTCAACTGATTACTACCAGATAAATTATTGTATCTTTGATAAATCTTTATGATAAAAATAATTCAACATCCATCATGAAATACCATTCTTTTATAACAAAAATACAGAAATTTCTGTTGACATTGAAAATGAAAAATTAGCTTCCTGAGAAGGAATGTTAACCTAAGCTTTTGTTTGGTTGCATACTTTAACATTTTTGGCCAGCTAATGGCAGAGATCAAGAACTGTGTAACTGGGGGGGTTATTTTTTAAGCCTCAAATCACAGAGGTAGAAAGGATCCTGTAGTTCATCTTGGTCAGCCCTTACCAGATACCACCTATAACACTCCTAACAAATGGCGGTCTATCCTATGCTTAAATGCATCTGGTTATGGGAAGCTCACTATACATATTACAGCCAATTCCATTTTCATACAGCTCAAATTATTTAAAAGTTCTTCCCTGTATTGAACTCAAACTATGCCTCTCTGTCATTTCTACTTACCTTTGACTTCTTCAGACCAATAAAACAAATCTAGTCTCTCTTTTACATGATAGTTCTTCAGATATTTAAAGGCAAATATGCCTCCCTTAAGAGTCCTATTCTCCAAATTAGCCATCCCTAATTACTCCCTACAGTCCTCATATGATACAATTTCAAACTCCCTCATCATAGAAGGCAACATGATGTAGTGGGACAAGCAAATTATTTAGATTCATAGGATAATAGGATTGTATATAAGAAAAGACCCCAAGATTTCCCTTACAAATGAGGAAATTGAAGACTTGGGGGTGAGGGAGGGGAAGAGACACACAGCTAATATCAGAGCTTGGATTCAAGCCCATGTCAGAAGACGTATCAGAGGTCCTGCCTTCAATATCCCAGATGTGTTACCTTCTTAACCTCAGATAACTCCCTTTACCTGTCCTGTCAGTTCACTTAACCATGCTTCCCTTTCTAAGGACTCATAACCAGTTCATTCAATTATAGGTTCTAAAATTTTGTGATTCAAATCAAACTGTGAGCCTATGTGTTCTAGAATTCATTGCTCTCTATTTAAATATTGGGACATTTGCTTATCTATAGTCTTCTGACACATTTCCTATTTTCCACATATCCTTTTAGTACTTTATAAAGACTACTACTATTACTGCTGCTGCTAACCTCCTGAAAACCTAACCTAGCATCTGTGTGATGAGAGGTGAGGGCAGTAGCCAGGTGATATAGAACAGGGAACCTTTGTGCCCTGAGAGCTCTTACAGTAGCCATGGAGACCTGGAAAGAACCCTGAAATGCTGACCAATTGGATTCTGGTTATGTCACTGCTTGGGTTAGCAGCCTGGCCAACTTGATGAAACCATTCCAACAAATCTAAGAAAAAGAAAGGGCAGCACAAGGTTACAGACTGGCCCCATTTGTTATCATCACCATGATCAGCTTGAAACAGAGGGCAATGAAACAATTAGTGTTCATTCATATTCTAGTATATCAGTTACCCCTCCGACTAGAAATGCTTCAGTGCAAATGATACTGATCACCATCAGTGGGCATGACCAAGGAAGTGAATGCTTTAATTTTGTGCCAGTCCTATATGAAAATAAATCTGAAAATAGATCTCATGAGTTGTAGGTAAGGGCTTTTTATTAATGCTACCCAGTGCTTGAAGTCATGCAACAAGTTCTGCCAACCACTAAAGAATAATTTAAAAAAAAAACCCAAATACCCTGAATCCAGATTAGACAAAATAAGAGAAAGGAATGGGAAGAGAATAAGCATTTAGTAAGCACCTAATGAGTTTCAGGCATTATGCTAAGTATTTGACAAATATCTCACTTAATCCTCATCCTCATTTGGTAAGATAAAATATTGAGGAGTACTGAAATCTAAAAAAGGGAAAAATTAAAGTCCTTGAGATCATTGAAAATCTTTATTTAATGCAGACTTCAAAAATTTTATCTAATAAGAAAATGACAAAAATAGTACTGATATCTCAAAAAAAAACTTGAAAAGGAGAGTGTACTGGTAGTGAACATTCTTGTATAAAATACATGTTATCATGGTATCTCATCTTATAAGGCCCCCAAATAGTGGCCTCACTTCTCCCCAGTGGGTGCCATGTGGCAGGTGAGCAATTCACTTCCCAGGTCAGTTCATCTCTGTAGTTTGACTAAAGACTTTTTTGTTGTTGAGTCATTTTAACTGTGTCTGACTCTTTGTGACCCTGTTCGAGGCTTTCTTGGCAAAGATACTGGAGTGGTTTGCCGTTTCATTCTCCAGATCATTTTACAAATGTGGAACTGAGGCATACAAGGTTAAGTGATTTGCCCAGGGTCACCCCAGCTAGTAAGTGTTTGAGGCTATATTTGTACTCAGGGAGATGAGTCGTCCTGACTCCAGGTTCAGTACTCTATCCATTGAGGCACCTGGCTGCCTGACTAAAGACTAGAATCACTGAAAATCTCAAAGTGGAGGGAGGGAGAATTTAGTTAAAAACCTAGAGAGATGTCAACATAGATGATACTAAAATTAGAAGGAAAGTTGAGTACAAGGATGTTTAAAGCATCATTAAACTCTCAATAAATACTGTCCCTCCCCTAAAAGGAAATTAAACTAACATTTGATGAAACACTTAACTCTGGAATCCCCAAGAAAACATGGAACTGTAGCAGAATCTTTCACATTAGTGTAAGAGAGAAATTAAACTCTTGAGAGAAGAATTTATGATCTGAACAGAAATCAGGAGCAGAATAGAAGAATTTGAATCTATGATGGCAAGTGACTACAAAGAAATTAGAAAGAAAAACAGATTGGAAATGCAAATATAATATAGTGGAGGGAAATCTGGAAGAGAAACAAAATAGCAATAAAATTAAAAGAACACTTGATCTCTATTCAGGCAAAACACATAGATCTTGAAGACAAGACTCATAAAGATAACTTCAGGATCATAGAACTCTAAGAAGACCATGATAAGCAAAAAACACCATATTGCAAGAAATAAGACAAGAAAATGTCCCAGTGACATCACATTCTCAGAGCGAGCATTGTACCTTCACAGACAATACCTGGCCTCAGGAGATCAGAAATCAGAAATCCTAGGGACAATTGGCATTCAGAGCAGTTGGAGGGCATGGACTCTGAGAGGAGATGCATAGGAAATGGAAAAGAAAATGATCATACAGAGGGCAGGGGGTAAAATTGGACCACAGGAAAATTTCTACTGTAATGTAATACTTCATCATCATTGCCAAACAAAAGAAGTAAGAGTTGAGGTGAGGGAAAGAGTGTCTAATGAAAGAAGGTTAACTTTTATGTAGAATAAGCAAAGCTAATAATAGGAACAAAGTACAGAATTCAGAGAGGAACGGGAACAAAAAACAAGATCTTAATTCAGATTTTTAAAAATGCTCCAGATACACAAATGGGAGAAAATATAAACCTAACTCAAAACTCCAAATATGAGTGGATTAAAGTGTAAACTCCACAATCTCTTGCTAACAAGCAATATATCTAAAAAGCAGATACATAT
The DNA here is from genome assembly GCF_028583685.1 of Petaurus breviceps papuanus. NCBI lineage: Eukaryota > Metazoa > Chordata > Mammalia > Diprotodontia > Petauridae > Petaurus > Petaurus breviceps. The sequence goes on along the minus strand of NW_027187419.1, from coordinate 18,680,431 downwards.
GGAATAAAAATGAAAGGCGGGAACAGAAATTACTATGTTTTTAGGTAAATCCTCAGAAGCAGAATTTGCACTCATGCTCTCAGACAAAGCAAAAATGAACATTCATGATATAAACAGATAAAGAAATTATATTATGATAGACTAAACCATAAATAACAAATAGTATCAGTATTAAATGTATGTGTTCTAAACAGTATGACATCTACATATAAAAAGGAAAAAAATTAACTGAAGAATAAGAAGACATAGATAACAATACAGTGATTCACAGTCTCCCAATGTAGCCCATTCTGTTTGCAGATATAAAATTGTTAGAATATTATTTTTTCTCTTTAAATCAAGCCTCTTTGATTTTTGAACTTTTACTTATTATTCCCAGTTCTGCCTTCCAGAGCCATGAATAACTCCAGTTAGGATTCTCTACCAGAATCCTTCAGATATTTGATGACAGCAGTCATATCCCTTCCTGTCTTCTCTGTGCCAAATATCTCCAGATTCTTTCACTTCAACTTTGTATGTCATGGCCTCAAGCCCCTACTAGTCAGGCCACTAGTTTAAAAAAGAAAACAAACAAAACAACAACAAAAAAACACTTCAAATACGAAAGTATCTTATAGATGTTCTGAGTTCATGCCATTTAGTAGAAGGAATATTTGACTTGAAGTCAGAAAAGTTAATTTCTAGTCTTATCTTTACTAATTTTCTAGCTGTGGGAGCAAGGGTGTGTCACAACTTCTCTGAGCCTTAGTTTCTTTACCTGTAAAATGGGGGTAGTTATACTTGCCCTGACAACTTCAGGAGGTTTTTGTGAGAACCAAGTAATAACATTGTCCATGTATATGGTACTTAGCTATTTACAAAGCATTTTCTCACAGTAGTCATGTTGGGTAAGTAGCATAAGTATTATTATCCCTATTTTGCAGATGAAGAAACCAAGACTCAGAAGAGATTAAATGACTTGTCTATAGTGAGACAGCTTCCAGATGGCAAAACCAAGAGCCAAACTCAGGTTTTTGACATCAATTCTGCTTTTCTTTTTACTTTACCATGCTAAATTTCCTGAGTTAGATGTAGGTGTATATGCATATATATATATATATGTGTGTGTGTGTGTGTGTGTGTGTGTGTATACACATCTGTAGAAATCATATATACATATATGTGTGTATACACATCTATATCCATAGGAAATTGCATGCAAACTGTAAAGCACCAGAAATATGTACAGTATTATTGTACACTAGCTGAAATTACCATTTAACATTCTTCCTAATTTAATCCTACATTCTCATGCTGTTCCAACCTGACATATAAGCAGTTGGCTCAGATTAGTTTCTTTGAGTATATATCTTACAGATAGCTCACAAGTAGCTGGAAACTTTAGGGTTGCCTTCTTTGAATGTAGGCCTCTCAGGCATCAGCCTTTCTGCAGTTACTCTCTCACAGACGAGTACCTGCCTACATTTGTCTCTTGGAATTTGCTTTTCCTGTTTCATTCCTTTGTCATCTTGTGACAAATATTTTTCTTTTCTTTTTTCTTTTGCTTTCCCCTAGAAAAGAAGAATATACTCCCTAATAGAATTTTATATATTTTCAGATTTCTTTCTCTTTCAATATTTTCTTAGGTTAAATTGTATCTGTTTGTGATGATTTTCTTACCAAAAATATTTTTCTAAAAGACTGTTGGGGCAGCTAGGTGGCACCGTGAATAGAGCACCGGCTCTGGAGTCAGGAGGACCTGAGTTCAGACACTTGACACACTTACTAGCTGTGTGATTTTGGGCAAGTCACTTAACCCCAATTGACCTCCAAAAAGCAAAAAAAAAACAAAAAATAAATTTAAAAAGACTGTTGCTACTACCAGGAATTTCTGAGTTTAAAAAAAACTTGATTTGGGTAAGCAGCATGTCAATGTGTCCCAAACTATGGCTTTTAAACCAACATTTTGCTGGTATTAACCATAAATAAGACATCTACTGAGACTACCAACTAATTCTATTATCTGAGTCTTTTCATCCACTCTTCCTTTATTGACATATTCTACCTTTGAAATGCCCAGACCATTTCTGATACATCCATTACTAAGTGTAACTACAACTCACATTTACATAATGTTTGAATTTCATAAAGAGATAGGATCATCATTTTATAGATAAGGAAACTAAAAGTCAGGGATGTTAAGTGACCTCTCCAGGGTTGTACAACTAGTAAATATCAGAGCTAGGAACTGAAATCCAGGTATTTCCAGACTCTTGGTCCAGCACTTATTCATTCATTCCAAGTTTAGAATGAAACAAAAATATTCACATTTGAGTTAGTAAAGGTCAGGTTATTAAGTTGGCAGTCATTTAGGGTCAGTTATGAAATGAATGGATTTTGGGGGGCCAATTTTTAGTGAGCAAGACAGCTACTATTGCTGGTATTAAAAGATTTCTGGGTCAAAAAAACAAGAGTTCAGCCAGTATACTTGTATATGGTCCCTTCAAAATCTAATTGATTCATAGGTAAGTCACTTGAAGTATATTGAGACAGTCATAGTTGGTTGCAGTAGTTTTTCTATGATTATAAAAATAAATTCAGTCTTTTTAACTATCAACATAGCATGTTTTAAAAATTATACATTCATTTACGAAATATAGAATATTAACAATTTACTTGCTAATTATGAAATTTTTTAAAGGGACTATTAGCATACCTAATATATTTGAGTATTTTGGAGTGAAGACATAGTCACTGATCCAAAAAATCCCTTTTACACCAAATCCTATATCCATTTTGATGTGGCTGTTATTTTTTATCTGCAAGTAGAAGAATCCAAGCCCATGTCTCTTCTTTGGCCTTATGGGCCAGTGGTAAAGAAAGGTTCCAGGTGAAAAGGAGGAAGTTCCATGGTCACATCGCTGGTGGTATTCAAGCCAAGACTTACTAATTTCTTAGAGGACATCAGTTGTTAGGTATAGGCTATGTGAGCTGATCTCTGAGATTCTATAATTCTGTGAGCTGGCCCGATAGTCTCTTATTAAGTGTATATTTCACATAAAAGCACAATTTATTTTGACTGGAAATTTATATATAAATGACAGTTTGGGGCACACAGCTTTTTGGTGTAATGATTTTATTCCATATCTGTTTTATTAAATTCAAATAACTATATCTTACAAGCAAAAGAATTAAAAGATAATTAGAGGAAAGGGTATATTTACAATGGTAGGTATACACATTGAGGTATCTTTGATCCAATAATTAAGTTAAATTCAAGTAGTACATTTTCATAGCTGTCAGGAGGCAGACTCAATAAGCAGTCTTTTCAATAAAATTCTTTTAAATGAGATCCATTTTTAAATTGCTCCCTTACTCAAGTACTAGAGCTGTGTATATAAATGAATTAGTGATTAGAACAGACTTTTTCTAAACCCATAATATAACAAATAACTTATTATGCATAATGGTACAGAATAAATGTAGATGATCTGTCTAATATATGTACACACACTCTTATATCTCAGGATATCTTCATATACATCCTGAATATAAAGTATGGCAGATATACTTTAGTATAAAGTGTGTACCTTTCAATATCTATTCTGCACACATGTACATACTTTATATTAAGGTATTTATTTCAGGATTTATACTAAGGATTTAGGGGTGAGTTTATTTTCATTTAATTTCAGATAAGGTATCTAAATTTGATTTTTTAAAAAAGGAATGGATAGAAAGTATGTTTGGATTTCTAAATATTGTAATATGTAATATAAATATCTTATTATAAAAATTTGCATGTAATAAATATTTTCTCTAGATTCAAACATGTTAGGTCTGGGATTAGACCTGTGATTTCACTGGTGTAGGAAACTCCAAATGAGAAACTTCTACCTGTGCTGCTTGCCAGCTTCTCTGCAACTTACTGCCTTAAAGAGTTGCCTCATGCACTAAGAAGTTAAGTGGATAGAGTATTGGACTAGGAGTCAGGAAGTCTGAGTTTGAATCCTGCCCCCCAGATGCTTAGCTGTATGATCCTGGTTATGTCACTTAACCTCTCTGTGTCTCAGTTTCCTCATCTCTAAAATATAAATTCTAATAGTATCTACCTCATAGGGTTGTTGTGAGGATCAAATGTGATAGCATGTACAAAGTGCTTTATAAACTTTAAAATGCTACCTAAACACTAGCTGGTATCATTGTTTTTGTAGTAATTGTGATGAGGATGATGATGAAGATAAAGAAATTTTCCCAGGGTCACACAATGTATTCCAAAAGGTGGAAATTGTACCTAGATCTTCGTGACTTGGAGACCAGCTGGCTTTCTACTACATCCCATAGTGTCTCTGGCTGTGCACGATTAGCCTAAAATCCTTCTCCTAGTTCCACATGCTAACAATCTTAACCTACTGGTTTTTGACTCTTAACTCAGAGGAATCCAATCTCAATTTCTGTTTCCTGTTCCTTGTTCTCAGCTGTGATCCTTTGATAAAAGGATATGTACCTGAAGACCTAGCACAGACTGAATGGAAACATTGAGTGTAGAAATGATTTATTGGGGTGGCTAGGTGGCACAGTAGATAGAGCACTGGCCCTGGAGTCAGGAGGACCTGTGTTCAAATCTGGCCTCAGAAGCTTAACACTTACTAGCCGTGTGGCCTTGGGCAAGTCACTTAACCCCATTTGCCCTGCCATCCCCCCTCCAAAAAGCAAAAAAAAAAAAAAAGTTTTATTATTTTCTCATGTTTCATATTAAACAATTAATTCATGTCTCCTTGATTGATAATTTTTTCAGTAATGAGTTGCAGTTCTATCATCATCCTGTCAGATTTGTCATATTTCTCTAACTCAGGTACACCATCACTCACTTTTCTAATGTCTGATTGTGGTATGGAGGATAACCTGTCTGGGACAGTGGAGCACAAGCTCCAGAAAAGCTTTAAGTATGGTCTTGGTGATGAGTCTATTAATCATTGTCTAAGGATAAACTTTGCAGAGTTTGGAGAAGCTCCAGGCTGGCCACAGTAGTTCTCAAAGGCTAGCTACTTTTTGTTTTTGTTTTTTATATATAGCAGTTGTGTATCCACAGTGATGAACTGACAAATTCTTGAAATACTGAAATACTTCACCTTAAAGTGAGACATATTTTGAGGAAAATGTAACATCTCTATACAAGCTTTGATAATAAATTATTTAAAGGTGTCATCTTTGTAATTTTAAAGTTGGAATGTTGAATTTAAGAGAAAATGAGGAGATTAATTTATTTGAATATCTGACAGCTTTTCTAAATATAATATTGCCAGTGTATGTGCTCTTGGAGGATGCTTTATTTCTCATTTAAAATTTAAATGACATCCATTATGCTTTGATGCTATGTAAATCAAAATCAATGCTTTCATTTCTAGAAGTTAGTAATGAAATCACGCTTGTTCCAATTTTTTTTTCCTCCCATTCATAGTGCATGAATTATACTAGAGCTGAAGAGTTGCTACGGTTTTTTTATTACTTAATAATTTGCTCCTTAATCCTTTATGTTGAAATTATGAATGTATAAACTTAACCCACCGAAGAAGTAATATGAGGATATTTAGAGCATAGATAACACATTCCTACATGAAGAACAAATTTTCTTGCTCGTATAGCACACAGCTACGCTAAGTATCAGTTGCCTTTTACTGTATCAAAGTGACTTACACTTTATGTTTCTACACTTCAGAAAATAATCTGTTGCTTTTGAGATTCCATTTCCAAGCAATGACCATTATCATAGATTTAGAGCTGAAGGGGCCCTTAAAGGTCACTTAGACTTTTCTTCTCATTTTACCAGTGAGGAAACTGAAACCCAAAAAGTTTTAAGTGACTTGCCTGAGTAACATGGGTGGTAAGTAGGAGAGCTGAGAGTTGAACTCAACTCCTCTGACTGCACGTCAGTACTCATTCAGCTGTGCCTCACTGAAAAATAAGAATTCCTGTCCTTCCAATGTTCACCATTTCTATTAAGCTACTACATACTATGATTAGTTAATTATACAGAAGTGGTATAAAGGATGTTAAAACAATAGATGGTCAATCAAATGCATGACCAAAAAGATGATTTTATCATAACACAAGGATGTGATAACTGATAGGGGCCCTCAATACTCCATTGGAATCAAAATGCCAGTAGACATGGACAAGAGTTGCATAAGATAAGCAGATATAAATAATTTGTGACCTTCATTGTTGGAGGAATATCCACATTGATGAGATCACTATATCCAAGTATTAGAACATGTCTTTAAGAATAGAGATCCAATTTTACACTTTATTTATTATTTACTTATTCAAGAATATTGAATATACTTGACATAAAACTTGACTGAGTGGGCTAGATCTTGAATTTTCTTAGGGCTGATTTTCCATACTTTGTCCCTTATGATGGGCCGGTCTTTGTCACTCTGATCTCATTAAGCTAAATCAACATTACATCATTATTGTAGTGGTGTACATCAGTGCCCTTAGTAAAGGAAGCCTCTTTCCATTCTGGCCACCAAAATATGGCAGTCTCATACTGAGAACTCATAGAAAGTTTAGGTAGCCCTGCAGAAGCATGGTCTTTTTATGCCTTTAGATGATCAAGAAACCACATCAGAGGTATGGCTAGTTTGGTGCAGTGAATAGAGCACAGGCCCTGGAGTCAGGGAGACCTGAGTTCAAATCTGTCCTCAGACATTTAACACTTATTAGCTGTGTGACCTTGGGCAAGTCACTTAACCCCAATTGCCCTGCCCTCCCTCCTACAAAAAAAAAAAGAAAAGAAAAGAAAGAAACCACATCAAAGTAGTCCAAGACCACTAAGCTACATCAGTGGCAATAAAGCTTGATTGGTCCCTGAGAGCTTCCTTGCCTTTTAAAAAGAATAGGATTTTTTTTTTATATGCTTTGGTTTTGCCTTGCCTGAATATTCTTCTGTATCCTCCCCCTCTGAGGAGCAATCCCTTAAAACAAAGAATTATTTTAAGAAGAATGCAGCATAATTGATCAATACTTTAAAAAAAATCTGAAATTGTATATACAGTGTTCCACACCTGTGGGACAACCATCCATTCCTAGAAGTGAACTATACTAAACTTATGGGTGGGTTGAGAGCCATCCACAAGAAAACCTCCTGATGCCTACAGGAAGAAGTCAACTAAATGCCATTGTTTAAAAGCTAGAGTCTCCCTGTACCTAGACTCTGGGTGCATTTAGAATTGGTATTGATTCTTTCAGCTTCTAACATTTCCAGCTCCAAAAGTCTATGATTTTATGTATTAGTCAGTAAGAGCTTTAAATAGTGTAGTTATATTTACAAGAATGTTTGCGAAATTGTTTAGCAAGTTCAACTTTGTATATTAGGCAGAGAAAATACAAGGACTTGATTGTGATTAAAAATATTAAGAAAGCTATGGGTTGGCTAGGTGGTGCAGTAAATAGAGCAATGGCCCTGGAGTCAGGAGGACCTGAGTTCAAATCTAGCCTCAGACACTTGACACATTTACTAACCGTGTGACTTTGGGCAAGTCTCTTAACCCCAATTGGCCTCCAAAAAGGAAAAAAAAAAGCTACAAATTAATTAAAGAAGTATTTCTTGCCTTCTGATAAAGATAAAGAGATCTTCCAGAGAAAAGGCTTTTTAAAAAGGCATAAGTAATTTTTAAAAATATAATTATTTTCATAGACAGTGGCATGCCCTTCATGAAGATTTGTTTATATTGCAGATTAGTCCAACAATTATTAATCATCTACTGGGTACAGAGTAAGAGGCAACTAGGTGGCTCAGTGGACAGAGTACTAGACCTAGAGTCAGGAAGACCTGAGTTCAAATCTAGCCTTACACACTTAGTAGCTGAGTGATCCTGGGCAAGCCCCTTAACTTCTTTTTGTCTTAATCCACTGGGGAACGGAATGGCAAACCCCTCCAGTATCTTTGAAAACCCCACATGGACAATATGGTCCATGGGGTCATGAAGAGTCTGACATGACTGAACAGTAGATGCAGAGCTCTGAGCTAACTAGTTAAAAAAAATTTAAAATTGGTAAAATATACCATTCATGCTGTAAGGGAACACATAATCTACTAATCATTTAATCAACAAGAATTGTCACTGCATTACAGTGTTATGTAAACAGATAAAACTTATTTCACTGCCCTCAAGGAGAGTACATTCTATTCCCAGTTCTTAGCAAAGTACCTGGCACACAGTATGCAATTAATAAATACTTGTTGACTGACTCTCAGGGGAGGCAACATGTACATAAAAAAGTATATATAAATACTGTACATACAAACTAAATTTTGGAGAGAATGGGCACTAGCAGCTGAGGAATCAAGAATGGCTGAGGTGAACTCGAATGAAGCAAAGAAAAAGCATTAAGTACTTTTTATGTGCAAAGCACTAGGGATATAAATGGAAAAGGAAGACAGCCCCTGTTCTGGAGAAACATACTCTAATGAGGACAGCATGTATGGGAGGTTTTAGCTGCAAGTCACATAGAGAAAGGTGTACAGAAAGCAAAGCAGATGCTGGTGCTTTGTCTTCGATGTCATTTCCACTGATACAACCTTTCAATGATGCCAACGACTTTGGGGATAAAAACTTTTCAGCAGCTGTTTACATGTCTATAACTTCTTCATCAGGACTATTTGTCTCCCTCTTATTTTGCTTTTACTTCTACTTTACTACAATTAGTACAACTAAGGAATCCCATGGGGTGATTACATATAGTAAAATTTGTACTATTCAAAATTTTAATAATGTAAAATATGGTAAATGGCTCTAGCCCAATAGAAATATGCAGTGCAGATTTGAATAATTCAAATAATGCAGTACTTGATTCCATAGCATTTGATATTTGTGCATTTTAATAAATCTTCTATTGCTTTAAGATAATGTCAAATGTCTGAAGAGAAAAATGCATATTCCAAAGTTTTGATTTGTTTTTCTTTTATTGACATCACTTATAAATGTATATTTGCTAAGATCAATATGTTCTCATCAATCTAGTGCCATCCCACCTATAGTCACATCATTGCTAATGCATAGTTACTTTCTGAAGCATTTACTAAAAATGAAAATTGAGTTTAAAGAAAATTTGCCATGGAAACTGGTGTCTTACTGTAAAGTAGCACTTTTCTCATACATAACATTGGAATTTTTAGTTTCCCACTCTTTGGACATTTGCTTATGATAGGAAATACTGTTTTTTGACCTTATTAAGATATATTATATTTACTGATAGTATGACTTCAATTTGAATATTTTATACATTTTTAACATAGATCAGTGGCTTACTCTTGGAAGGATGCAGTTTTGATGGAAATCGACTCTCAGAAAACCAGCATGACTCTCCCAGTGTGTCTTCAGTCCTCCCTTGTTATATGTCCTGGATTCCACAGGTACAAACTTTTTATCTCTGTTAAGTCCTATGATTGATGGTTTTGTTTTTAGTTTTGTTTCTTAGGTAAAGAGTACTATATTCAGTTTGATACATTTGACTAGCTTTTAGGAAAGCATTTCACTCATTGTTAAAGTTTTATTTTCAATTTAAGATTTTATAAGAATTTATTTATTATGGAATTCCTACTTCTGTAAAATGAGGTGATTTTATATGTTCTTCCACTATTCTTCTAGAACTAAATTCTAAGAAAATATTAGTTATGTTTCCCCTTCCTTTAAAGACTTTAATAATGAGCAGAATTTTGGAAAATGGGATATGGGGAATATTTGGTAAGAAGTCTTTTTAAAATAAAATGAATTCATATAAACTAATTACCATCATATCTAATTATTATGTCAAATAAAATGGAAACATTAAGTTAAAAGGATGTGGAAAGTAACTAAAAGTTTCATGTCATTACACCTAATTACTAACAAATTTCAGTGTTTAATATACTGCACAATTTTTGCTCCAAATCCATACTTTCATAGGTACTAAGAAATCCAAATGAGAAAATGTCCTCAATGAAGGCAGACCAACAACTTATTTACAATTTGCAGTCTTAGAGACTTGCCTGGAGCATGGAGATATTAAATGACTAGTCCATGACCATACAGCCAGTCTTTGTCAGATTTATCACCTGAATGCAAGGCCAGCCCTCTAGTCACTATGCTATGCTACCTTTCATAATTGCTAAAACTAGATACAAAAGAAGTATCCCTATCAATAGAAGAAGCTTTAACAGAATTTCTTAATGATAACAATTATTTTTGTCACATAAAAAGCCAAAGGAGCAGAATGGTATCTTTTATCTCCTAATCTGAAGTCTACAGTGCTATTCCTGCATGAAAAATCAAAGTGTTGATTATATTAACATTGTTTAGTACACAAAAAGCCCAGTTCTGCAGTGGTAATTCAGAGCAACCTAATCAACTTTGGGAACTTTTAATTTACTAAATACATTTGGAATATTCCATGTTAAAAAAAAAAGGTAACATCAGTTAACAAGTATCAATTGAGAAGATAGTAACACAAAAGAATTTTTAGTCACCTCAAAAAAGCATAAAATACTATAAATTTAGTACTGTGACTTTGTGCCAAACCAAGTTTATTTCCATTTTTATAGGAGACCATATTGCAAGGGGGAGTCATAGCTATAATGTATCTTCTTGATTTCATTCTGGCCTTTTATTACATTTCATATGACATTTTTGCCATATTACAACCTTCATGACTGTAATGGCTTGCAAACCATACACAAAGGTTAATTATCAATAAAAGAACCATGTTACATAATGATGTGTCCTTCAGGAATTTTTTTGACCTATATGAAGGAATCAAGACTATTTCAGACTTTAATGACTAATAATTTGGGAAACAAATATAAAATTTACAATGACCTTAATTAATTGAAATGTTATTCTTGTTAAGGGAAGATTAAATTTAATGAGAACAAATGTAAGTTGGTACGTTTTGGGGTAAAACCCACAAAGTGAAATCTGAGACTAAGAATTACTAGGTAGAAGTAAAATACATGGAACTAGTTAAACCCTTCCTATAAAGTGAATGCTAATTAGCCATATATAGTAGTATGGTTATGAACAAGGCCATTATTTTGGGGGGATTATATTAAAAGAAATAGGACATAAAATTTCTGGGAAATAACCCTTCCACTATGTTTTGTGTCCTATCTTGTCATTAAATTTTAAACTCACTAAATGGGAATAGTTCAGAAAACTAAAATAAAATTTTTAAGGGTTAAAAAGAAGTTCTGTGAATTCAGGGATTTAAAATTGTTTAACCTGGAGCAAAAAAAGGCTAAAAGTAACTTAATTTCTCTTTCCAAACATAAGAAGGATTTTTATCAGGGTCATCACTAAACAGAACTTTGTATCAAAGTCTCACTGCCTTTTCTCTGAGCCCTTTTTTTTTTATCTTGCCGTGATTTTCTTCTCAAAGAATGCAGTAATTTCATACTGCCTATCTATACAGTTGCCCCCTCGAAGTTTTCAGTACTTTCAGAATGCCCATCTATCCATTCTGGAAAGAATCTGATAATCCTGTTCACACCAACTTGTTTTTTAGTCATGCTTAACACTTTATGACCCCATTTGAGGTTTTCTCAGCAAAGATACTGTAGTATTTCATTCTCCAACTTATTTTACAGATTGAGAAACCGAGGCAAACAGAGTTAAGCTAGTAAGTATCTGAAGCGAGATTTGAACTCACAAAGAGGAGTTTTGCTGACTCCAGGCCTGACACTCTATCCACTGTACCACCTAGCTGTCCAACTTGCTGGTTACTTACTTGCTACTGTAGCAGCTACTACATTGGCATATGCAGGATGGCTGTTAGCACAGGTTCTTAGATCTGCTTTACTAGGGAAGATAGCTGTTTAAGAGGTCAACAGTCTTTTTTAATTACATTCACTAGCTCAGGGGAAAAGTCAGTACCCAGATTTTCAGAGAAAATACAAGCAGAGAAATAAAGACCAACAAACAGTCTCTGACTGCCTGAATCAGTCATATACTTTACATACATCCCTGATTCAAGGGAGCTTTTACTGAGCAGTTGGGGAGCTCTGAACATATGGCCACTCATAATCTCGAACAGGGAATCACAAGATCCTTTTCATAAGTGAGCCCCCAAAGCAAAATACCAACTCAGAGTATATATATATACTTCTCAGAGTCAGAGGCATCCCAACCCTCCAGACTCAGTACCTAATTAGAAATTAGCAAAAGGTGTGAAAGCCTTTCTATAATCAAGCCTCCCCTAAGCAAACTTCCCTTAATAGGCTCCATGTGAGACCTGGGCAGGGAAGATCTTAAATCCCACTAACATTACTGCTACTCCCAGCAAAATTATTTACATTTTAAAAGAAGACTTTTAAAAAGGATAATTACCTTTTAAGAATTATTTGTAATAGCTATATTACAACAGTCATTTAAAATTTCGTAATTTACATGTTTAAAATAAGTAAATTCATTAAATGATGTAACTTTTCTGTTCCTCTAAATTTCCACCAGGTCTCTTTATCCACTCGATTCATTTTTCATTTTTGGTGATCATAGTTGTTAATTTTATTATTGATGTGGTCAGTTATGCTGATAATTTTCCTAATATTGAACCAGTCCTGCATTCCTGTTATAAATCCCACCTGGGGTGGCTAGGTGGCACAGTGAGTAGAATACGGCCCTGGAGTCAGGAGGACCTGAGTTCAAATTCAGCCTCAGACATAGTGTATGATACTGGTGATACATTGCTGTAATCTCCCTGCTAGTGTTTTATTTAAAATTTTTGCATTTTTGTTCATTAGGGAAAATGTTATATAATTTTCTTCCTTTGTTTTTGCTTTTCCTAGTTTAGCTGTCAGTACCATATTTGTATTGTAAAAGGAATTTGGTAGGAATCCTTTGCCTATTTTTGCAAATAGTTTATATAGTTTGGTGATTATTCTTTAAATGTTTGGTAGAATTCACTTGTGAATCTGGCCCTGGGAATTTTTCCTCAGGAAGTTAATTGATCATTTGTTCCATTGATTTTTCTAAGATGGGGTCATTTAAGTATTCTATTCCATCTTCTGTTAATCTGGGCAATTTATATTTTTGTAAATATTCATCCATTTCATTTACATAGTCAGATTTATTGGTATATAATTATGCAAAGTAACTCTCAGTATTTATTGTAAATTTCTCTTCACTGGTGATGAATTTACATTTTTCATTTTTGATACTGTTAATTTGGTTTTCTTCTTTAAAATGAAATTAACCAATGGTTTAGTTATTTTTTTTCACAAAACTAACTCTTAGTTTTATTTATTAGTTTAATAGTTTTCTTAATTTCAGTTTTATTACTTTCTACTTTGGTTTTCAGAATTTCTAATTTGGTATTAAATTGGGAATAAATTTGTTCTTTTTCTAGCTTTTTTAGTTGCATGCCCAATTCATTGATCTCCCCTTTATTTTACTCATGTAACCATTTAGAAACATAAAATTTCCCATAAGAACTGCTTTGGCCACATCCTCTAAGTTTTGATATGTTGACTCATTATTGTCATTCTCTTGGATGAAGTTATTGTTTCTATTATTTGTTGTTTGACCCATTCATTCTTTGGCATTAGCTTATTTAGTTTCCAATTAACTTTTAGTTTATCTTTCCATAGCCCTTTATTACATGTAATTTTTATTGTATCATGATCTGAAAAGGATGTATTTAATATTTCTGACTTTTTGCATTGGATTGTGAGGTTTTTATGCCCTACTATATGATCAGTTTTTGTGTAGGTGCCATGTAATACTGAGAAAAAGGTATGTTTCCTTCTATTAACCAATCAGTTTTCTAAAATTCTATTCACTTCCTTAACTTCTTTTTATTTTGTAGTCAGATTTATCTAATTCTGAGAGGGGAAAGTTGAGGTCCCTCACTAGTATAGTTTTATTACCTATTTTCTCCTGTAACTAACTCACTTAACTTCTCCTTTAAGAATTTGGATGCTATACCATTTGGTGCCTATATCTTTAGTATTGATATGACTTTATTGTCTATGGTACCTTTCAGCAAGATGCATGTTTAGTTTCTTATCTCTTCTAATTAATCTATTCCCCCACATTCTTTTATCATACTCCCCTCCTAATTCCCAAAAGGGGATAATAGATTCCTCTAACCAGCAGTGTTAATGTTATTCCCTCTTTGAGCCTATTTCAATAAGAATAAGGTATGAGCATTGCCTGCTACACCCCACCCCATCTTTCCCTGTACTGTAATAGGTCTTTACTGCCTCTTCATGTGAGATAAATTACTCCATTCTGCCTCTCCCGTCCCTCGTATCCTAATGCAATCCTCTTTCTCATCCCATCATAGCCAGTTTATACCTATGAACTTTGTCCATGTATATTACTTCTAAGTGCCCTAATAATGATGAAGTTCTTAGGAATTAAAAGTATCATCTTCCCATGTAGGAGTGTAAACAGTTTAATCTTATTGAATCTTTCCAGTTTGCCTTTTTATGCTTCTCTTGAGTCTTGCAGTTGAAAATCAGATTTTCTATAAATGTTTCTTTTTGGTTGTGTGTGGTATTTTCTCTTTGACCCAGGAGCTCTGGAATTTGTCTATAATATTCCTGGGAATTTTCATTTTGTAATCTCTTTCAGGAGATGACTAGTAGATTTTTTAAAAAAAAATTTTATTTTACCCTCTGGTTCTAGGATATCAGGGGAAGTTTTCCTTGAAAATTTCCTGAAATATAACGTCCAGGCTCTTTTCTTGATCATGATTTCCAGGTAGTCCAACAATTCTTAAATTAATTTTCCTGAATCTATGTTCCAGGTCAGTTGTTTTTCCAATGAGATATTCCATATTTTTCTATTTTTTGTTCATTCTTTTGATTTTGTTTTATTGTTTCTTCATGTCTCATGCAGTAATTAGCTTCCATTTTCCCAATTCTGATTTTTAAGAAACTTTTTCTTCGGTGAGTTTTTGTACTTCCTTTTCCACTTAGCCAACTCTACTTTTTAAGGAGTCGTTTTCTTGAGTGAATCTTTGTACATCTTTTTTATATTTTTGTACTTCCTTTACCTAGCTGTTGACTCTTTATTATTTTCTTGCATCACTCTTTTCTTTTCCCAGATTTTCTTCTACTTCTCTGATTTGATTTTTAAAATTCTTTTTGAGCTTTTCCAGGAGTTCTTTTTGGACCTCTGATCAATGCTTTGAGGTTTCAGATGTAGCTGTTCATACACTGTTGTCCTCTCCTTAGGACAGCGCCCTAGGTAACTCTATAAGATTACAAATTGCTGCTTGGCCTGGTGATCTATGCCTATAGTCCCTGCTGCTGGGAAGATTGAGATTGATGGTGGATTGTTTGTGTTCTAAACTGTATTGGCACTGAAGTCCACATCAAAGCAGTGAGCCCCTTAGCAATAGAGAGCTACCAGGCTGCCAAACAAGGGACGAAAGGGTCCAGGTAGGAAAAAGGGAACAAGTTAAAATTTCTGTACTGATCTGTATTGAGATTGGGACCATGAGTGACCACTGCATTTGAAGCAAAGGAGAGATGGGGAGATTGTCTTGGAGATTAGGGGAGACTATAATTCAGAGAATAATGGCTGGCATACATTGATAGTAGGAATTTCCTACATGACTAAATCACAGGTCCAGATATCCCATCTATGCCTCCAGAAAAGAAGAAACCCTTTGGTATTCAGATTAATATTATATTCATTAAATATATAAATTAATATTTGTAGTATTACTATTTCTACTAAATTGAAATTGTTGTGATATCCAAATAACACAAGTGCTTTGCATGTCTAAAAGCAATATATTAATGCTAGTTATCCTTATTATCAGTCTGATACATACATGATTTGTGCCTCCTACATACTTATTTTATGTATTATTGTTCTATAATTTTCCTTATGTAGGTTATTTGTAGAGTAATTGATGGTTTTTGTTGTTAATGTAGCTGAAATATTTTTTATGGTGTTTCTTCATCTTTATTGCTAATAATGATTCTTATATGGTGATCTTGTGTCTTGTGGCCTTGGTTGAACTCAATTATAGTTTCAATTAATTTTCTGATTGATACATTTAATTTTTAGTATACTAATGTTCTCTTAATTGCCAAATTTAATGTCCTCTTCTTAGTTCTTGTGCTTCTTAACTCTCTGCAATGTTTAACACTGTTGATCCCCTTTTTCCTCCTGGATAGTTTGTCCTCTCTGGGTTTTTGTGACACTGTTCCATCTAGATTCCCTTCTTAGATGTCCGATGTTCTCAGTCTCCTCAGTCTCATTTGCTGTTTCTTGGGCTCTGTTCTCAGTATCCTCTCTTACCAAGTGACCTCACCAGTACTTAAAGATTTACTTATCATCTCTATATAGATGATTTACTGGTCCAGCCCTGTGTCCTGAAGTCTGGTCCATCTTTCTCTATTGTTTATTAAGCATTTCCACCTGTGTGTCCCATTGATACTTCCAACTCATTATGTTCAAAACTGAATTCATCATCTTTACTACTTGCAATCCGTGATCCATCCCTCCATGCCCTTTTCAAGCTTACCTTGTCCTTTTAACTACTAAACCCAATAGTTTCTTCTCAGTTTTCCTCTTTCTTGATCCTTATTATAGCCTTTGACATTATTGCCACCTTTTTTCAGGTATTCTCTCCTACCTTGGCTTCCATGTCTTTGACTTCTTGGTTTTCCTTCTATTTCTTTTTTTATCTCATTTTCTGCTCCTCACACATACTAAGTATGCACATCTAAGGATCTGCCATGGACCTTTTTCTTTTCTACGCAATGTCTATTATTGATCTCATCAACTCCCATGGGTTCAGTTATACAGATGATTTTCAAATTCATATTGTCAGCCTTCCTCATTCTCTTAACCTTTAAGTCTGCATCACCAATTGCCTGTTGGCTATCTCTTAGATTTCCTGTAGGCTTTTCAAATTCAGCCTTATAAATGAAACTCATTATTTTCTCCCAAACCACACCTCCTCCAGACTTCCCTATTTATATTGGAGGCAATTCATTCATTCTGGTACATAAAGATTCACAACTTAGTTGCCTTCATTACTTCATTGTTTCCATAGCTTAACAGTTGTTGTCTTCTTGATTCTACCTCCACAACATCTCTCACATCTGTTTTTTTTTCCCCTTATGTGCCCACCATCATAGTTCAGGCAGGCCTTTTTATCATCTCTAACCCAGACTATTGCAGTTTCCTTTTAATTGGCCTACTTTCCTCAAATATCTCTGCTTTCCAGTCCTTCACTTACTCATGTTCCTAATCAAACTGACCTAATATTTGTTTTCCATTCATTGGATTACATCTTCCCTAGCCCTGACATTTGGAATTCTTATCTCCCTTAAAAGTATAGGTCTGGTGCCATCTCCTACAAGTAATCTATACTATTTCCCTCCCTCAAAGAATGTGCACTGTGAGGGCAGGAACCATGTCCGTTATATCTTTGCTTAGCAAAATGCCTTTCACATAGTAGCATTTTAATAGTTTTTGCTGAATGTAATTGAATAACAAAACCAGGATTTGGACCACAGTCCTATGACTAATGATCCAGTTCTCTTTGCACTGCACCACTCTGGGTTCCTAGATTTACATAATAAAATTACTTTGATTGAGTGATTTAAAGTTTTAGCCTTCTCAGTGAGATTTCTGATCACTCAAAACAATTTAGCTTAACCATCTACAGAGGAAACACCAAGCAGTTGAAAAGTACATACTTTCCAAAGAGTGATATGTGCCTGGATATCTTGTCTGTAAGACTGGACAGATACTTATCATCTCTTAAGCAGATACAAAGCCCAGAATTCACTAGGACTGTGAATGCCTGAATTAGAACAAGCTAAATAAGTTATAGTTTAGGTAATCATAGACTTGTAATTTTATTAATACAAAGAACCCCCAGATGAGAAAATATCTACAAATTAAGGTGGCCACTGTCTCTACAACTTAGGGTCTTATCAGGTCACTCTACTTTTGGATGGCTTTAGTTCAGTTGTTTCAGTCACGTCTGACTCTTCATGATCCCATTTGGGGTTTTCTTGGCAAAGATACTGGAGTGGTTTGCCATTTTATTCTCTGGCTTATTTTTAAGATGAATATACTGAGGCAAACAAAGCAAGTGACTTGCCCAGAATCACAGAACTAGTAAGTGTCTGAGCTCAGATTTGAGCTTAAGTCTTCCTGACTCACAGGGTTCCATCCACTGTGCCACCTAGGTACCTCCCTTTGTATAGCTTTAATTATTAGGAAGTATTTCTTTACATTGTGCCTATATCTACCTCTCAGCAACTCATGCCCATTATTGATAATTCTTCCTTTTTTGTTTTAAGCAAAACAAATCTAACACTTGTTCTACATGATAATTATTCAAATGGCTAAAGATAGCTAACACACTTTCCCTAAGTCTTACTTCTACATACCAGAGATCCCCAATAAATATTATGTCACATGCTTTCGGGGCCCTTCACCATCATAGTCACCCTCCTTTGAATACTCATTAGTTTATCATTGTCCTTTCCAGAATTTGGTTGTTAGAACTGAGTATAATACTCCAGATGAAGTCTGACCAGAACAGAGTATATCAGGATTTTTACCTCAGTAGCCATTTATACCATGCCTTTTTAAATGTAGCCAAAGATTGTCTTTCTTACTAACCATGTAGTACAGTAAAAGCCCTACACTTTTGCCGACGAACTGTCTCATGCCTCTTCAATTGCAAACTCACATTGTTGGGTTTTTGACCCCTAAGTATATGATGCTACATTTATTTATAGCCCCAAAGTCTAGCCTGAAAAGTTCTATTTCAGTGTTGATTATGTCATCTAATATGTTGGTTGTCCCCTCTATGTTTGTGTTAGCTGAAAATGAAATAAGTATGTCACCTATGCTTTCAAGTCACTGTTAAAAAATGTTAAAGGTCTTGGGCTGATCCATTAGAGCCCCTCCAACATGATATCAAACCATTAATGAATAGTTTATGAGTCCAGCCAAATCTATATAACTCTAATATTGATTACCATTCCTCTCTTCAGATTGTTCATAAGAGATAGCATTAGAAACTTTGTCTTTACTAAAATCTAAATAAACTGTACAGCATTTCCTTGATCTATCGGTCTAGTAACACTGTCAAAGAAATTGGAATAACTTAAGATCATGTGATCATAGATGGCGAGCTAGAAGTGACCTCAAGGTCATCTAGTTTAACCTTTTCATTTTATTGATGAGGAAAATGAGACCTATAGGGGAACTTTCCCATGGTCACACAGGTGATCATTAAAAATGGAGTCTGAAGTTCTCACTCCAGAGCCACTGTTATTTCCAGTGTACCGTGCTGATTTTATAATCACCATTCCCTTTCCTGGGTGTTCATGAGTCACCTTTTAATAATATATTTTAGAATTTTTCCAGTCAAGTACACTGACTTTTTGCTTGCAGACTCTCCTCTCTTCCCTTTTTTGAATACTTGTTTTTTTTCAATATTGCAGTACCCTTTCTGTTCTCCAGGATCTTTCAGAGATCAATGATTGGCTCAGCAGCCACATCTGTAGATTTTTGGTGTAACTTCAGATGTAAAGTACTTTAGCACTTTAAAAATTAAAGTTATCTAAGTCTGGTGATTTGAACTCATTAAAAAACACAAACAACAACGATGATGATGATGATGATGATGATGATGATGATGATGATGATGATGATGATGATGATGATGATGATGATAGCAGCTAACATTTATATGATGCCTGTTGTGTACCAGGCACTGTGCTAAGCACTCTACAGTTTTCATCTCATTTATTTGATCCTCTGAACAACCCTGGGAGGTAGGTATCCACCTTTTTCAAATGAGGAAATTGGGGCAGACATAGGTTAAGTGATTTGCCCAGGGTAACACAGCAAATGAGTGTCTTGAGTTCATATTTGAATTCAGATCTTCCTGATTCCAGACCCAGCACTCTATCTACTGTACCACCTAGTTGCCCACTAGCTGTCAACTAAGTACCTTCTTGCTAGCTCTCTACTTAGATTG
This sequence comes from Petaurus breviceps papuanus, assembly GCF_028583685.1. NCBI lineage: Eukaryota > Metazoa > Chordata > Mammalia > Diprotodontia > Petauridae > Petaurus > Petaurus breviceps. The sequence continues at coordinate 18,660,439 of NW_027187419.1, read as the reverse complement.
GATTTCTACTCCCCCTCAGCCATTTATATTCTGTACATTCAGGTATAAAAATCAGATCTCAAACTCAATTCTTAATATTTCCCCCCAAACTCATCTCTCCTCCAAACTTCCTTATTTCTGTGGTGGCTAGACCTCTCCATCTAGTTGCTCAGGTTCTCAACTTTGGAGTACTCTTTTTACACCCTCAATATCCAATCAGTCACTAAATCTTAGTGATTCTGCTTCTATAACATCCCTTGTCCCTTTCTCTCTACTCATACAACTTCTACCCTTGTTTAAGATTTTCTTATCTCTTGCATGAAGTATTTTAATAGCCACCTAAGTAACCTTCCTGCTTCCAGTCTATGCCTTTCTCCAAAGCAGTAATGCTCCTACAACATGGATCTGACAATATCTCTCACACACAAACACACACACATATGAACTTACAACACAAACATATACACTGACAAATCTTCAGTGCCTTTCTATTGCCTCTATTATAAAATACAAAATCCTCAGCCAGATCTGTGCTTATTTCATTTCCTAACCTTCCTTTCAATCCCTACTTCATGTTTATCTGCTTCTTGAATTCTGGGTTGTGGCAAAATGCATATGCATACATACGTATCTCATAAAGTACTAATACAGTTATTATGCTGTGTGTACAGCTTTTTCCTGAAAACACTCCTGGATAGCCAATACTTCTTTCTACACTGTGCTACCACTGTAGCTCCTAGAATATAATTTCTCACAATTGTACTATTTCTAGCCATTTAATTTCTTTTCTGTATTACTAAGAGTTAATATTCTGTTATGTAAAAAGCTAAACGAAGTATTTGTCTACAAAAAGATATTCAAAAATAGCTAGAAAATCTAGGAAGAGCAAAATATTTTGAATTATTAATTGTTGGCATATTGTTTATTTCCTGTTTTGAGTTATTTATTTTTCCCATGCTGATTTGCTAAATTATGGCCATTAAAATGTGCATTAAAGTTTTCTTTTCCTAACAATGAAAATAATTTTTCTTTAGTTTGAATCAATTCAGAAAACATATGTTTAGGTAAGTCATGAGAGGCTTTATGAATATGTTGATGGAAGGGTTTTTTTTAACAGTTTACTTTCATGTATTACTTGTGAAAATGAAATTAATTTGAAATTTCACTTTTGTTATTTTTTAATGATGGTAAGATAAATAATCTTTGTTTCCTAGATATCAACTTAATAAACTTATAGGGAATTCCAGTTCCTCACTGTAGTATATGTTAACTCTGAGAAAAGATAATACTACTGAATTTACCTTCAGTAGGATAATTGCTCTGAGTTTTTAGGTGCCTCTTAAACAGATTTTATTTATACATTCACAATTAACTGTCTTTTTTTAGGACTCAATCTCCAAACTAAACCTAGACATTGTCTTTCCCCCAATCTTCCCCTCAGTTGAACTTTTCTATTTCTGTTAAGCACACCAGGATTTTTCTGGTCTCCCAGGTCTGTAATCTTGATGATATGCTTGGCTCCTCCTTCTTCCCTCATCCTGAATATTCAGTCAGTTACCAAATCTCACTTTTTCTGCACCTAGAACATCTTTTGCATCTGATGCCTTCTCACTGCTCATATAGCCACCACCCTAGTACAGACCTTCTTTGTCTCTTGCCTAGACTATTCTGATAGCATTTTAGTTTGTCTCAGCTTTCTCTCCTTTCCATCCCATCCTTCACACAGTCAGCAAAATGGTTTACCTTAAGTGTGGGTCTCATTGTGTCACTCACCCATTGTCTGTGGCCTCTAGGATAGAATATAAAATCCCCTATTTGATTTTTAATACCCTTCACAACTTGATCCCTACCTTTCTTTCCTGTCTAATTATACATTATCCCCTTTTATCTGCTTTATGGTCTCAGCTTCTCTGTGTTCCTTACACCAAACATTTCATTCCTAGTCCCTGAGCTACAGACAGGTCTGGCAGTCTCCCATGCCTACAATATACTCCTTCTTCAGGAGCATATCATAGAATTTCTTATTTCCTTCAAGATACATTTCAAGTACCACATTCTACATGAACATTAGCAGATCTACCAAGTCCTAGGATCCTCCCTCCTTAACTACTTTATATTTCATTACTCCTATTTGTTTTGTAAAATACACAGACACACATACATATATAAGCATATATATCATGGGTACACACATGTATAAATATACCTTCATTTGCTTATTCACACACTTACACTATTTTTGTGTGTGTATATATGTCAGTAAATAGACATGTATCAAGTTCCTACCATGTGTCAGGCATTGTGCTAAGTGCTGGGGATACAAAAAAGCAGGTCACAATCTAATGGAAGAGACAGAGAGCAGTTATGTACAAAGAAGCTATGAGCAGGATAAATAGGAAATTATTAAAATAGAGAAGGCATTGGAATTAAGAAGGGCTGGGAAGCATTTCCTATAGAATATGGGATTTTAGTTGGAATTTAAAGGAAGCCAAGGGAGGCCAATAGGTGACATTGAGGAGGGTATAACAGCAAGGCCAGTGTCACTGAACTGAAGAGTAAGTGGTTGAGAAGTATTCCCCAAAAGGCATTTTGTATTTGTTCCCAGAGGCAATAGGAAGCCACTAGAGTTTATTGGGTGGTGTGATCAGACTTGTGCTTTAGGAAAATCCCCTTAGTGTCTGAATGGGTAAGAATGGGTAAGACCTGAAGCAGGTTGCCTCACAAGCAGCCTATTACAGTAGTCCAGGTGTGAGGTGATGAGGGTCTACAGTGTCAGAGGAGAGAAGGGTACTTATACCAGATATGTTGCAAAGGTGAGATCTATAGGCCTTGGCAAGAGATATTCGATATGGGGGATGAGAGCAGGTGAGGAGTGCAGGATAACTCCTAGGTGGTGAGCCTGAGGGACTGGGAGAAGAGTGTTGTCCTTTAGAGGAATAAGGGATTTAAGAGAGAAGGAAGATTTAAGGGGAGTTTAGTTTTGGACATGTTGACTTGTCTACTGGACATCCAGTTCAAAATGTCTGAGAGACAGTTGGAGATCAAGATTAAAAGTCAGCAAGTAGGGCAGGATAGGCAGATTTGAGAATCATCAGCATAGAGATGATAATTAATTCCATGGAAACTAATGAGATCAGCAAGTGAAGTAATACAGAAGAAAAGAGATCCATGATAGAGACGTGTGGGATTTCTACAGTTAAAGGGTATGACCCAGATGAAGATCTAGCAAAGGAGACAGAAGAGGAATGGTCTCTTAGGTAGGAGGAGAATTAGGAGAGAGCTGTGTCCTGAAAACTTAGAGAAAAGAGAGTATCAAGGAGGAGAGAGTGATCAATAATGTTGGTGGCTACAGAGGTCAAGGAGAATATGATTTACAAAAGACCATTGATTCGGTGACTGAGTTCATTAGTAACATTAGAGAGAACAGGTTTATGGAATAATGAGATCAAAAGCCAGATTATTAAAAAATTAAGAAGAAAGTGAGAGGAGAGAAAATGGAGAAACATATTCTAGACGGCCCTTTCAAGGAGTTTAGTCACAAATGGTAGAGGAGATATAGAATGATAGTGAGGATGGAAGGAACGAGTGAGGGTTTTCTTAAGGATGGGAAAAGATGGGCATGTTTTATGTAGTAGAAAATGAGCCAATAAAGAGAGAGAGACAGAGAGAGAGAGAGAGATATGGGTGTGTGTATTAAAGATAAGTGAGAGAGGATGATGGAGGGCAATCTCTTGGAGGAGACACAGAATGAGATTGCTTGTCTAGGAAGAGGAGTTAGCCTTGATAAGGAGTAAGACCATCTCTTACTGTGAAATAGGGATGGAGGAGATAGTCTTGGAAAGAATTTGAGTCACATGAGATGAAGAGGGGAGGAGAGGGAGTTCATGGAAAATGCCTTTAATTTTTCTGTAAAATATGAGCAAGGTTCTCAGCTGGAGGTCTGTAAACAACAGAGGCCAGGATTTTGATTGCATGGTAGATATGAATAGCATAAACCTCAAGGGAAGAAAGGTACTGAATGATGGAAGTAGGGGAAAAATATAGAAGTGGCAGTGGAGAGAAAGAAGTATCTCTAACTCCTGTACCTCAACCAATTAACTGAGGAGAATGAATGAAGATGCAGCTACTACTGTAAACAGTAGTGGGGAGCCAGGCTTCAGGGATAGATGGAAGGATGGGAGGAATGGGAGAGGAAAAGATTTAGGATGAAGCAAATTTTGTTGCCTACAGAACAGGCATTCCAAAGGGATTGAATCCCATTCCAGTGGGAGGAGCATTTGGTTGAAAATTTGGGGTGGGAGGGTTGAGGGGGTGGTGGGGGATAGGGTTTGGATGATGATCTGTTAGGGCTTAAGAATCATTGGGATGTATAGCATATGACCAGATGTGAACATGTTCATTGAATGGAAGGCACCCCATATCTTCCCAGAGTAGGCTAGAGATCAGGTTGGAGACAAGAGCAGCATTTGGTTGAAGGTAGATGGTCAGACATTCTGTTCGGGTGGGAGGCCCATTTCACTCCTCTTCCCTTCAAAGGATGTGTGTATGTGTGTGCACATGCATATACATATGGATGCACATACACACATATTATGTGGGAATGCATACATATATATGTATGTATATTCTTCCTCTGTTCACTTTAAGCTTTGTGAGAGCAAGTACTGTTTCATTTTATCTCTCAGATCCCCAGAACCGAGAATAATTACTGCCTCAGAACAAGAGCTTAATAAATATTTGTTGATTGATTGATCTCATTAATGCCATGTTGTAGGATCATGGGATAATGGGATTCAGAGTTGATTTTATGTAAAAGAAACCTGAGCCTCACAGAGATTAAGGAGCTTCCTCATATTTATATAGGTTATTTACTTACTACCTTTATGGCTGTAGGTAATTCACTTAACCTCTCTGACCTCTGTTTCTCATTTATAAAATGAGGGCATTGGATGGGCCTCTAAAGCCACTTCCAGCTCTAAATCTATAATCCTGTGGTTCTAAATCACAGAGCCTGATTTGAACTGCCATGACCGAGTCTGGTGTGATTTCTGAAGAGGTTAACCCACTACGAGGGTTAGGGTTGCTCTGGAGACCCCAAAATACCAACATGCTGGGTCCTGCCTAATGAATTCGACTCAAGTCTTCTCAGCCAAAGAAAAGTAAAATTTATTAAAAGTTCGCTTACATTAGACACAGAGTACGTCTGTGCTAGGTCACTCTGTGGCTGTCACAGAGCTCTCACTATTCTATGGCATTCTATGGTGCTCTCACAAACGTGAAGACAAGACAGGGTCTTATATACAGAAGGCCATGGGAGGAGTCTAGGGGTGGTCTAGAGGAGGAGTTTGGGGAGGGTCTTCAGGGGGAGTTAATGAGGTCAATGAGTGATTAAGGGTAGGAAGCTACCTGGAGACCATAAACAATGGTGGGCTAGGCCAGTTCAAGAGTGGGAAGTCTAGTAACAGACTTACCTCATCAAATGAGATGATTAAATCAAGAGTCCAAGGGAGGTTCCAGAGCCTGTACCTCAAGGACTCAAGGAGAGCTCCGGGGGCTCCCAGAGCCCATACCTCATCAATTTCTACCATACAGATGTAGCATATACTCAACCACGTTAAATTGAAATGTAAGGTGAAGGATTATTGTCTAATTATTCTGTTAATAATACCTAACACTTGTATAGTGCTTTAAGGTTTGTAAAGCACTTTACCCATACTTCATTTGATCTCCACAACTTTCAGAGGTCGGTACTATTAATATCCCCATTTTACAGATGAGGAAACCGAGGTACCAGGTTACATAACTAGTAAATGATTGAGGCATGATTAGAACTCAAGTTTTCCTGACTCTTTAAGTCCTGTGCTTTGTCCACTGGACCACCTAACTGTATTTATTAACAATTCTTCGTTAAATATTAGATTTGTCCAGTTATTTCAATCTAACAGCGTAGCATAGTACCTTTTATCATATCCATTAAGATGTGCCAATTAATGTAGGAAATACTATGCCATAATAAAAATTAATTAAAACATTAAATAGAATGAAAAATTTAAAGTGCTCTGTAGAACATAAGTGCTGTATAAACATAATTTGTGCATTTAATATAATGTACAGAAAGTAGAAGTTTTCATGGTCAGTAGCTAAGTGGAGTGTTACTTCCCACTTCATTTATTGGAGGACATGGACCCTCTTATTTTTAAAGAATAAATAAAAATATTTGACACTTAGGGGATTGAAAATAAATTTAAAATTGACTACATTCTTTATCTAAAAGAAAAAAAAACTGGACACAAATGTGGAAGACATCAGAAGAGTTTGGGAGTCTTCTCAGCAAACCTTGTGTTTGTGGCAGGTGCCTGGGCAGGAACCAGGGGAGGAGCAGCTCAGATGAAAGAAAGCTGTTTAGTTAAAAAGAGATCTTGAGAAATGTAAATAGATGTAACATTCCTTTTGTCTCTAAAAGGGGAAGAGATGGAAAGCCAAGAGCTGACCTGAGGGAAATGACTATTTAAGGCATTTTCTTAGGATTAGCCCCAAAAAAAGGTAATCATAGATAAGACTTTTATCTATGATAAAAAATAGATTAGGAAGAGCCTGCAGCTTGATTAAATTAAAGCACCATTGGGTGGATCTGTAAAAGCCTTTTGACTCCAAAAGTAATAAGAAATGAAGGAATGAAGGTTTTTCTCTTCAGAACAAATAAGTAAAGAATAAACACTGAAATGTACAGATTGATAATAATTAAAGTAAGTATGAAATTTATCTGGAGGTTTTTTATTTATTGATATGAATTTTGAGTTGTCAATATAAAATAAAGATTAATTGTATGCATGATTGTTAGTTTACAATTCTCATAGCAAAAATATAAGTGCATGGAAACTCATTAGCCAATTTGACATCCACATAGAATTTCACCTTTCAAAGGTCTCCATAGGTAGTCTCCCTGTTACCTTTTCTCTCCTCTTCCACCTTATTCCCACCCTCTAACACTCTCCTCTGGCAACACTGACCTCTGCCATACCCTGCACAACACACTCCATCTTCCAACTCAGCATATTTTCATTGAATTGTGCCCTCTCACCCCCAGCCACATGCCTAGAATTCTAACCAGAATTCTCATCTCTGCTTTCCAGGGGGTGGTCAACTGAGTCAAAGACTGCAGAGAGATCAAATAAGTTAGGAAATAAGAAGGGGAAGGGATCTTGCATTTGAGATTATTAGCAGCTTTGGAGAGTTTATTGGTACCCAAGTTGTTGGAAAACAAGTAGAATGTTGGGGGGTTAAAACTCTGAGAGGCTGAGGAGTGAGTGAGGTGAATGAGTGGTGAGGAAGTGACTTTTTCTATCAAGCTGTCTATGAAAGGAAAGAGAGATAGGCATAGGTTTAAGCAGATGTCAAGGTCAAGCAAAGGTTTTTGAAATTATACTCTAGTTTTTTTAGGTCTTAGACCAACAAAACTAAACATAAAGGTGTCAACAAAGTTCATACTCAACTCAAATAGACAATTAGTTGCCAAATGGTTATATCATTCTCATCCACCCCTACTCTATTTCCATTGACTACATGCTTGTACCAGCCATTAGTACCACCTTTGTGAACTGCTAGAGCAGTCCCTTCCCTAAATCATTTTTCTGCCTTTGCTCTTACTCTTCAAGTAAACGACTATACAACTGTCAGTTACTTTTTTTACACATAGATAGACTCAAGTTACTGTTCTGCCCAAAAAAATCTTCACTGACTCCCTATTTCCTCCTTAATGAAGTTCACATTTCTTTCTATCTTCCTGGGTACATAGCATAGTATTCTGTACATAATAGGTACATAATATAATTGTTTCTTAAATGAATAAGTGAAAGGATCCAAGCAAAGATAAAAGTGAAATTGTAATTCCCTAGAAGCAGTTGTTCAGCCCCATTCCACTTTGTGGAATGTCTAGTCTTACTGTTGTTCAGCTGACAGCCACCTGCGTGGTTCAGTTTGAGTAGTGTAGAAAGACCTGCTTTTTCTGAAATACTTTTTGACCATAATGTCTTAAAATCCAGCTTTTTGCAATTAAGGAAGTCTTCTTAGATATTACCTTACATCTTGTTGGATGGGCACAGAGTGATGCTTGGAATTATTTAATGATTATTTTATGGTTAAATTATTTTTTAAATGAAATGAAGCATATTTATAATAATTTACACTAAAAATGAATGATTTAGTGATTAATTTAAACTATAGTATCTCAAGTGTTAAAATCAATATTACTGAATAGGCTATGGAAATAATTAGAGATATGTACTATATTGATGTGCAACTGCCACATGTTAGTAGATTCCCCTTCACTTTATTTTCTATAGGAGAATATGTGCTATCAGTTTTTCTTACAGAAACTATCATAATAGCTGAGTTTATTTAGAGACATTTCTTCCTTTTTAAACTATTTTGATGGTAAGCCTTCCTTTGACCAATTGACCAAGAAGAGAAAATTTAACTAATTCTGTATATCAGGAGTACTTAATCCCATAATAACTCATTTATATTTCTTTATAGCTGAGTAGCAAATGATAATCTATGAGTTGGGGGTTGTCACAGTTAATGCTTTATTTCAGAATGGTAAACTTAAAAACATATTTTATGAATAAAATCAATGATTTGTTACAGGATGCATATGGTCCATATTCTTCTGATGAGTGCATCTCCTTGCCCGTCTATTCCAGTGCCGAGAGGGATCGTGTGGTGACAAATATCGATGTACCATGTGGGGGCAACCAAGACCAGTGGATTCAGTGTGGAGCGGCTTTATTTTTAAAAAATCAATAGCATGAAATTATAATAAATACTATTTTGGCAATAATCAGCATTAAAACTTTTAAAAGTATGGCTTGTCTAGTTTGGGAATGTTAATTTTAAATATTAGCACATAACTAACATTTTTTATTGTAATTGGCTCTTCATTTTAATAGAAAGTAACAACATGCTGTACCTTGTACAAAAAGTAACTTAATGAAGTGAACATTAAAATGAGAAGCTATGTTAATGCATTGAAAACAGTGGTATGGTTATTGTTAGATGTTCCTGTTTGTTAAATGTTTAATATTGTCTGTTATGGAATTGAAAATAGTGAAAAAGAATTTTAAATTCAATACTGTATATTCTTCAGATATTATTTTATATTGTAGTTGTTTAATAAAAGATGAGATAATTTTAAATTTTTTCAAGAATTCTGAAATTCAATACATAAAAACTTTTATAATAAACACCCACCTGACAATACCTGCATATTAAATTAGAATTGATAAGATATGACCATTAGCATTAGAATTCAGGTAAATGAATCAGAGGAGGAGCTGCCCTGGTGTATTTAATCATTTCACCAGGTAACATCTGGCCTGAAATCTCTGTAGCAATCAGCTGAACCAAGTGAGATTTAAAGCATATCTGTTCAGAATGCTATAGCTGGCCAAGAACAATTGAACTAATGAAGATGGTTGCAGAGCCATTTCCAAATGTCCCCTCTCAACCAATTTCACCTACAAAAGAGTTCAGTTCTCCTTGGTTAATAAACATTTTTAACAAATGAAGCATATTTGAAACAAGAAGACAAGGGAGTAGTGGAGAAAAGGAGGAGGAAATGAAGAAGGAAAAAATTGCAGGCAGACAGATTCTTAAACTAATACAAGAGAAATGCAAACAGTACTTAAATAAATCAACCTAAGAATCAATATAATAACCAGTGAGCCAAAACCTATAGAATTGTCTATTTCAAGGTCAAATAGTACTATGATCTCATTAGTACAAAGAATATTGGGCTTTGGAGTCAAGAGAGGTTCAAGTTCTGACTCAATTTTTAGCTTAGTGATTTTAAATATATGGCCTAATTGACCTTCCATTTCATCATCTCTAAAATAGAAATAGTATTAGATTGTCTGTACACTGGAACTAGTGGTTGCTAGAATAAAATCAGATAATGTATATGAACTACTTCCAGCAAGATAGCTGAGAGGTATATCTAAGCCCAGGTGCCCTCCATCACCTAAGAATATCAAGAAATGTGACAAATCAAAAGGACAAAAATAGCAAGTAAATGATAGGGAAAACACTCATCACAAGAAAAAGCTCATAGAGAAATTGATTTTTTTTTTTTAAGCAATCAGGGTTAAGTAACTTGCTCAAGGTTACACGGCCAGTTAATTCTGGGTGTGATGCTGAGTGTCTGAGTCCAGGATTCGATCTCCAGGTCATCCCAACACTGAAGCCAGTGCTCTTACTCACTGAGCCACCTGGCCGCCCCTAAGCAATTTGGGTTAAGTAACTTGCTCAAGTTTACACAGCCAGGTGTTTCTGGGTGGGTGCTAAGTGTCTGAGCCCGGGATTCGATCTCCAGGTCATCCTGACACTGGAGCCGGTGCTCTTACTCGCTGTGCTACCTGGCCACCCCGAGAAATTGATTTTTAAAAAACAAAAAAACAAGAAGAGGCTACAATACAACAAGCAAATAGTAGAGAGTAAAAGAAAAGGAATTGGGGCAGCTAGATGGTGCAGTGAATAGAGTGCCCGCCCTGGAGTCAGGAAGACCTGAGTTCAAATCCAGTCCCAGACACTTAATACACACACACACACACACACACACACACACACACACACACACAAAACTGGCCATGTGACCTTAGGCAAGTCACTTAACCCCAATTGCCCTACCTTCCCCCCTCCAAAAAAAAAAAAAAGAAAAGAAAAGGAATCAATGTCCCAGTTGAGAAGAAAAGTATTAGAACCACCCTTGGGAATAATAATTTAACAATTCTGAAACTTCCAGAATGACAGACCAGCCAACATGGTAGAGTAGGAAGAAGCAGTAAGATCCAGCTCTCTCTTCCACAAAGACCCAGAAAATGGACAAGATAAATCTTGAAATCTAAGGAAAAATCACGAGTCGTTTTTTCAACCTAGTTCATCACAGAGAGACAGACATGTCTTCAGACGGGGGGCTGGTTCTAGCCATGAAGGAACTAGGCAGAGCCTTCCAGCCTGGAGACTAAACAGAGGCCTGGGGACATATAGTAGGGTAAGAGGTACTAGACAGGGGGACCCCCACCGAGGGGGTGAATATTGTGCAGACAAGAGGATCAAATACCATTTGGTAGCTCTGTTACTTACTCCACAGAGATAGGCTAAAATCTAGTATAGATTACAGAAAGGACTTGAGTCTAGAGATGGAAGATCAGAGTAAGGGGGGGGGGGGGAGAAGGCAGAATTTATGAATCATTGGAATGCCTGAAAGAAATGACTAAAAGAAAAAAGAACTTGGACATCAAATAAATCATGAAAGAAACTGCCCAGATCTCTTGGAACCAGAAGGCAAAGTGGATATAGAAAGAAGCCACTAGTTGTCTCCTGAAAGAAACTATAAAATAAAAACTCCCAGGAACACCATGATGAAAACTGAAAACTACAGTCAGGATTGCACAAGATTTAGCAGCTATCACAATGATGGAGAAGAGAGCATAGAATTCAATATTCCAAAGCGGAGAGAGGGAGAAGGAGCTTTTAACTAAAAATAACTTACTCAGAAAAACTGAGCATAATCTAACAGGAGAAAATGTGGATTTTTAATGAAATAGAAGATTTCCAACTATTTCTATTGAAAAGACAAGGACTATGGGGCGGCTATATGGCGCAGTGAATAGAGCATCGGCCCTGGAGTCAGGAGGACCTGAGTTCAAATCTGACCTCAGATACTTAACACAAAAACTAGATGTGTGACCTTGGGCAAGTTGCTTAACCCCAATTGCCCTTCAAAAAAAAAAAAAAAGAAAAGACAAGGACTGAGTAGAAATTTTGAAATACAGGCATAGGAGTTAAGAGAAACATAAAAAGGTAGAATTAAATGTGCAAGGTACTAAGCAAGAATGAAGTGTTGGCATTCAAATAGATGGAGATCAAGGGTCATAAAGGAAACCAACTCATCTAGAGAGCCTGGGGATAGCTTTGTTATGTTTTGATGATCTTAAAAGAAGAAAGGGAAGGAAAAAGAAATCCACCAGGAGGAAAAGGAGGAGAAAGGAAAGATCAGCAAAATTATCTCACATAAATCAAGATGATTGAGTTTTACATAATCAGAATATTATACAAATGTGGAGAGAGTGGGTGACACTTGAACTTCCCTTTCATCTGAATTGATCAAGTACCCATACATATAGCTGGGGACAGAAATATATTTAACTCAACAGGGAAATAGGGAAAAAGAAGTGGGGAGGAGAGATTAAAAGAAGGGTGCATTTAGGGAAGGAGTAGTCATCATAAAGCAAACTTTAACCGCACATGATGGATTGTGAAGAAGGGATAAAAGGTAAGCAAGAAGTAGTCAAAAACAACAATCACCACCTGTGATTTGGCTTTAAGTGAGGGCAAGAGGAGGGGAAGTTGATTATTTGCATCAAAACTTGAGCACAGATACTCAATACAATCATTTCATTCTCTACTCTCTTTTTTGTAAATACAGGGTGTGAAATTAAAAAAAAATATATGAGAATAAAATGGAGAAAAACACACAATTAATGATCATAACTATGACTGGGATGATCTCATCCATAAAACAGAAGAGGATATCAGACTAGATTAGGAAGCAGAATCCAACAATATGTTGTTTACAAGAAATGCTTAATACATAAAGATACAAATAGTTAAAATAAGGGGCTAGGCCAAAATCTATTACACCTCAGCTGAATTTTAAAAAGCAGTAGCAATTATGATCTGAGACATAGTAATAGCAAGAACAGACTTAATTAAAGAGATAAACAGGGTAAATTCATTTTGCTGAAAGTTATCAGATAGTGAATTAATTTTGATATTTAACATGCATCAAATCATGTAGTATCTACTTAAAAGCTAAAGGAGTTAAAGGGAAAAACAGTAAAATGATTGGGGGACCTCAGTGTACCTCTTTCAGACCTGCACAAATCTTACCAAATAGAAACAATGAAAAAGATTCTAGAATTTTATAAAAGCCCTCTGGAAATTATTGGATGAGAATAGAAAAGAATATAGATTCCAGCTGTACATGGTACTTATAAAAATTTGATAGAATACTAGGACATAAAAGACAACCCCCCCAATAAATATATCTTTTATGTACCACAATTCAGTAAAATTATATTCAATAAAGAGCCATTGAAAAAGATATCAAAACTATAGACTAAATTAACCCTAAAGAATCCATGGTTTGAAAAATGAATCATAAAAAACATTTCTTTTAAGATAGTGAAAATCAGACAGCATACCAAAATTTTGCAGATGCAAGCAAAGCAACCCTTAGGGGAAAATAGATCTCTAAATACTTTCATCAACAAAACAAGGAAAACAGACCAAGAAATGGGACACCAATTTTTTTTTTTTTGCATTTTGGAGGGCAATTGGGGTTAAGTAACTTGCCCAAGGTCACACAGCTAGTTTTTGTGTTAAGTGTCTGAGGCTGGATTTGAACACAGGTCCTCCTGACTCCAGAGCCGGTGCTCTATTCACTGTGCCACCTAGCCTACCCCTGGGACACCAATTTTTAAAAAATTAGCCAACATTCTAAAAAATCTAAGTAAATGTCAAAATAGAAATTCTAAAAACCAAAAAAGGTAAAAAATAAAAAAAAACCTCATTAAATTAAGAAAGGCAGGAGTTGATTTTTCAGTAAAAAACTATAAAATAGATAAACAATTGTCTAATTTGATTAAAAAGAAGAAAAAAGGAAAATCAAACTACTAGTATCAAAAATCAGAAAAGGAAAATTTACAAATAGGGATCACAGTTAGTATAGCACTGAATCTAGAGTTAGGAAGTGCTAAGTTCAAATTCAACCTTAGATACTAGCTGTGTGACCCTAGGGAGGTCACTTTGACCTTATCTTGCCTCAGTTTCCTCATTTGTAAAATGAGATAATGATAGTACCTACTTCCCAGGATAGTTGTGAGGATAAAATTAGATAATATCTGTAAAGCAGTTTGCAAATTTTAAAGTTCTATATTAAGTATAAGTTCTATATAAGCAGAAGTAAAGTTCTATATAAGTATTATTAAAGAATGTTATCAAAAACATTTTGCACAACTTTATGCCAACAAAGCCAACAATTTAAATGAAATGGATGAATGTTTTAAAAATATTCAAAATACCTAGTTTAACAGAATAAAAAGTAGAGAATTAAAGAACACAATCTCAACAAAAAAGAAAAGGAAAAAAATTGTACAAGTTATAAATGAACACCCAAAAGAAAGAAAAAACCCAGGACTGGATGGATTTAGAAGCAAGTTCTATCAGATATTTAAAGAACTAATCTTTTTTTATTTTTTTTTTTATTTTTAAGCAATCGGGGTTAAGTAACTTGCTCAAGGTTACACGGCCAGGTGTTTCTGGGTGGGTGCTAAGTATCTGAGCCCGGGATTCGATCTCCAGGTCTTCTCAACACTGGAGCCGGTACTCTTACTTGCTGTGCTACCTGGCCGCCCCTTAAAGAACTAATCTTAATATTGCATAATCTGTTTTCAAAAATAGAAAAAGAAGGGGATCCTACCAGTTTATCCTATGATAAAAAATGGCCTTGATACTTAAACCAGGGAGAGCCAAAACAGTACTATGGACCAGAATCCTCAAAAATATAATGTAAAAATGCTAAATGAAATATAAGCAAAGGTACAGCAAGATAACAAAAAGGTTACACCTCATCAGATTGAATTTGTACCAGAGATTCAGGGTTAGTTCAATATTAGAAAAGCTATAAGCATAATTAACCACATTAAGATCAAAAATAACAAAACCCATATAATTATTCTATATATGTAGAAAAGTCTTTTGACAAAATGCAACACTTTTTTTTTTTAAAGCAATCAGGGTTAAGTAACTCGCTCAAGGTTACACGGCCAGGTGTTTCTGGGTTAGTGCTAAGTATATGAGCCTGGGATTCGATCCCCAGGTCATCCTGACACTGGAGCCAGTGCTCTTACTTGCTGTGCTACCTGGCCGCCCCAAAATGCAGCACTCTTGTTAAAGCACTAGAAAACATAGGAATAAATGGACCTTTACTAAATATGGTAAATTATGTGTACATGTATGTATGTATATATAATGTATATATAAAATAGCCAGCATTCTATGTAATGCAATTAAATATACTCTTTCAAGTAAGATCAAGGGTAAAGCAAAGATGTGCCTTGTCACTACTCTTTGATACAGTGCTAGAAATGCTAACTATAGCAATAAGACAGGCAAAAAATATTTGAGGAATTAAGCATTAGAAAAGCAGAAATAAAATCATTGCTTTATGTATATGATAAAGTTCTAGAGAAGCCTAAAGATTCATCTAAAATTAATTGAAACAATAACTTCAGCAGTTTCAGGTTATAAAATAAAACTACATAAATTATCAGCATTTATGTATATTAACAATAAAGCTTCACAGGAAGAGATAGAAAGCAAAATTCCATTTAGAATGACTACAAAATGTATAAAATAACAGGGAGTATCTCTATCAAGAAACACACAGGAGCTATGTTAATACAACTACAAAACTTGGTTTATAAAAATAAAGACCTAGATAGTAGAGAAATATTGCTCATGGGAAAACTAAGCCAATCTAATAAAAATAGCAAAAGCACCTAAATTAACTTTACTTATTTAGTGCAATACCAATCAAATTACCAAAGGATTACTTTACAGAATAAAAAAAAATTAATAAAATTTATCTGGAAGAGCAAAAAGTTAAGAATCTCCTGGTAAATAATGAAAAATTTGGGGTGGGGGCAGCTAGGTGGCACAGTGAATAGAGCACCGGCCCTGAAGTCAAGAGTACCTGAGTTCAAATTCGGCCTCAGACACTTAACACAAAAACTAGCCATGTGACCTTGGGCAAGTCACTTAACCCCAGTTGCCCTCCAAAAAGCAAAATAAATAAATAAATAAATGTGGGATGTAAGGCACCCTTGCAGGGCCAGATCTTAAACTATACTATAAAGTAGTAATTACTGAAACATCATTTGTTCTTTTCACAGTCACCAGTGATCACTTATTGTCAAATCTAGAATTTTCCCCTTCCTTATCCTTCATGAGATATTTGTACAGCCCAGCAGAGGGCCTGAACATAGTAAGCACTTAATAAATGCTTGTCTTCCCCACCCCCCTCCCCCATCCTTCTCATCTTTCTTAGTCTCTCTGTAGCCTTTGGTACTGTCAATTATTCTCCTCTTCTTTTCTCATTAGGTTTTTTTCATTTTCTCATTCTTTTCTCAATAGGTTTTCATGACATCGCTCTCTTCTAGTACTCCTATCCATCAGACCACTCGTCAGTCTCCTTTGCTGAATCTTCATCCAGGTCGCACTTTGGGGCATAAGAAGGTGAGGAGAGATGCTCCTCTAGCCTCTTCTCTTCTCCCTCCATCCAATTTCAGTTACTCCTGGATTCAGTTATCATCTCTATGCTAATGATTTTCAAATCTACTTATCCAACACTAACCTCTATACTGATCTCCAGTCTTGGATCTCCAACTGCCTGTTGGACACTTCAAACCAGATATCCTATAGGCATCTTAGACTCACTTGCTCCAATCTGAACTTACCTTTCCCCACAAACCATCCCACCTTCCAAACTTCACTATTAATGTTAAGAGTATCACTGTCCTCCAAGTCACCAAGGTCCACAACCTCAGTGTTACCTTCAACTCCACACTCTCGCTCACCCTCCATATTGTTGGAAATGCCAACTTGGACAACACAAAATCCCAATTGATACCAAATATCTGATATCAAAAGAAACTTATTAGAGAGAAATCCAAAGTCACTTCTGCCCAGAAGTGGACTCCACCCTTGTAGAAGGAGGAGTCCCTGTTACAAAAGCCAAGCAAGTTTTATACATTAGTTTGGTGCAGACACTCCCTTCAGAGGATGAATTAGTCCATTCCTTCTGGCTACACCTTCCCATTTTCACACATTATTACTAATGAGGCTTTAATTCTGTTAGATAATATACATAATACATGAGGTTCATTAAGCAAGTGCAGTAACAACCCCAGAATGCTGACCCCTCCCTCACCTGGTTAACCTGGATGTGTCCTTGTCTGGGCCAGAGTATCTCAAGGCTGCTGTCTGCTTTCTAATTGGTGAAACCTACCTGCTGTTGCCAGCTTCTTTTTTTTATTTTATTTTGCTTTACTGTTGTCTAGGAGTTCTATGGGAACTGGGAATCTGACTTCTTTCCAAGGCTACTGTCTGGTCTGCTAACCTTGCTCTTATCAGTAGCCTTCTTTCAGCAATTTTTGCAGTTCTGTGGAAGCTTAACCCTTTGCTACTTCTCACAATATCCAATCTGTTGGCAAGGTGTGCTAATTTTACCTATGCAACATCTTTCATATATGTCCCTTTCTCTTCTCTAACACTGCCATGGCTCTGGTTCAGGCTCACATCACCTCATTCTTGGACTATTACAAGAGCCTACTGATTAATCTCCATACCCTAAGTCCCTCCTCACTCCAGTACATCCGCTAAAGTGCCAGTCTGACCATGTCATCCTTAATCAATAAACTCCAGGCACTCTCTGTTCCATCCAGGATTAAATGTAATATCCTCAATTTAAATCCCAAAGTCCTTCATAACCTTCCCTCCTTAGCCCCTCCACCTTTCCAGTCTTCTTACACCTTATACTCCCATGTTTACTCTGCAATTCATTGATACTGACCTCCTTGCCTTTCCACAAACAAAATACTCCAGCTTCCATCTGTGGGCATCCTGACTCTCCCCTGTGCTTGGAATGCTCTCCTTCCTCATCCAAAAAATTAGGGCCATTCACAAGTGGAATGGGCTGCCTCAGGATGGTCTCCAGGTGGGAGATTCCCCCTCACTAACAATCTTAAAGTAAAAGGTGAATGAACTTTCATTCATGTTGGTCATGTTGTAGAGGAGATATGTGTTGAACTATGTTTAACAAGTACATATTTTACATAAATGAAGGTTGGGAATATTTCATTTTGATCACTTTATCCCCAGTACCTAGCACAGTCACTGATATATAGTAGACACTAAAAGTATGCTTGTTGAGTGATCAGTTGAATCTTCATTCATTCAACAAACATTTTTTTCAGCTTGGTACTAGAAACCTTAAGCAGAGACAATGAATACAATCTGCAGAGGCAAATTTAGGCTTGATTTCAGGAAAAAGCTTATTTGCAACTAGAGCTGTCCAAAATTAAATGGGTTTCCATAAGACCTTTTATAAGAGGTAGTGGATTCTCTCTTTCTTGAGGGACTTTAGTCAATGGCCAGATAACCTCTTATCAAGTATGTAGTGGTAGGGCTCCTTGTTCACTTGTGGGGTAGGCCAGATAACAGCTGGGGTCTTTCCCAACTCTGAAATTCTATCATTTACATAGTATCTATCATGTGGATATACAAAAACAGAAATTAAATAGTCCTTGCCCAGTGCAGAGGATAGAAATGAGAGAGTAGTCCTGAGGGGGGCTCAGTTGCAACTGTTGATGATAAAAAAAATTGATCTACAATAATAATAAATCACACATATATCATTTTAAGGCTCCAAAAGCCCTTTATACACATTATCTTATTATCACAACCCTGTGATGTAGGTGCTAGCTTCATTCTGGCAGACCTCATCTAGTATTGCTGCCAGCCAGATCCCCAGAGATCTGGGGAGAGAAGTAAGAAGTTCAAATCATCCAAATGCCATTACCAAGCTTGGCTGTTCCTAGAAGTCCAAGAAAGAGAGAGAGAGAGAGAGAGAGGGAGGGAGGGAGAGAGAAGGAACAGAGAGACAGAGACAGACAGAGAAACAGAGAGACACAGAGAGAGAGAGACAAAGACAGAGAGAGACAGAGACAGAGAGAGTCATAGATTCAGAGAGAGAGTCATAGAGACAGAGAGAACATTTCCATGATGCAAAACATGCTGCCCTTCAATTCTTTAATAAAATGTTAGCTCCTTGAGGGTAGAGACTGTTTCATTTTTGTCTTTGTATACCTAGAACAATGCTTGGTACATGTAGATACTTCATAATCCCTTGGATTTAATTTTATTCAAAATGCATCATCATCATCATCATCATCATCATCATCCCTTTAAAAAATCCTTCGCCCTTACCAACCCTGGGTGTTGGTGGCCATTAGATAACTGCAGCTTAGTGGCAAAAACAGAGGATGGTGAAGCAGGTGCTTCATAAAAAGGAGGAGCTGAATTCACAGAGGTTTTTGTAACTTGTGCATTGTAAAGACCCATGGGTCCAGAGGCCTGGGGTGACTATTCTTACTGTGTAATTTCAGATCTGGACTCCTGAAGACCAAGTTCAGGACTGGAAGAGCCTGGCCTCTAAAGAGAAAGATCATACTTTTTCTCAATTGTTCTCTGGCTCATTATGCCCAAGTAGAATTCTGGGACTAATTACTTAAACAAAGTTCAAGTTTGGCTCATTTCTAACGTCTAACCAAAAGAAATTAACTGGATCCATTCTAGAAACAGACTCAATGTACAAGATAGATCAGGTAGAGGGTAGCTGGTTATTTTTCCACCATAGAACAAATGTTTAAAACACAAAACTTATAAGCATACACTAAAAAAATTTAAACAGGAAGAAGTAATAGTTTAATCTCAGATAATAGCTAATATTAATATAACACTTTAAAGTTTGCAAAGATCAAGTAGTTTAAAAGGTCACTAAGATTTTGAAAGACCCTTCCTTATTAGCTCATTTGATCTTCACAAGAAAGGTCTCCATTTTATAGTTGAGGAAACTGAGGCTAAAAAAAGTTGTGACTTACCCAGGGTCACAGAATTCATATATTCTGAGGTAAGGTTGAAACTCAGGTCTTTGGGACTCCAAGTTTAGTCCAGCATTCTCATAGCCTACCTGCCTCAGATCTGCTCTCTGAGCAACTTATTCAAGGCTCCCCATCTTCTGGCCAGGTGGGCATGGTTGACCTTATCTTCCTGGTAGAGGTGTTCTCTTGCACATAGTATTGCAGCACCTTCAGGGAGAAACTCCTGCAGAACAACCAGCACCTGGACCCCTCAGGAACTCCCAAACCTTTTGAACTCACAAAGTTGTTACCAAAGTTAGGAACATTTCTCTCAGTATTGCTGTTCAGTCACCTGAGGTCAGGGAAAAGAACCATAAAACAGAATAGTCAGGAAGAGGCTTGAGGCCTTGTCTCAGGCTAGACCAGCACATGTGTTGATTGGGATGTGTTGGCAGCAGTAACCACTCCTTCTAAGAGAGTAAAAGAGTGCCTTCCCCCATAGAAAGTCAAAGATGGATTTCAAAGAGTCCTGACAGCAAAGGCAAGAGCTTAAGAAGGTGAAGCAGTTGTGTTTAAGACCACTTTTCCTTCCTTAGTGGTCAATACTCTTTGACATGGTCCCCATTTCTGTAAGTGGGTGAGGGTGCAGAGTAGGGCACACAAAGGGACCAGCCAAAAGCCTGTCCTCACCCATTCTTTAGTGAGTACCACCAAACGGGGCCAGTGCAGTGTGAAAAGACCTATCTCCATGTACGCTCTTGTGATGGTTAGGGTTACAGCGAAATCTCCCAGCTAGTAAATGTTTGAGGTAAGAATCACGTGGTAGATCTTATTGACTCCATAACCAGTACTCCATCCACCATGACAATGACCCCAACTGTACCTGAAATTGAATGAATTGCTGACTAAAACTGGGAATGGATAGTGGGTCCAGATCACACAAAAACACCAATGGCAACTGTAATTACAGCATCCGTCATGCTGCTGATATCACGTATGCAGGCTGGGTTCCAGATGTAAAAATAGGTTTAAAAGAATATTTTTTTTCATGAAAGAGAATAAAGGTCCAGAAAATTAGGGGCAGCAGTGATCTAGCATTCTGAGAGCTAATTCAAACTCCAGAAAATATTAACTTCTTCATTAAAATGATGCTCAGGGAAACTTTTGTTACTTTCTCATGCTTTTGCTCCCCTGTCATATAAACTGACCTCTCTGTACAGGAATAGCAAGTAGTTATTGCTTGTTCCAAATGAAAACAGTGGAGTTTTTTTTTGGCTTCTCTTCTCTTCTCTTCTCTTCTCTTCTCTTCTCTTCTCTTCTCTTCTCTTCTCTTCTCTTCTCTTCTCTTCTCTTCTCTTCTCTTCTCTTCTCTTCTCTTCTCTTCCTCTCTCACCCAAAGTGAATGAATAGAGGCCACACAACCCCAAGTCTTTCACTGGCTTGACAGCTTGTTTGCCTGAATTAATTAAATTATCAGGGTACTTATGCAACTACAGCCATAGAATAATTGTGGGCTAGGTCTGTGATTAAGATACCAGCTCACCTACTATGATTTTGAGCTTTCATTCTTTGGGCCTCACTCAGCCATAAACATAAGGGGTTTGAACTATATAATCATTAAGGTCACTTTTAGCCCCATCTTTCAACAAATATTAAGTACCTACCACCATGTCTCAGGTGCTGTTCTAAACATTTGGGATACAAAGATATAAACCCATTTTGGAAAGAGTGGAGGCAATATGTACAAGTATATGTATTTATAAAATTTACACATAAGCACAAGGTGATTTTGGGAAGAGGCATTAGATATTGAGAGGATCAAGGAAGGCTTCAGATAGGTGCTGGAAATAACCCAAACTCTGAAGGAAGCTAACAGTTCCAAAAGGTTGATACCAGTGGCTTCCCTCTTTTAATTATTTCCTATTTATACTGGATATACTTTTCTTGGCATACATTTGTTTCCATGTTGTGTCACATATTAGATTGTAAGCCATCATGCAGAGGATACAGTAAATATGCCTACAAGATAGAGTGAACAAAGGGGTTGTTGTTATTGTTCAGGCATTTCAGTTGTGTCTGACTCTCTGTGACCCCATTTGAAGTTTTCTTGGCAAAGATGCTAGAGTAGTTGGCCATTACCTTCCCCAGCTCATTTTACAGATGAGGAAATAGGTGAACAGAGTTAAGTGACTTGCCCAGGGTCACACAACTAGTAAGTATCTGAGGCCAGATTTGATCTCAAGAAGATGAGTCTTTCTGATTCCAAGCTCAGTGTTCTAAATTCTGTTCCACCTTCTGAGTGAAGGGGAATAATATGTAAAATACTTAAAAAGTTATGTTGCAGCAAGACTGTGAAAGGTTTTAAATGCCATTTATATTTTATCCTAGAGACCAAAGGGATCATATTGAAAGGATGAGTGAGTGGTCTGACCTTTGCTGTAAAAATATCAGTTTGACAGCTGTCTGGAGAAAGGACTGGAGACAGAAAAGATTTCAGATAGCAAGACCAATTAGAGTGGCTATTGAAATAGTCCAAATAGTCTAAGTCTAAAGTTTTATTATTCTGTGTCATTTATTTGACGCAACAATGTGGGACCTAGAGGAAATGGATTAAAATTCTGGATCTCCTACATTAAGCAAGTCACTTATATCCTCTTTAAAAAAAGCAATAAGGGGCTAGATTTACAACCATAACTAGAACATTTTTCACCGAGGGCAAAAACAAGTTATGGAAGTGACCAGTGGATACTGAGGATGATTCAGTGAGTGTAATTGCATTTGGAAAGGGAGCATATCAGACATGGGTGGGTGGGGGTGTCGAGAACACACACAAAAAGGCACAGAAATAGAATATTGACCAGTTTGACTGAAATGGAGAGTGAATAAGATGGAGTAATCCAAAATAAGCCTAACAAGCTGGTGGCAACAAAATTCCAAAAGGACTTTAAATACCAGAGTGAGGGTTTTGTATTTTATTCTATTTATTTTTAAAAATTAATTAATTTATTTACTTTTAGTTTACAACATTCAGTTCCATAATCCCTTGAGTTTCAAATTTTCTCCCCTCCCTTTCTTCCCTCTCCCCCCCATCATGGTGGCATCCAATCAAATATAGGATCTACAAATACCTTCACAGTAAACATTAGTCAGGTTGTAAAGAAGGATTATAACTGATGGAATGAACAATGGGAAAGAGGAAACAAAACAAAATAAGAAAAAAAAAGAGACCAGGTAGTTTGTTTCATTCTGCGTTCAAGATCTGTAGTTCTTTCTCTGCATATGGACATCTCTTTCCATAATGAGTCTTTTGGAGTTGTCTTATAACCTTGCATTGCTGAGAGGAGACCAGTCTACCAAAGTTAGTCGTCACACATACGTTGTATCTGTAATTGTGTACAAATTTCTCTCGGTTCTTCTCTTCTCACTCAGCATCAGTTTATATAAGTCTCTCCAGGTTATTACAAAGTCTGCCTGCTCCTCATTTCTTATAGCACAATAGTATTCCATTACATTCATATACCACAACTTGTTTTGCCATTCCCTGATTGATGGGCATCCCCTTTATTTCCAATTCTTTTCCACCACAAAAAAAGAGCTGCTATAAATATTTTTGTACATACATATCCTCCTCCAACTTGTATGATCTCTTTAGGATACAGCCCTAGAAGTGGTATTGCTGGGTCAAAGGGTATGCACATTTTTACAGCCCTTTGGGCATAGAGGAACAGAATTTTTGTAGCAGTGTAGAGAATGGATTGGAGAAGGAAGAGACAAGAGTCGTGAAGACCAATTAAGAGACAATTGCAATCAGAAAGAAGGGGACAAATGTGAGAGAATTTTGTGGAAGTAATCAAACCATAAAGGAAAAGAACTATTACAAAGTAGCTAGGAGAAGAGAAAGCTAAGAAAGAAAATAGCAATTTTTTTTCTGACTAAATTCCTCCAGCAGTTCTTCATAGTGTCATATGATTGGCCCTTTCTAGGTGATGCTGGGAAGTTTCTGTAAGCTCTTTGTACATTATCTTATGTTGAGGTGAAGAGCATTGAGTGATACATGGGACAATGTCCTAAAGCATTAACCTGATGGACAATTATGTCTGCAGCTTTGAGGACTTATGATGCTTTTCTTTAATTATTTAAGAGTTGGATTGTAAACTTTAAGAAATGACTAATGTAGAAGGAATAATAAAGATCTGCTATTTGTAAACAGATGTTTTACTTTTCAAGGGAAAAGAAAAGGGAAAACACTAAGAAAACAGAAATATTATAAAGAAGTTCTGTAAAAGTTGGTAAGCACGGAGAGTTCATCTTTCTACAGCACTTCAGTAGAAACAATCAAGAAGTTCCCCAAGCATCCTTTCCATATTTGCAACAACAGAGGGAACCTGCTCATCTGTTCCTGGTAGTCCTCTCTCACATTTAATGTTCCTCTTTGTCAGGAAGGCTAACTCAGTCTCATATGTATTTCTTGACTCCCATTTTTCCTGTTCTGATGATAAACAGTTGGTCACTTTCCTCCTCCCACCCTCTACACTTTATGATTCACTCATTCAAAAGATAATATCCAGTACCTGTCATCTATGCCAGCTTCTCCTCTTGTTTTACAAATGAGGAAACTGAGACCCTAAGAGGTTAAGTTACTTCTCTAAGGCCAAATAACTAGTAAGTGACAGAGGCAGGATTTGAGTCCAAGTCTTTTGATTCAAAAGCTCATGCTCCTTCCATTCCACTACATGATTACTTTGATTTTCCCTATATAAGGAACACCACCCTTTAGTGGTCACGAAAGTTCATTAACCTGGTGGCCAACCATTTGAGACAGATTAGCTCTTCTGGCCCTCAGAAAATAGGCATATAGTTCATCTTTGGGACAATATTTAAGGCATATCCAATTTGAAAGGACCTACCAAAACTTATACTCCATGGTAAAAGCCTTTGAAAACCGACGTCTTAAAATGTATTTACCATCATCATGGAACCTCAGGGACTTGGCCTGAAGAACGTTCTACACTCCTTATTTTAGATATAAAAAAACACACAGAGAGGGGAAGGAGACTTCTCAGCCTCACTGACAAATCAGAAATAAAGTTAGAGTCAGAATTCAGATACCCCAAATTTTCAGCTTATTTACCAATTTACTAAGCAAAGCTATGTCTAATAGACTTCAAGAAGTGGAATAAGAATGAGTTGTAAATTTACTGTGCTACCAAACTTTCCGAACCTGATCTTGCCCCAAAACCATGTATGTAGAAAAAAAATGATTGGATGAGAAGCTCAAAGAAATGATAGAAACCCAAATAACTCTGTGAAGACTCACTACCACCCACAGGATAAAGATGAAAATGCACTTTATGATGTAGGGTAGTTTTTCCTTTGGATGCAGGTGGATCCCTACTTTAAGAAGAGTTGAAGCATGAAAAACCATTTTTCAAGAACTTTAAGAAGAGTTGAAGTATGAAAATCCATGTTTGAAGAACAGATAAATTACAAGGAAGTAATTTACAAAGAAGTCCACTCAGACTGCTTTGGAAATAGGGATCTAGAGTACATTGGAACTACAATTCAATTTACAACATGAGATATACATATATATATATATGTGATTTATTTTAGGATTCTTAGTAAAATCTGAGGAAGCTGGGTAGCACATTATATACAGGGCTAGATGTGGGGTCAGAAATATGAGTTCAAATCTGTCCTCAGACATTTTCTAGCCATGTGACCTTAGGTAAGTCACTTAACCTCTGACTGCTTCAGTTTCCTAATATGTAGAATAGGGATAATAATAGCGTCTACCTTCAAGGATTGTTGTGAGGATAAAACATTTCTGAAGCACTTTAACAATCTTAAAGCACTATATTAATGCTACTTATTATTATCATTATATAATGGAGGACTAGCCTGTGAGTCAAGAAGAACTAGGTTCAAGTGACTTAACTTCCTGTTTCCTATCCAACTGTCTAAGGCAATGCTATAGACAGATTGTTGATCTTTATAAATTGTGGAGGGGATTCCATACAGAGAGCTCTCCATATTGATTAAATCAAAAGTCTAGACTAGACACCACCCCTAATGAGGCTCTATCATGCTTTATACCTCACATATATTAGGCATTCCAGTATTTGTTGATGAAGTGATCAGAAATGAAAATGGCACTCCAAACTTAACCTATAGTGGCTTATGTCCAGAAATGCATTTGTAGTCTAAACATGAAACTAAAAAATTTGATAAGTATTCCATATGTGACATTATACAAAAGCAGTGATAAAATATTGAATGGAACAGACCTAGTGTAAAATCCCTGTGGTACTGCATGAGAGGTCTTCCTCCAAGCTGACATTGTTCCATTAATCAAAACTATTAGGGTCCATTCAGGTAAAAAGCTCTGAACTTACCTATTATTTCTATCTCACCACTTTGTCCACAAGGAAAGCATGAGAAATTTTGTCAAACACCTTACTGAAGCCCAAATACTCCATATCTATAGCATTTCCCCAATTTGCTCTTCTAACAACCCTGTCAAAAAGAAAATAAGGAGAGTCTGTCAAGACGTCATTTAAAAAAAAGTTTTATTGATGGTTTTCCATAGCTTTTAAAAATTGCTATTACTTCAAAATACCAATCCTGTCCAGAACCCCCATGTTTAAGGAGTAGTCACAAAAAGCAAATCAATACACTGACCATGTCTGACAGCATATACCTCATGCTGAATTCATAATCTAACACCATTCTGCTGAGGAGAGCCAAGCATGTTTCATCATGAGTCTCCCTCACAGCCTAAACTCATCTCCTCTAATCTCACCACCTGCTAACTCAAACCTTGATTGAGGCCATCTCCCTCAGCCTCCTCTGCCCTCTGATTAGAGGACTGGAGGGTAGGGTGTGGAACTCCTCTCAATGCCTCCCTTTATAGAGGGTAGAAACTGGACTCTCAGCTCTCTACACTTTGTATCTACTGCTCTGCCTGACTTCAGCTCCATGGAACAAGATACCCAGTGTGGGCACTGCCTGGTGTCCCATCTCCCAACCCCTTTTCTTGCCTCCTTTTATGTGTTGTCTTCCCCACTGGGGTTTAATCTCCTTGAGGGCAGGCAGGAACTGTCTTTCTTTTTATTAATTGTACCTCCTGGGCTTAGCATAGGACCTCTGGTCCTATGGGGTCTTTCCCATTCACCATGATTTGTCATTCTGGCTACAGGTTGTGTTTCCCCTGAGGTTTAGCACAACTCCATTAATTAGTACTTTCTGAACATAATAAGGAAACAAAAAAAAAGGAAGAAGCATCATTCGTGTAACGGGTCCCTGTGTCAATATTAAGGCTGCTCCTGTCTCCAGTCCCTTGGCTAATAGCACTCCAGTGACTGCACAGGGCTAATGTAGCAGAACGAATAGTTTGATCATTTCTCCAACACAATTTGTCTTAAATATGTGTTCTATGTCCCTGACAAGTAGATGCAGTGAGAAAATTGTATCAATCAAAATGCTTGTTTATGTATTTTTTTTACAAGTTTCTCCCATAAAACTTAAGAAAAAAATAAGAAGGAACAAAGACAATCGATTTCAGTTTTACCCTCAGAACTGTCAGATCCAGAATCTATCAACACATTTACTGAGCATCAATTATGTGCATGGCCCTGTCCTAGGTGTGAGAATTTACAGGCTATAGAAAAGCTACCATGCCTGTACTTTGTCACTTTTTATGCATTCTCTGTTCCTGCTTGTTGTTCCCTATGCACAGTATTTCATCTCCCACCTCCAAGTATTTGTGCATGCTGCCCCTCTTCTCTAGAATGCAATCACTCTTTACTTCTGTTTTTTGAAATGTCCAACTTCCTTTAAGACTCAGTTCAGTGCCGTCTTCTACAAGAGATATCTTCTCGTCCCTCTAGTTGTTAGTGGTTTATATTTCATGAAATTACTTTGTATATGCTATGTATTTTTTTTAACTGAATATCCCCCATGCCTCACAGTAGAATATAAGTTCTCTGAGAACAGGGACAGTTTCATTTTTGCCTGTTATCTCCCATGCCTAGCAACAGTTCTTTGCACATAAATAGATGCTTAATATATGTTGGTTGAGTTGAATTGAATTGAGTTAAAGAGACAAAGGAAATAAAGCAATGTTACTTCTAGTAACCAAGAACCATATGGATTATATCTAGATAAGGTCACATACACTATTGTGTACATATGGACACAGGATAGTCAGAGTGTGATGGTATCACTAGGCAGAAATGGCTGCTTGCAGTCAGCCCAGAAATATTAATAACAATTTTTTTATATCCTACTTTGTCATTTTCAAGGCATTTTTGCAATAGCCCAATGAAATAGGGAGTGAAATACTTCTATCTTCATTTTTCAGATGAAGAAAGGGAGACAAAGAGGTTAAGAAGTAACACAATTCCTGGCAGAACCAGAAGTAGAGCACTGTGGCAAAGGGAGAGGGCACTTGATATAGGTCAGAGGGCTTGGGTTCAGGTCCCAGCTCTATCACTGACTTATTGTGGGATCTTGGGCAGATCACTTAATCTCTCTGGGTAGCAATTACCTCTCATATACAATGAAGGAGTGGACCAGATGGTCTCCCAAATCCCTTCTAACTACAACATTCTTTGTAGGATGACCTGTGTCCTGGCTTAGATGTGAAAATGAGAGGACACTAAACAAGAAAGAATGTAATAATTGCTTTAGAGATTTTCAGCGATAGTAGAAGAGAAATCATTGAGGTAGTGTGGAGTTAATGGGGAGATTTCTAAAGATTATTAGATCCTAGGAGGCAAGGACTATATCTTTTCTTTATAAAATCAATGTCCTAGAACCCAAAGCTCTGGGTTTATATGGAACAGGGGACTTTTTAGAAATTACTCTTTGGTTCATATCCCAACCCAGAATCTTCCCTGGAAAAACAGAATTTGGACATGACAAAATCTCCACCAATGCAGCTGAAGAGGTCCTCAGATCTAATCATGCATTCAGGCAAATAGTACATATCAGATGTAGGACAGACACCCAGAAGCATTCATTGTTCAGAAGCTCCTGCTGTCCTCATCAAGGTCAAGGTACAAGAATTTCCACTTCTCTAGTGCTGCCTCCAGTTGCTTCCCCTCTAGAACTTAGTGTTTTTCCCTCTACTGGAACCACATGGCTTCACTTCCAGCAACTCCTTCACTGTTATGCTATTCCATCTTCATAGCTGCCATGTCTGAGATTAAGTGGCTCAGACATTTTCTATCCATGCTTACTATATCCAGGGAGCTGTTTTGATATTCAGGCTTTACCCTCTGTGTTATTTCTGCTCTCTCCACTCTTATGTGCATTTTAATTAAAATGTGGCAAACTCTAATGCCCATTAACGGGAATTAGATTCTAATTTGTTTGGGTTTCTGAGTGGAAGAAGGAGAAAATGAAAAAAATCAGTTGGTTCCTGAAGCAGTTAAGTGGTTGGGATGGCTGGTTTAAAATTACAGACTAATGGAAGTAGCCTTAACATCACCAGGTAATTCAAGTGCAGTGAGTAAGTGAAAGAAACTTGCATTATTTTGAGAGAAGTAACAGAAATGAACAATTATTTTCACTTGATGCTTGAATTTGAAATTGAACCCTGTTTGTGATTTCTACTAGCTAGATGACCATGGGCAAGTCACCTAACTTATCTGAGCCTCAGTTGCATCATTTGTAAGATACAGAGAATGATACCATATAGTATCTATCTCATGGGGTTGTTATGAAGATCAAATGAGATGTGTGTAAAGGGACTCTTATACCTCCTATGTATACAGGGTGTATATATACATAGCAGTCTTAGTGTGATTGTAAGCTATTAAAGCTTAAAATAAGTTTTAATAAGGTTATTTTTATTATATTTAGGCAATTAAAGCTTAAACTTGCACTAAAACTTTTGGGACACCCTGAGAGTTCATCAGCTTAAAGAACTAATTCCCTGGTGAAGAAATTTATCCTACCAATTCAGATCAATTGTGCTGAGATCAATTCAGATCAATTGTGCTGAGATCAATTCAGA
>NW_027187419.1:18601581-18630669 GCF_028583685.1 Petaurus breviceps papuanus | reverse complement strand
ATTGTGCTGAGATCAATTCAGATCAATTGTGCTGAGATCAATTCAGACTGGAGTGCTGAGAGGGAATGACTTGTGGAAGGTCCCTGAGTCAGTATGGGTGAGATGCTAGACTGGAGCCTAGGTCATCTTGTTCTAAGGACAGCTCTCCATCCACTAGACCACACACAGACCACATTGCCTCTCATCATCATTCTTGGTGTTCTCATTTTTATATTAAATGGACCTCAGAGAGAAGTGGCGCTGGGATAAGTTGCTATCCTATTATTCTTTTATGTTTAATATTTGACTGTTATGTAGAAGAATAAATTGCTTTTTTTAAATAATTGTATAAAGTTTTGGGCTGTAAATTCATCTTCTGTAGGTTCATTGAAAGCATCCAGTAGCAAATAGGATGACAAAAATGATGTACCTCTCATTCTGTTCCCATGAAGTTTTGATCCCTTTTGCTAGTTTTCTGTATTTGGGTAACTTTTTCCATATTGGAAGCACTATTAGCTTGTGAAGCATGGTTAGTTTGCTGTATATAATTCTGGTTAAATGATTGCGTCTTTCTAGGTATTCAGTAGGTACATTTTTGTAACTTGCAATAATAGATAATACAATTTCTACCATTTCCTTGTAAAATTTGCATTAATCAATAAGTCCGAATCCCTTAAGGGTAACCTTCCTATAATTTCTGGTAGCAATGACATAGTAAAACAAACCTTTCTGTTTCTATAAACAAATCCACATTATTTGTTAGTTGCTTTTTTTTGGTAGCAATTAAAATAATTTAGAAACATAACATTTTCTGTAAATTATAATCAGTTTTGTCAATCGTGGCCAGCAAGAGATTGACAGAATGTCTCCTTTTCCTCTTATTCTTCAAAAAGAGACGGCATGGCTACTTCTTTAGGTTTTTATGTCTTTAGACAAGAGGTGGTCGATCAAATATTAAAATGAGGGCCTGAGAGTGACATCACTCTATACCAGACCACCCCCAGCCTTGGGCTATCTATCCAAAGAATGTACACCCCCCCCCATACCCCCACCCAGCCTGAGCTGTCTCATCATTATAGCTGTCCTGGTCCAATTTCACTATCAGTAAAGTCCTTCAAGAGACTTTAAAATCAGGAGTTGGGAAAAAAAGAAGAACTTTGAATCTCACCAAATTATTGGTTATTATTAATATTCATTTCTCTCATTGCCAACATAGTGCTGGCTGAATTAATGAACATGCCACTCATGGAAGACCTTTTGATTCAACTCTTGGATCTTAGCTGTTTCAAATGGGAAATGTTTCCAGTGGGAAACAAATATTAGTCATATTTGGCAAATGTCCAGTGACATGTTCCTAGTGTCAGTCTTTACCATTGTTCTGTGACATATAAGTGGTGTATTTTGGTACCAGAAATATTTCTTTAAATAATTAACTCTTTTATCATATGATTTGAAAACATCAGTAAGTCCTCTTCCTCCTTTTACTTAATGAAGTTTAATTCTTTCTGTAGCTACCTTAGGGTGATGAGTTTCATTACATAACACAGGTTGTGGTTTTGGGAATGCTTTAAAATATATTATTGTACATATTATATTTCCAGAAGTATTCATTAGGCTACCACTACAAAGGCATTATTTGATCTGTATAAATTCTTCTCATTAAGCTTTTGGTTTAAGATGCCAGTATTTTGACATACACAGTCAGAGCTTTCTCTTTGCTAATTTTATGCTTGATTTATCTTGCCTGGAGAAGACCAAGGCATTTCTAGGTGCTGCCTATATCCATTGGTTCTATTTGACTTCTGGATTCAGAATTAAATGTTTCAGTCTCTGTTTTTCATAGCATACATTGAAAATTTTGCTTATTAATTCCAAAGGACAGTGAGATGAAGGTGTTTAATATATATTTTCTGCAAAGCCAGATAATTTGATGCCATTCACTTGTATCAAGTACTTTGTACAATGTTTTTGTGCAATTCTCTTTTTAACTCAGGAGTCATACTCAGGTCCTCCTATTCTTTGCTTACTTTAGGGCTAGACAGACCCAGAATGGATTTAAACTGACTCTCTGAAAATGCCATTTTTCAATTTAAGTTGTGTCTGCTATTATTGTGTTGATGGTGTCTCTTTAGCAGAGAATGG
This sequence comes from Petaurus breviceps papuanus, assembly GCF_028583685.1. NCBI lineage: Eukaryota > Metazoa > Chordata > Mammalia > Diprotodontia > Petauridae > Petaurus > Petaurus breviceps. Next base: position 18,628,548 of record NW_027187419.1, on the reverse strand, counting down.
TTTTCCATGTAGACATCAAGTGTGCTAGCATTCTCACTATATTTCACTCTATTTTATATTAGCAATACATGAATAAATCATGAGCACATAACAGAATTAAAAGCTTTGCAGTAATCAATAAAGGTAGTATAAATGTTATAATACTTTCAGGTAGCTTATTCAATATTTACCAAATCAATAATGAGTTGTATTTTATACTCTCTGCAACAATCTTTTTACACATCACTCTTGGTCCTCAGCCAACATATCATTTTCTTGTAATCATTTATACATTGGTATATGTGTATATGTATGTAATGCAAGATGCGAATCCTTTGTGTGGTACATATCTTTAGGGATTCTTTTTCGATTTTTTTTTTGTATCTAAGTAAAGTTATTGCTTGATGTTGAATTATTTATTTTGTCTTTGTGTTGCTTTGTATTCTCTTAACCTTTTGACTTTCTCTGTCAATTTTCGATTAAAGGTGTCTGGAATTTCTGCTATATTTTTGTTTCTCTTTTATATTCTGCATGTTATTTTTTGGCACTTTTAATTGAAAGATATGCTATCCAATTTTTTTTTATTATGAGTACTGTCTTGATGTTGTTTCAGTCTTCTAATGCCTTTTCATATATCTTTGATATCGTTCTTAAGATACTTCTGCCATAATGGTGTTTGATACCTGTCATTAGGGGTATTCCTCAAATTGAAGTTGCCAGCTTTCTTTGTATGATCTTTATTGTGGCAACAGATGTAGAGTATACTGTTGTGGGCAAATCCAAAAAGTTTATATACATGCACATGTACATATGTGTGTATATATGTGTAAACATATATACACATGTGTACATGTATGTTGTTGTTGAGTCATTCATTTCCAACTCCTCATGACCCCTATACTGGTTTTTCTTGGCAAAGATACTGGAGTGGTTTGTAATTTCCCTCTCCAGCTCATTTAATAGATGAAGAACTGAGGTAAATAAGGTTAAGTGACTTGTTAACAGTCAGACAACTAGTAAGTGTATGAGATTGGATTTTAACTCAAGTCTTTCTGATTCCAAGCCCAGCACTCTTATCCATCTAGCTGCCTATGTGAGTGGTAGTGTGCATATATAATATATACATATGCACTTATGTATTTTACCAAGTACTGTGGAAAAATGCAATCGTTCATGGTAGTTATAGCAAATGATTTGAACCATAAAACTCAAAATGCTCAAAAAGAGTATTTCCATATGTACCAAACACAGAAAGAAGATTCTATATAAAGCTGTAAGTTCTATTTCATACCACTTATATTACTTAATAAATTCTACCCATTACTTTCAAAACTGTTCTGTTGACCTGAGCTTTCCTCTTCATTCCATTATGTTTTCTTTTGTGTATTAAAAAAAAAAAAGCGATGATGGTCTTCATTTTTTGGACATCATTATTTCTAAAGTTCCCTTCTACCTGTTCAACACTCTACCCCCACCACTATTAACTTCTTTCAGCATCAGGAAGTTTGTTTTACTTTTGACTATTTTCCCCCATGTTATCTCCCGGCTTATTTGAATATTTATTTTTCTAATATGCAATCATTGATTTCTGCTTGATCTATTCTAATTTTCAGAGATTTCACTTCTTTGATAAGGTTAACTATTTTCTTTTTTTAGCTACTTTCTCTCCTTCCAATTTTTTGTTAAGAGCTTTATTTTTTATTTCTTGTTTCGTGTATGTATTAAGGTATTCATGTAGTCCTTTTAGAACTTCCCTTCTTTCTCCCTTGAGTCTCTGCTTACAATGGGTTAAGAAATTTTTGTTTTGTTCAGTTGTTTTTCAATTGTATCTGACTCTTTGCAAAGATACTAGAGGGCTTTGCCATTTCCTTCTCCAGTTCATTTTATAGATGAGGAAATGAGGTCAACAGGGTTAAGTGACTTGTCCAGGGTCACACAGCTAGTAAATGTATGAGGGTGGATTTGAACTAACAAAAATGAGTCCTCCTGATTCCAGGCATAGCATTTTATCCACTGTGAATTAAATTTAAAATCATTTTTGATAGTGGTCAGGATTGTCTTTGATTTGTTTCTCCAACTATGATTTCTGAACTGGGTTTCGTGTCAGGATCAGGCCTTGCCACTTGCCACACTTTTAGGTGGGGTGTTTGTTCAGTCCTATTAGGTCTAGCCCTTCCTGGATCCCCTGGGTTCACCTCCTTAGGTTAGGTCCCCCTGAATCTTTGAAGTTCAAGGTGCTGAATCTTCTGGGCCCTTTTTTTGACATCTCAGGAAAGAGTCTTTGGGAGCTCAGAGCTGGTCCTCAGAGAGGTACCGGGCTGCTTTGGCTTGAGTGCTGTGGAAGCTTACTGGTCACTGTCCATGCTACTCTCTAAACTTCTAAGTTTCCTATCCTGGAGTTTTCTGTCCACCTTCAAACATTTTTAGGGGAGCCCCCTGCTCTTGGTGCCTCTAGACACAGAGACTTCGATTGAGCCCCCTCTTTACCCTTGCTCATGGATTGCTGGCTGACTTTTTGTACAGTTCTCAGGTGGAAGCTGTCACTGTAGTTTCTCACTGGATTTCTGTAATGGAAATGCAAATTTAAAGATCTTCCCTGCCCCTAGGCCCTTTGATAGGCTTAAGAGACTCTGAGAACCTTCCTTGATTTGAAAATATACTCTGCCTCCTAATAGGCTGAATGTGGTCACATGGAGCCTGTGACAGGAGGCTTGGTTTTCAGGAATGCCCACACCTTGATGCTGTGTGATTGGGCAGTGGGTCAAGAGGGTGGTTACATTCTCTGACCAAGGAGAAGGCTATATAATCTCTGATGTGAGGCTTTGCTTTGGGGCTCCCTTTGAAAAGTGTTCTGTGATTTGATCAGATGAGACTCTGGGAAGCAATTGTTGAGAGCCCCCTGGCTTTGAAAAACCCAGATGTTGATTTGTTTGGATGTAATGGTTGGACAGTTTGGACATATGTGTACTTGATCTGTTTCTCTGTCTTGATAATTCTGTCTGTATACTCTGAAGTTCAGGGTGCTAACCTTTTTCCCCTGAACCAGGTAAGTGATATATATTTGACTGATTAATGTAAGCTTGTTAACCAATTTTGAGTTGCTTTCCTTTAGCAAAGCAGATCTAAGAACTTGTGTTGGCAGCCACCCTGGGGACTCTGGAGTGCTTGCTGCTACAATTTCCTTTGCTACTATTCAGTCTAGTGCAAACTTCAGGATTTTGTTGGAATAAGTATGTAGGAACTAAGCAGTCTGCATCATGTTCAGGTAGCCATCTTGGCCAGAAGTCATCAGCATGGTGGGCAACTAGGTGGTATAGTGGATAGAGTGCTAGGCCTGGTGTCAGGAAAGACCTGAGTTCAAATCCAGCTTCAGACACTTACTAGCTGGATAAGCCTGGGCAAATCATGTAACCCTCAGTTTCCTCATCTGTAAAATGAATTGGAGAAGGAAATAACAAATCACTGCAATGTCTTTGCCAAGAAAACCCAAAAACAGGGTCATGGAGAGTTGAACACAACTGAACAATGACAACATTAGCATGGATTTTTTTTCTTATCTATATTATTATTTAGAATTTTTGGAGTTAATGTTAAGTGAAGGTATTGAATAACTTCAGATTTTTATTCTTCAGATCCAAGTAATTTTTCATGTTCTATTCTCATTTCATCTCATCTGGGTATAAGGATGGTGTTATTTCTTATGGTTGTCCTGAATTGATATTCAGTATCTTGCTGTATACTCAATAAACATTTATTAAGTGCCTACTATGTTCCAGGCACTGTGCTAAATGTTGGGAATACAAGTATAAAAAAGACAGTGCCTGTCCTCCAGAAGCTTATAATTCAATGGGGGAAAGACAATTCACAAAAGAAAATTGAAAAGGGAGAATGGGAGAAGGAGGTACCCGGCAGGGGCATGGTGAAAAAGCCAAAGAAGTCCAAAATGAGTGCATCCTGGTGGGAAATAAGGAGATATCTCTCCTGCCCCCCCCCCCCGCCTTAAATGATAGATTTTATGGCTCCAACCTTCATGAGGTTATAATAACTCCGATCTTTGCAAGTGCCCAGGTTAAGCTGAGTTATTTCCATTTTCTGTACTTAATTAAGACCAAGAAGACAGTATCCCAACATCTCATTTCCATTCTCTGTGCCTTTAATTAGACTAACCCTTTTCCTTTGAATGCAATCCTTACTTACCTTCACATTGTAGAATCCCTAGCTTCCTACAAAGCTTAGGCCAAGTGCCATTTTCTATAGGAAGCTTAATGTTCTTCCCTTGGAATTGTGCATATTTTCATTTGTGATATCCTTACTGTGTTTTCCCCCAAGATACTTCAAGTTGCTTGACGTAGAGTGTTTTGGTTTCACCTTTGCATCCTGGTGCAGGAGATTGTGTTTGTCACACAGCAGGTGCGCCACAAATACTCCCTGAATAAATTGAATTGGATTAATTTGGGGATGGCAGAGGATGGGGGAATCAGGGAGAATCCCCTTCTAGGAGGTGGCACCTGAGCCCTGAAGGAAACTATGTACTCTAAGAGATGAGGAATGAGAGTATCCTAAGCATCTGGGATAGCTTGTGCACAGGTGCAGTCATAGAGACAGAAGATGGAACACTGAATTCAGGGAATAGCAAAGTGACAGCTTGGCTTGAATAGATAGTGTGGGGGAGTAAGTAATATAAAATCAGCCTAGAAATATTGGTTGGAGCCAAATTATGAAGGACCTTAAATGCCAACAAAAGTCTATGTTTTATCTTAGAACCAATAGGGAAACATGGAAGCTTCTTGCACAGCTGTATGAAATGGTCAAAAGTGTGCTTTAGAAATATTAATCTGAGGGTAGCTAGCACTGGCCCTGGAGTCAGGAGGACCTGAGTTAAAATCCGGCCTCAGACAGTTAACACTAGCCGTATGACCTTGGGCAAGTCACTTAACCCCAATTGCCCTGCCTTCCCCCCTCCAAAAAGCCAAAAAAAAAAAGAAAGAAAAAGAAATATTAATGTGGAAGCTTTTAAAGGAGTCATTGGGGGGGGGGGGAGCAGGAGAGATTGGAGGTAAAGAGATAAGCTTTAATCAGTATGGACTTTTCTTTTCCATACCTTCTATCCTAGATAATTCAAGAAAGAGCTTTGAGTGATTTAACTATTTTCACCCAGTTACTATAGAGGGAGTCTTTGGGGTTTGTGAGATAATTTGGGTGATATCAGGATGCTTTATCTATACATGAATAAGTGGAGTCCTCATTCTGATGGAACATGATCCTCTGTCACCTCTCAGAGAAAAAAGGACAATGAGATCTATAGTTATTGTGCTTAAACATGGTGTTGGAGACATGACAGGGACTGTCTTGGACATGGTCAAGGAATTCTTGCTGCCTAGACTGGATTTTGCAATGCTCATTCATTCTGTGTATTGTCTGTATATTCTAATCCGTATAACTTCCCTGATTTCTGTGTGCAGTAGCCTGGGGTAAGTAGGTATATTTGCTATTCATTCTGTTTGAATATATGGTGGTCTTTGTGCAGTTGGCATTTGATGGGAAGGGAGTCAAACCTTTGAATGTCACTTGGGACATTCCTTTCCCATTAAGAGACAGTGTTCAAGAGAATGGATTTAACCAAAAAAATTATTACTCTAGACTAACAACATTTAAGTGGGTCAGAGAGATATTATTCTAATCTGGTACCTACTTTTTGAGGAAAGCAAAAAGGTCTACTAGCCTCCTGGCCCCAGTCTCTTGTTCCTTCCTTCCCCACAAGGCAGGAATCAGTGTCTCCCCTGAAGAAAGGCAGAGCAGTCACTAGAGATCTATTCACATGTCCTTGTGAGTCACATCTAGACAAACCCATGTGAACACACATAACCTAGATTGGCAACAGACATGTCTTGTAACATCATGATTTAAGGAAAAACAATATCAAAAGACTCCAGAACTGTGATCAATATAGTTGGCAGTGTATGTCTCCCAACTCTCATCAGAAAGGTGGTGGACCATACCTGTGGAATGAAGCACACATTGTCAGCCACAGACAACTTGTTGATTTATTTTGATTAATTGCACTTCTTCATAATAAAGGTTTTCTTGGAGGAGCTATTCATTGATAAGTGACAACAGCGTGATAAGAAAAGAGTGTCAGTGAGACATCTTTTTATAAAGACAATACCTCATGAATGAGACCTGCAGAACAATACCTAACACTGACTAATGAAAACTCCACCATCATCCAAGGGACCACTGTGGACGTCTGCAGCAGGAGCCTTGCCAGGGAGCTGTGCCACATGCTACCATGCTACCCACTGGGATCTGTGCTATCCTGGAAGAGTCTAGGACCTGCCCATGACATTAGGGATTGTAAATGTATGTAGAGGGTTTTTAATTGGAGTTTGTCTTCATTTTCCAAAAACTGGGGTGAGTTTTGTTTTGATGAAACTTCCCTTTGTCAAATTTTTAAGCAGTATGTTCACAAGGAAAAGTTGATATTGGAGATGTGAAGTGAGGGGTGAAGTGAGGTAAGGAGGGTAGCCAGATCTGGATGGCATCTAAGACCAAAGTAAATTTGGCCCTTTCATTTTAGGAGAGCACTAACACAAGGGTATGATACTTAAATAGAAATTGGGAAAATATTTCAAACACACACACACAATCAACAACATAAAAATAGGAATTTTTTTAAAAGCCAAATTCTTTATTTAAATGAAGGAGCAGAACGAAAAGGGAAGAACTTCAATCCATTGGTTCCTCAAAATTGCCTACTGAAAAAAAGATTAACTGTCTAGGTCAAAATGAAAACCACTGGTATCTTCACAAAGTTTCTAGACAATTTCCTGAATGAAAATCAGATTTTTTTAGATCCGGCTCTGAGGCAAGATCTAGTGAGATGTGAATCAAAATAACGACATAATTGAATGTTTTAATTGCTGCAGTTTGATTAGACATAAACCACATTAGAATTAGCTCTTAGGCACCGCTTTTTACAAATAGCTTGCCCTAAATTCAAGAGAATGTTTCATTTTTGTTGCAGCTCAATGTTTCATGTTTCGTGGAACTGCCAAGTTTCAGTCCTTTGAAATGGAAAAGAAGGAAAATGAATGAGGATCACAGGCAGATTAAATGAGGATAGACGAGTTACTCAAAGGGAGCAAAACAAAGCTGTGGGACTTAATTATCTGAACTCAAACTCAAGGCTCCTTTGTTACAGACAGAAAGAGAGATAGGCAGGCAAAACCATCGCCCCCCCAAAACCAGAAGGAGCCAAAGCAGAACTAGTGAACTGAATGGGCCCAAAGTAGTGTGCATGTCTATTTAGGAATATCTAATATCATCAGCTCAGAAAATATGGTAGACAATTTGTAGCCCACTCAGGACATGTAATCAATTCTGTAGGTTGATGTGCTGGCTCATTCTACAGAATGAAAAATGAGAAGCAAACATCATTGAATCTCATCACATATTTAGTCCTGGAACAGATGATAAGAATCATAGTATATTTCCCTAATTTTATGAGGAAAACTGAGGCCCAGAGAGGTTAAGAAATTTGTCCAAAGCAGCACAGGTAGTAAATGACAGAGAGGGAATGCAGTCTCTCTGTCTTTGTATATAGAAATGTTCATTTTATTTGATTTTTGTTAAATTTAGAATGAAAAAAAAAAGGGAGAATGAAAAGTATCATTGAAAAATGCTAAAGTACTACAGATGCTAAAAACATAAGAAAGAACATTTTATACCTTTCTGGAAATACTATTTAATGTAGGCATCCCACAGGTATAGAAAATATGATGAATAGTTACAAGGCTTAACCACACTTTAGGATAACTCATATAACGCCTGCTTTGCCAGCAAAGATTTCCATGGCCAGTCTTTTACTTCCGTGCTAATGAGTATGGGTAAAAGTTATAGGGAAGCAGATTTCTTCTTGATATAAAGAGGAACTCACTAACAATTAGAGCTGTTAAAATAACATTGAATTGCTGCCTTGGGAAATACTGAGTTCCATGTCACTGGAAGTCTTCAAGCAGTTACCATTGGTCAATCAATCAAGTAATGAATCATTCAACAAATACTTATTGAGCATTTACTATGTACCAGGCACAGTGCTAAGAACTGAGGATAAAGAGTGAAAATATGGCCCCTGTCCTCAAGTTGCTTACATCCTAATGGGGGAAACAACATGTATGTGAATGGGCATATAGAAGATCTGTACAGAGTAAATTGAAGGTGACCTTAAAGGGGAAAGTATTGACCTGCTTGAGGTGGCACCTGAACTGAATCATGAAGGGATCTAGTGATTCTGAAAGGAGCAAAAATATTTCAAACTTGGAAGATGCAGAAAAGGCAGAGAGATGGAAGGTGGAGCCTCGGACGTGTGAGGAATAGTAAGGAAGCCAGTATGGCTAGAAAGTGGTGTGTGGCTGTGAGCAATAAAAAAGCCTTATGGCTTCTTAAGAGACTGAAAAGATAGGAAGAGGACAGATTGTAAAGAGCTTTAAATACCAAAGGGAGGAGTTTATTTGGATCCTAGAGGACATAGGGTGCCAATGGAGTTTACTGAGTACAGGGTGACACAGCCAGACCTGTATTTTAGGAAAATCACTTTGGCAGCCATGTTGTGGTAGAGTTGAAGTGGGGAGAGACTTGAGGCAAGAAGATCAATTAGGAGACTAGCGTACTGCGTAGTGCAGACAAGAAGTGTTAAAGGCATGACCTAGGGTGGTGGCTGTGTGAGGGGAGAGAAGGGGATATGTATATGTATATGTATATGTATATGTATATGTATATGTATATGTATATGTATATATGAGGCATGTATATTTGGACAGAATTCACACTTCATGAATTGATTGATTAGATGGCCTCAAAGATGATTCTTACCTTCTATGATTATATGTTATATGACCTTCATTATCTCTGAAGCAAAGTTAGATAGCATAAGGGGACTCGGTATCCAGAGAAAGAATTTATTTTTATGTTTTATTGATTTTTTTATTGGTCCGATTCTGCCACTGTTTCAGTAGCAATTGGTCCAATAGCCAATACCGTCTACTCAGGAGATCTGGAGGAAGGGACAGCTAGGAAGGTAGGTAGGGAGAAGAGATCAGCTGTTTTTGAAATCTCACAAGGACCTGTAACAAAGGCAAAAAGACACAAACAGGAGGGGGCCACATCCCAGACACAGGATTGCCTTAGAAACCATGCATTCAGGAGGACTGAATCTTTTTTTTGTTTTGTTTTTTGGAGGGGGGGGAGGGCAGGGCCCAAGGTCACATGGCTAGTTTTGTGTTAAGTGTCTGAGGCTGGATTTGAACTCAGGTCCTCCTGACTCCAGGGCCAGTGTTCTGTTCATTGTGCCAACTAGCTGCCCCAAGGGAGACTGAATCTTATGAGGGGAAGGGCACCCTCTTCTTGACCTTCCAGAGGTCAAAGAGTTGTCCTTATGCCTCCAGGCCAGTAGGCAGGAGAGGAGGCCTGAGCAGATTTATTATTAATTATCCCGATAAAGGGATTGTTCCCTTAGAATATCTATAATAGTTCTGGCTCAGCAGCCAATTAAGAATCCTCATGACTGACAAAGAAGCAAAGGATATTTGCCCCAGTTCTAAAGTAGGGATGGCTCCTTCATCACACATACCCAAGGGGATGCTTCTTGTTATTCAGTTGTTTTTCAGTGGTGTCCAACTCTTTGTGACCCCATTTGGGGTACCTTGGTAAAGATTCCAGAGTGGTTTCTATTTCCTTCTAGAGCTCATTTTAGAGAAGAGGAACTGAGGCAAACAGGGTCAAGTAACTTGCCCAGGGTCACACAGCTAGTATATGAGGCTAAATTTAATTCATGAAGATGAATCTTCCTGATTCCAAACCCAAGATCTATAGTTCCCCTTTATCAATATACCTAAAGGGTATTATATATATATATATATATGTAAAAATATACAGATCATATAGTGATATATATATATAATCACATTATTATAGTTACTTTACATATTCTCTTGGGTCTGCTTTCTTCACTCTGCATCAGTTCATACAAGTGTCCCTGAATCTCTCTGAATTCCTCATGTCTGTCATTTCATGTGATGTAATAATATTTGCATTCCTGTATCCTCCAATCGAGGCACCCCCACTTTGTTTCCATTTATGTTTTGTTTTTATTTCATTTTGCAGTGAAAGAGGATGTACCAAAGGAGATCAGGGAGAATTAATACTAATTTTGTCAATTTCCCAATTCTACCATTTATTGTAAAGTTCTTCCCCTTTGCCTAGCAGTCCTTTCCTCAAACTGAGCTGCCCTGTAGGTACTTGCAGCATTTTGTGCTCCTTACATGTTGAATATTTTACTGAATTCTAACTGCAGGGCCATTCCTAAAAGTTGTGTTTCTCTGGGACACTTGAGGATTTTCCTGTGCATCCTTATACCCCACTCTATGGGAGAAATCACCTATAAATTGTAATACTTGCTACAAAACCCTTCCAAAAGTCTGGGGCTACATGGAGGAACAGCAAAAAAGGGCAACCCCAGGCACCCCCGGGACCCTTGGGGATTCTCTTGTGCATCCTTATTTTGGGTGCCTGGTTATTTTTCTGTGTTATCCATTCACATAGCCCCAGACTTTGGGAGTAGTTTTGTAGCAAATACCACCATTTGTAGGTCTGGGAAATTGGCTGCATTCCAGGGCCTTGTTGTTGGGAGTCTTGTTCTGCCACTTTGATTTCAAGTGTCGCACATAGGTGATGTTGGTGAAATCATTCACAATGTCAGATCTGACATCTGTAGCCAAGCCAAGTCTCACAGCTTGGCTGACAGGGAAGGTATGAAGAGGATGTTAAATGTACTCAGCTGTCCTGAATCAAGAGAGGGTTTCAAGATCAGTGTTAGCCTCCTTCACGTGGAAGGACACACACCTGAGGCAGCTGAAGAAAACAGTACATGTGCTTTTCTTTGTTCTTTTCTGCAACGTGTTTTAATATGACATTAATATGTCTTTCCAGAGGAAATTACTATTTGAATGTTAATTTTAATCTGTTTAGCAGAACTTCACGAATTGCTGAATACTATATTGCATTTTGCAAATCTCATTGAATGTGCTCAATGCAGACTTGACCATCACCATGTAGAATGGAATGACCACACTACACCATATCATATCATTCCACACCACGCCATGTCATACTATACATTGAAGCAATGTGGCCATTCTATTTGAAAGTAATGCAGAATGTTAGCCATTTAAATGCCTCATTACTAGTCTATAAGAATATGATGTTTGAGTTGGATCTTGCCTAGAATGTTAACTCCTGGGGAATTAGATGGGATCTCTATTTGCTTCTAAACAATTAGACACATGTTAGTTTACATTTCCAAGGGAGCCTCGCATTAATCACAGCCAGTTGTGATCTAAGGGCTGATTATTTTGAAGAATGGGGAAAGCGCATCTGTGTTCAAGTGATTCCTATGCATTCAAATTGCCCTTATAACAACAGAAGTTAACTTATAGATGTTCAAATGAAGCCACTAGGTACCTGGGAACACAAATGTGCATGAACATAGTCCCCATATGCATGTGCTTGCTGAAGAAATGTTTTTTATCTTGTTAGGAAGCACACATTAATGCAAATTTGAATACAAGTTATAGCCATTAAAGGTAATTCTGTTACAGAGACAGAAAATATTACATAGCCTTTATAACACTGTAAATTATGTTGGGTTTGAACTTCATTTTAAGCTCCAGAGTGAGAAAGGTCTCCAAAATTCCCTTTAAACACAAACCGCTTAAATGAGAATTCTGCACCCCAGAGACAGCTGACTGACAATATGCAATCTCACTGAAGCTTGAGTGGGCACAGACCAGCACAGTTAATCAAAAAACTGCACTCATCTGCCAGCTCTTTATGCATTCATCAGAGCTCAGCAGAGACTTATCGGGACGGAGGATTCATACATCAAGTCTCCAGCCTCAGGTTTCCTTGACATTCCAAGCAGATTAGTCGATGACAGGTTTCTGTAGCCCAGTAACTGGACCAACTTGAATCGACAGCAGAGTTGACAAGCAAATCCCTGGCATCTCATGTCATGCCCTGTTGTTCCATCACAGCCTGCCGGGCTGCCACAAAGGTTACCAGAGTCACACAGTTTGGGGGAGAAATGTTTGGATTTAGACAATATGACAGGAGAGAAGAATGAACCCATTCCTCACTGACACACACACACACACAGCAGGCTAGCTTACAAACCTTAAAAACTAAGAAATACCTACCACTTCCCAGAATCTTCTGTTCATAGAGTGTCAATCCCACGTATGTCGAGAAAACTTTTCTGCCTGGCCAATTAAACCTAAAACTTACCCAAGGGAAAAATTTCACTGTGAAGAAAGAAGCATTAAAACTCCATCCTCATTTGTTTTGTCTCAGATGTACATGGAGCCTTTAGAATGAATGCTTCTGACTGCATTTGAAACTCAGGTATTTTTATCACATCAGCAGAAAGTCAAATGAAGTGTGTGAGTTATTCATCTTTATAAATGGAGTTTTCACTTGTTTAGACACAAGTCAATCAACATTTAAAGTTTCACACAAAGTTGTATGACGAAAATGAGGCCTCTCTGGATCTAGCCCTCTCAAAAGACTTGCTACTGGATTTGCTTTGTCCTTGTGAACATGTGAATAAAAAATGTCTGCAACCACAGAATGCCATGAAACTAGCTGGAACCTTTTGTTTATGTCTATTTTGCTCATTTTGGGCACTGACATCTGTTATTTCCTTTGCTGGTCTTTCTAAGATGGCATACATCCTCTTACACTACTTCAATCAGCAAAAACAAGACAAACAAAAAATAAAAAAAACAACAAAACTGGAGCCAACTCTGCACAAGACCCTGTGCCTGTTTGTCAGTATGGGGGTTACAGGGATGGGCCTTGAACCACCGGAGCTTATGGTCTTGAAGACAACACTCAATTCCCACCCACACTAAAAAGTAAAAATATAATTGTATTGGGTAGCACAAATGACAGTTCCCATGGAAGGGAAGCTATTAAGAATGAAGGTCAATGTGGCAATGAAATGCAGGAAGTAAAAGTTAAGAAACTGGAACCGTTTTCTATTTTTCTTTTCCCATTAGGAAATTGAAACAGAGACAAATGTCAAAAACTAAATGTTTTGGAAGTTGATGGTCTTTCCTTATTTCTAATACTTCTAAACCGATTTTTTTTTTCTGAATTTGACTCTGTTGAGTACCTTCTCTTCCTGAATATTTTCTCCTTTCTTGGTTTTTGTGACACTATTATCTCCTACTCATCTGACTACTCTTTCTCAGTCTTCCTTGCCCCCAAACTGTGGGTGTTCCCCATAGTTTTGTCCTGGGCCATCTTCTCTCTTCCCTCTATACCTTCTCAATGACTTCATCAGCTCCCATGTGTTTAAGTACCATCTGATACAGTTTACTCCCATTTCTATCTATCCAACCCTAGTCTTTCCCCAGACCCTCAGTTCTGTATTACCAATTGCAAACTGGACATTTCAAACTGTATGTTCTAGAGATATCTTAAAATTTCATGCATAAAACTGAACTCATTATCTTCCTCCCTAAAACTCCTTTTCAAAACTTCCTTATTTCTATTGAAGACACCACAAGGACAATCAGGTGTGAAAGACTTAACTTTTTTGATCAAGAGATAATGATCCAAGACAATTCCTAGAGACCATGATGAAAAATGCTATCCACCTCCAGAGAGAAGGAATTGATGAATTCTGGATACATATTTTTAAAAACTTTCTTTTTTATTGTTTTATATTGTTCGTGTTTTCTTTTGAAACATAGCTAATATGGAAATATGTTTGCATGACCTCACATGTATAATCAGAATGAAATTGTTTGCCTTCTCCAGGAAGGGGGAAAGGGGTGAGAGGGAGGGAGAGAATTTGGAACTCAAAATTTTGAAAAGTTGTTAAAATTTTTTTACATGTAATTGAGAAATATTTGATAAAATAAATAAAAATTATTTTTTTAAAAAACCAATAGATTCTCAGTGTCCAATGAATAACCATTGCTTAGAAATTTAAGTTCTCTTAAAAATGGAAATTGAAATTAGCCTATTCAGATCCTCTTAGGTCTTGATTAGCAAATAATAAAACCATAAACTGTCAGAGCTGGAAAGAACCTCAAACATTGTCTAGTGGAATCCCCTCCTTCTGTAGATGTGGAATCTCTGAACTGGAGAGGAGCAATTGATGCAAAGTCCCATAGAAAGGGACTAAAATTAGAGTTTCCTGTCTCTTTGTCCAGTGTTCTTCCCCTTACATCTCTATGCTTCCTTAGATCAAATCCCTTAGCTACTTGTTCATTCAAAAATATGTAAGTGTCTTGTAGTCATGAAAGATTACTTTACCCTGAGGTAGGTATGCTAATTTGACCACATCAGTCTTCAGATCCAGCCTAGAAATGTAGTGGGTGACTGTGTGAAGCATTTATACTGGGGGTATATCCAGGATAAGAATAAATTTGCAGGTTTAGAGCTGGAAGGAATTTGGAGGCCATATAGTCTACACCCACCTTTAATTTAATTTAATTTAATTTAATTTAATTTTCAGGTATGGAACAAGTATTGATTTCTCAGAAACTAGTGACAAGCTTAACAGAAAACACTCACAAGCCCTTATTGACAGAAGGACTTAACCAAAAAAGTATCAGTAATAATGTCTGGTTGAAACTCATTCTAAACATGGAGGAACTTGGCCAGATTAGTGGTTAGGTTTTCTTACATTTCACCTCAGCTCTACACTATCCCCTCAAGGTCTTGGCCTTCTGGCCAAGCAGGCTAAGGTTAGCACCTCTTCCACCAACCCGCTGATGCTATCATCTCCAATACAGGAATTCTCCTTATTCTCAGTCAGAGCCACTCAATGGATTCAGGACCTCTCCCATTGTCAAGGCCATTTCCCAAAACTGTAATGTTAAAGATGAGGAAATTGAGACACAAAGAAGGGGCGTGATTTGACCAGGGGAAAAAAAAAGAAGAGATTAAGGTAAGATTCAAAACTAGATTCTCTTTGTGTGTGTGTATGTGTGTGTGTGTGTGTGTGTGTGTGTGTGTGTGTGTTTGAGGGGGGAAGGCAGGGCAATTGGGGTTATTTGCCCAAGGTCACACATCTAGTTTTTGTGTTAAGTGTCTGAGGTCAGATTTGAACTCAGGTCCTCTTGACTCCAGGGCCAGTGCTCTATTCACTGCACCACCTAGCCACCCAAAACTAGATTCTCTAATTCTAAATACAGAAGTTTTTACAATACTCCAAACTTCTGCCACAGATCATACTATAGTCACTCCAGCCTCCCCCCCACCCCAACTCTCCCCATGTTCTTTTACCTCCCAAAAGAGGGCTGAAAAGAAAAATATCACCAGTTCCCACCTGGTCGTGCCTAGGGATTTTTTCATTCCTTCACATAGTGACATCCTTCCTGACCTGACTTTGTGTGGGATATTTTTAAAGGTGATTGGAACCCAGGATGAACCATATGTGCCTAATGTTCATGCAGCTACTTCAGGACTTGGGCCCTCAAGAATTATTCTATGGACTTCTAATCTACTGTCTTCTGAAATTAGTTAATTTAGCTATTGGAAAAGATTTTGTGTCAAGAAACATTTTCTCTTGATGCCACTGCTTTTTTTCCCAGACACTATTAGCCCAATGAGGTTTTATATTCGTAGTATTCAACAGAAACACCTGTAGAGAGACAGAGGTTTTTGGCGGGCCAAACTATTGTACCAAGCCAAGGTTTTCTACTGACAGATAGACACAACAAAAATCATAAAGAGGGCTGGGAAGGCAGGGACCTCTCACTTTGTCTCCTTATCTTGCTTTTTGTCCTGGTTCAAGTTCAAGTTCTCCAGAGGGGAACTTGGGGTGATGTTAAAATTGCTGCTAATTCTAGGTTCGGTAGTTAACTGAGAGAGGTGGTTTGTTGGGGGTTTTTTTTTTTTGGTTTTTGTTTTCCTCCATCACAGATACAGGATTTAAAGGAAATACCAGATCTTAGCCTTAGGGGCACAATACCTAGCTTTTATAAGCAGGGTAAGGTGGCTATGACTAAAGAATTATTAACCTGTCAGTTTCAGGTCAGCTTCAAGCCACCACACTCTAGCCAATTAAAGTCCCTCAGATGGAAAAGACCATATGCCTATAAAGGGCAAAGTGATCATTTTGCAGTATTGGAGGTGTGAGTGCATGTATTCCTCACATGTGGGGCTCCTTGTTCAGAAATCCCATCTGTCTTCAGTCTCCTAACATGACTTTGTTTATTTGTGGAAGGTCTTCTCTGATGTCTCTAGATGAAAGATTCTAGTGTAAATCTTCTTCACATACAATTTCCCCAAATTTCATTTTACTTTCAACTAATTGTGTCTCTTGGCTTGCCAGAGGAAAAAAGGAGATTTACACACTATTACTTTGAATGGATGTGAACCTATGGAAGACGTGGAACCCAGGGTGGGTGTTCTGAGAGCCTCACATGTGACAAAGAGGTGACATAGGTGTTATGGAATAAAATCCACAAATAATTTATAAATGTTTATTAAGCACAAAGTGCTATAAAAGTTTCACAAGAAGTGACAGAGACAGAACCTGAACCTGGTTTTCTTGAGTTTTTTTTTTTATTCCAAAGCCAGTACCTTTTTTCCTCTAATACCTGATCACCCCATAAAGTGATAGATGGCATCATCCTTGTTGATGGCTCCTCCAGAAAACTTAAGGAAAGAATTTCCTGAATTCCATCTCCTCCCCTCCCTACCTCCCCCAGCTCCAAACCAAAAGAAATAACCTACTCAATATTGGAATAAGTACCTGCCTAGCTTAGGACAATAGTGTGGCCAGCAAAAACCTGTCTCTCTATAGTTGACAACTGGAAATCGACTCCCCCGCAATACTCTTCACCTTTCCTAGGATGCCACCTTTGCCACCAGGCAAGTTCAAAGATTCATAAATTCCCCTCCTAGTGCATATTTTCCCCTAGCCCCCTTTCTACCTCTCAGTCAGGGATTCATAAGCAAATCAACATTCCCATTACTATCCTGTGGGGTACAATAGTCTGATGCTATATGCTTTGACTCAGGATATCTTTGACTATGGGAATGAGGCCTAGGCACTTACCCTTACATCATTGTAGGAACTCAGTGACTGGTAGAAAAAGGACTGAGTTGGAATGATTTATTAAGGACAAGTTTCCATGTACCTAGCAGCAGTGTGAGTCTTTTAATAAATGGATGTTTAATTTTTACATCTAGTCTGTCTCAGGGGAGAGGAGTGACAGCATTTTAAAAAGGAAAAATAGCAAAGCCCTCTATGAAAAATGACTAGTGCTAGTAAGAGATGCTGCCTGGCCCTGGATGATAATACTGTTCCCCAATCAATAATGACCTTCCCCCTCCAACCCCATATGGATCTTTGCTTGCATTTTTCATACGCTAATTCAGATTATAGCTACATGTATACCTGTCACATATTGCTATTACACTTTATGTCCCATGAGGTGAGGGACATTTTCTAAACTTTGATTCCCTATATCAAGACCAATATTTTGCACATAATAGGTGATCAAGAAATGATTTCTGAATCGAAACAAATGCTGTTTCTATCTAATTCAGGGAGTTTTTTGTAAACCTTGAAATATCAGAAAAGCAGTCTACTTGGAGTCCTATCTCTCTCTCTCTCTCTCTCTGCATGCACACACACACACACACACACACACACACAAAATCAAGTAAACAAGCAATGGTCCCTGTCCTGATACAAGGTAGCCATAGGTCCTTCCATTACAGAGGCCTCTGCCTCCTATCTTTATAGTATGTTGGATGAATGTACTTATATTCAAATTTGATATGTTTTCTAATCAAGTGAGTTACATTATGTTTATTGGTTAATATGGTTGGCACAATGGAGATTATTGGATTAGTCAGTAGTCAGTTAAAAATATTTACTAAGCACTTGGTTGGTTGTTGTCCTTTGTTCTTGAAAATGACCAAAATGACATCACTATGTAGAGGTCAAGGTGCAGTGTGTCTGACTGTAGTTGATCAGACCAATATTAGTTCAGAAGGCTCTATCACAGGTTGGGCTCAAATAGTCCATATAGACATTTGGAGTGGAGACAGCTCCAAAATTCAACATTTCACATTTCTCATGTGCTACTATAATTCTTTTTTGCTCATAGAGTGCAGTGCTTTTTTTGAGATGGGTATGCCATGCTGGGAGGTCCTGTGCCATTGTCTCCCATGTCTCACAATTGATTCCCAAGTTCTTCAGAGGGTTTTTGAGAATGTTCTTGTGAGCACTTTGTAGGTGTAAGAAATCATCCTAAGAGCTTAAAGGAAGGACACACATGAATCAAAAAGTCCTATGCTCAGAAGGGACTTACAATCTACTTGGTTAAACAGTAGAGGATAGTGTGATGAAGCTGGAGACAGGAAGACCTGGGTTTGAATTCTGCCTCTGGCACTTATTAGCCTGGTGGGTCTTGGTACATCACTAAAGACAATAGGTCCAGAGTTAGAAGGGGCCTTAGAAGCTACTGAGTCCATCCCCCTCATTTTACTGATGAAGAAATTGGGTCCCAGAGAGGCTAAATGACTTGCCCAGGATCAGACAGCTATGTGAGTCAGTATTCAAACCCAGCTCTGACTATCAGTTCAACATATAGTAGAAGGGGCAGATAAGAACAATTTGTTCCAACAGCCACCGAACCCTTCTTTTGGACAGACACTGAAGTCACCAAGGTTATATACTGCATCTTAGGCCATTGCTAGTCATCTTGACTATTGCTTTGCCATTGGATTTTGATGACCCTGAAAGACAGAGTTAGGCTAACAGTTTTGTGCAACTTGGCCTCACTTCAATTCAGTTCACATACAAGTCAAGACATCACCCTTAAAGTCATTGATCCTCTTCAGAAATGAAGAACAAATAACACACTCTCTTCTACATCATCCTCTTGACCTCATCTTAAAGAAAAAAAACTCTAAAGGAGTTAGATTCAGTCTTTAAGGTACATTCCTGCTCCAAATCTATAATTCTCTGGTCCTGACATGTACATATCTCTCTCTGTCTCTGTGTCTGTCTGTCTCTCTGTGTGTAAAAGGACAACTAATAATATGAGGCTATGCAAAGGTATCAAATGAATTATGTAGTCAGTAAGTGCTACTCTAACATGCCTTTCCAGCTTTGTCTCATGTAATTCCCCTTAACAAATTCTATATTCTAGATAAAGCAGGATGCTGACTGTTCCTTGAATGCGGCATTCCATTTATTGCCTCTGGTCACAAATAATCATTGACCTTCACCCTGAATGATTCCATCCTTTTGATTTCTTTTAAAATTAAAAAAAAATTAGTATTCTATTTTTCCCCAGTTACATGTAAAAACAATTTTTAACATTTGTTTTTAAAACTTTGAGTTCTAAATTCTCTCCTTTCCTTACCCCCCGATATAGAAGGCAAGCAATTCTATATAGGTTATATAGGTGTAGCCATGTGAAACATTTCCATAATAGTAATATTATGAAAGAAAACACAGACCCAAAAAAGAAAACAACTCAAGAAAAATAAAGACAATTTTAAAAGTATGGTTCAATCTGTATTTAGATATCATCAGTTCTTTCTCTGGGGATGGATAGCATTTTTCATCATAAGTCCTTCAGTTGTCTTGGATCATCATATTGCTGAGAATAGCTAACTCATTCAAAGCTGATCATCTTACAATATTGATGTACACAGTGCCTTTCACTTTGCATTAGCTTATATAAGTCTTTTAAGGCTTTTCTGAAAGTATCCTGCTCATTGTTTCTTATAACACAATAGTACTCCATCATAATCACATACCACAATTTGTTCAGCCATTCCCCAATTGATGGGCATCTCCTCAATTTCCAATTCTTTGCCACAAGAAAAGATCTGCTATAAATATTTTTGTACATATAGGTCCATTTTCTCTTTGTTTTTTTTCTCTCTTTTTTTTTTTTTGCATACTGACCTAGTACTGGTATTGCTAGGTCAAAGAATATGCATGGTATTATAGCCCTTTGGGCATAGTTCCAAATTTCTCTACAGAATGGTTGAATCAGGTCACAACATCAACAATGCACTAAAGTCTCATTTTTTCCCATATCCCCTCCAACTTTTGTCATTTTACTTTTCTGTCCTATTTGTCAATCTAATAGGTATGATTGTAGTGTATTAGAATTGTTTTAATTTGCATGTCTCCAATCAATAATGAATAGAGCACTTTTTTTCAAATGGCTATAGATAGCTTTGATTACTTAATTTGAAAACTTCCTATCTTTTGATTATTTTTCAATTGGGGAATGGCTCTTATTTTTACAAATTTGACTTGGTTCTCTATATATTTAAAAAATGAGGTCTTGATCAGAGTAACTTGCTTCAATTTATTTTACAGTTATTATTGCTAACTATATTTTTCTCTATCCTATTTCCCATCCCTGTTTATTCAATTCTTTTTCCTTTCACTTGTCCTTTCTCAAAGTGTTTTGCTTCTCATTAGCCCCTCTCCCAATATGCCCTCTCTTCTATCACTCCCACCCCCTTTTCTTATCCCCTTCTCCTCCTACTTTCCTGTAGGGTAAGATAGATTTCTATACCCAACTGAGTGTGTATGTTATTCCTTCTTTGAGCTAGTTTTGATGACAGTAAGGTTCACTCACTCCCTCTTACCAATCCCTTCTTCCCCTCCACTATAAAAGCTTTTTCTTGCCTCTTTTATGTGAGGTAATTTACTCCATTATACCTCTCCCTTTCTCTTTCTCCCAATACATTCCTTTCTCCCACCTTAATTTTATTTTTTAGACATCATCCCTTCATACTAAACTTATACCTGTGCCTTCTCTCTATATATACTCCTTCTAACTTCCCTAATAATGAGAAAGTTCTTGTGAGTTACCAATATCATCTTCCTATGTAGGAATATAAACAGTTTAACTTTATTAAGTACCTTATGATTTCCCTTTTCTGTTTACTTTTTTTATGGTTCTCTTGAGTCTTGTATTTGAAAGTCAAAATGTCTATGCAGCTCTGGTTTTTTCATCAAGAATGCTTGAAACTAATCTATTTCATTGAATGTCCATCTTTCCCCCCAAAGTATTATACTCAGTTTTGCTGGATAGGTGATTCTTGGTTGTAATCCTAGCTCTTTTGCCCTCTGGAATATCATATTCCAAACCCTCTGATCCTTTAATGTAGAAGCTGCTAAATTTTAGGTTATCCTGACTGTGGCTCCATTATACTTGAATTGTTTCTTTCCGGATGCTTCTAGTATTTTCTCCTTGACCTA
This sequence comes from Petaurus breviceps papuanus, assembly GCF_028583685.1. Taxonomy (NCBI): domain Eukaryota; kingdom Metazoa; phylum Chordata; class Mammalia; order Diprotodontia; family Petauridae; genus Petaurus; species Petaurus breviceps. Next base: position 18,607,247 of record NW_027187419.1, on the reverse strand, counting down.
AAAGCTTGGAATTTGGCTATAATGTTCCTGGAGGTTTTAATTTTGGAATCTCTTTTGGGAGGTGATTGGTAAATTCCTTCAATTTCTGTTTTATCCTCTGGTTATAAAATATCATGGCAATTTTCCTTGATAATTTCTTGAAAGATGATGTCTAAACTCTTTTTTTGGTTTTCAGGTAGTCTAATAATTTTTAAATTATCTCTCCCAGATATGTTTTCCAGGTAAGGGTTTTTTTTTGTGCCTTTTGGAGGGCAACTGGGGTTAAGTAACTTGCCCAAGGTTACACAGCTAGTTTTTGTGTGTGTGTGTTAAGTGTCTGAGGCTGGAACTGAACTCGGATCCTCCTGACTCCAGGATTGGCACTTTAGTTACTGCGCCACCTAGCCACCCTTAAGTTGTTTTTCCAATGTGATATTTCACATTGTCTTCTATTTTTTCATTCTTTCAACTTTGTTTTATAATTTCTTGATTTCTCATAGTCATTAGCTTCCATTTGCTCCATTCTAATTTTTAAGGAATTATTATTTTTTCAATGAGCTTTTATATCTCCTTTTCCATTTGGCCAATTTTTCTTTTGAAGGAGTTTTTTTTCTCCTTCAGTGAATTTTTGTGCCTCTTTTTTCATTTGGTCAATTCTGCTTTTTAAGGTATTCTCCTCATTGGTTTTTTTGTACCTCTTTTAAGCCATTTGGTAGTCTACTTTTTAAGGTGTCATCTTCTTCAATATTTTTGTGTATCTTTTATCAAGCTGTCGACTCTTTTTCTGTTATTTTCTTCCATCACTCTCATTTCTCTTCCCAATTTTTCCTCTATTTCTCTTGATTTCCAAAATCCTTTGTGAACTCTTCCATGGCCTGAGACCAATTCATATTTTTCTCAGAGACTTTGGATGTAGCAGCTTTGATTCTGTTATTTTCTTATGAGTATGTGTTTTGATTTTCCTTGTCACCATAGTAACTTTCCATGTTCAGCATTTTTTTCTGTTGTTTGTTGATTTTCCCAACCTATTACTCAACTTTTATCTTTCTTTTTTTTTTTTTTTTGCTGATGGAGGACTCTGCTTCCAGGGTAGAAGGTGCCCTGTCCCAAGCTTCAGGGCGTTATGTGTAGCTGTTTTCAGATTTGCTTCTAGGAACCTGTAAGTTTTTATTTCTTCCAATGTGATATGATCTAAGGAGTGTTTACTACTCTCCTGGCCTGTGCTCTGGTCTGTGAGTGACCACAAGCACTCTTTTCTGCCCTTGAACTGTGAGGAAGGTCTCCCTTCCACACCCTGGGACTGCCACTCAAGACTGAGACCCAGATCTGAGTGGCGGAAAGCAAACAGTCCTGCCTCAGTGCTATCAAATAGAGCCCTGTAGTCTCTTTCTGACTAATTGTTTGACCCCCTTACTGTTTGTGGGCTGAGAGCTCTGGAAGCAACCATGGCCACTGCCAATTTAGTTACTTCCAAGGCCTCCTCCTGGTTTCCTGTGACTGGGGCTATGCTGGCATGGTCCATGCTGGACTATGCTCCTCTCTCACCCTGGTACAACAGACCTTTCCTACTGATCTTAGAAATTATCTTGGGCTGGAAAATTGTTTCACTCTGTTTTTTGTGAGTTCTGCCTCTTTAGAATTTAGAGTCATTATTTAAGGGGTTTGGGGACAGTTTAGATGAGTCCCTGCCTTTAATCTGCCATCTTGGCTTTTCCTCTGATCCTTTTGATTTCTAAGTAATACTTAAGAATTTACTATATGGCAAGGACAACACTAGATGCTGAGGATACAAATACAATAAATGCAACAAACCTAACACATTCTAATTGGAAAGACTACAAGGACAGATATAAGTATATACAGAATCCATGTAGGAAGAAACAGAAAGGATGTTTTTTTTTTTAAGATGATAAAAATATATTTTATGATCTTGAAAATATAATATATTTGAAGAAATAAGATACATCCATTAAACATCAAGAGAACAATGAAAGGCCATACATAACCAAACCCTGTATTGCATGTATTACAAACTCTAAATGCTTTAAGTTTCTAAAATCTCAAAATTTTTATTTCATTAATGATAAGAATAACAGTTTTATATTATTTAATTTTCCATGTATTTATAGTTTGAGTTCTCAAACTACGTTATGATTTTGATATCTCCCATAGTACATAAACAAATGGCTTCCATGTGGTAATTTTTCCATAAACATTGGTTGATTGAGTCATTGATCTTTTCCAAGACTAAAGGGAAAATATGTAGCATATTAGGCAAAGGTAGATTATTTTTTTTTTAAACAGGTCAGACTATGAGGTCAGATGACAGTGCATAGTCTCTAACATAAATAATGCCTGGAAAACAGTCATGTAAATTAAAATTACTTAAGGCTTTTGTTTTTGTTTTTGACACAGTCAAATTGACAAAGATAATAAAAATAACATAAGTCAATCTTGTGCAGCATTGGTGAAATAGGAATGCTAATAGAAAGCTACTGGAATGGTGAGTTATCCTAACATTTGGAAAGTGACTTGGAATTGTACAATTAGAATTATACAAATGGGTTTTCCTTTTGACCAAACTGTACCTTTGGGATTTACCCAGACATCATCCACAGGACAAATAAAAGAAGAATCTCCCCAGAAATATGCTTAGCAGCAATATTTTTACTGGCAAAAATCTGGGAACAAACTGTGTCCAATAATTGGTAACTTACTGAACAAATTATATATATTTTGCTTTTTGGAGGTCATTTGGGGTTAAGTGACTTGCCCAATGTTGCACGGCTAGTAAGTGTTAAGTTTATGAGGCTGGATTTGAACTCAGGCCTTCCTGAGTCCAGGGCCGGTGCTCTATTCACTGCGACACCTAGCCACCCCCAAATTATAATTTATAATAGAATTTTATCTCATCATTAAAATGGTGAACTGAAAGGATTAGCAAATAAATCTGGGAAGACGCATATGAAATGATGCAGAGGGAGGAAAACAGGATCAAAAGAACAACAATGTGGATGCAGCTATGTTACAATTAGTACATTCATCTTCTAGAAGTGGAGTGAAAATTGGCATTTAGCAAAAGTGTAGGGCCCAGTCTAACATACTTGCAATTTCTTAATTCTTTTTTGTTTGCTTCATCTATTTGCCAGTTATTATTATTTTCCTTACTTTTGATCTTATTTTCACATTTGAATTGTAGTACTTGTTTTTGTCTGATTTCAACTCCATGGAAAAAGATGCCCATGTGCCAGGAACTTCTTAGTGTCCTATTTCCCCTACTCTTGCTTTCTTTTTTAGTTTACATCATTCATTTCCACAATATTTTGAGTTATATGTTTTCTCCCTAATTTTCCCTACCCACCACCCCAAAACAGCGATCCCATTGAATATCCTCTCTCCCAATCTGCTCTCTCCCATATCTTCCCTCATTCCCCCTTCAACTTTCCAGTAGGGCACAGTGGATCTCTATGCCCTAGTGTCTATATATCTCATTTCCCAGTTACATGTAAAATATTAATAATAATAATAATATATATATATATATATATATATTTTAAACATTTGATTTTCAAACTTTGAATTCCAGATTCTTTCCCTTCCTCCCCTGTCACCCACCTTCACTGAGAAGATAAGCAATTCAATATAGGTTGTACATGAGTAGCTATGCAAAACATTTCCATAATGGATATATTGTGGAAGACTGACTCTATTTCCCTCTATCCTATCCCACCCCCCCCTTTTTTTTTTCTCTCCTTTTACCTTCCCCTTTTCAAAAGTGTGTTTTTCCCCCTCCCCTCCCCCCCCCCCCAGCCTGCCCTTCCTTCCATTATCCCCCCTCTCTTCCCCTTCCCCTCTACTCTCCTGTAGGGTCAGATACCCTATTTAGTGTGTATGTCATTCCCTCCCTAAGCCAAATTCATTGAGAATAAAGTTGACTCATTCCCTTTTGCCTTCCTGTTCTTCCCCTCCATTGTAACCATTTCCCCTTGCCTCTTCTGTATGAGATAGTTTACCCCATTCTGTCTCTCCCCATCTCCTCTCATTATATTCCTCTCTTGAGTCTTAATTTCACCTTTTAAGTATCATCCCTTCCTATTAAATTGGTCCTGTGCCTTCTATCTATGTATACCTGTAAACATATATACACACACTAACATATGTATTCATACGCCCATATACCCTCCTATATAGACATATATAGGTATGTATACACATACATACATACATACATATATACATACATACAAACATATATACATTTCTATTCCCTTCAACTATTCTCATACTGAGAAAAGTTTCATCAGTTACAATTATTGTTTTTCCATGTAGTTCCATGAGTAGTTCAACTTTGATAAGTTCCTTATGATTTCTTTTCCCTGTTTATTTTCTCAAGCTTCTCTTGCTTCTTGTATCTGAATGTCAAATTTTCTATTCAACTCTGGTGTTTTCTTCAAGAATGCTTGAAAGTCCTCTATTCCACTGAATGACCATATTTTCTCCTGGAACATGAAACTCAGTTTTGCTGGGTAGGTGATTCTTGGTTTTAATCCCAGCTCCTTTGACCTCCAGAATATCATATTCCAAGCCCTTAGATCCCTCAATGTAGAAGCTGCCAGGTCCTGAGTTATCCTGATTGTGTTTCCACAATATTGAAATTGTTTCTTTCTGGCTGCTTGTAATATTTTCTCCTTGATCTGGAACTCTGGAACCTGGCTATAATATTCCTAAGAATTTTCTTTTTTGGGATCTTTTTCAGGAGGTGATGGGTGGACTCTTTCAACCTCTATTTTTCCCTCTGGTTCTAAAACATCAAGGCAATTTTCCTTGAGAATTTCTTGAAGGATGATTTCTAGGTTCTTTTTTAGATGATGGCTTTCAGGTAGTCCAATAATTTTAAAGTTATCTCTCCTGGATCTATTTTCCAGATCAGTGGTTTTTACAATGAGATATTTCACATTGCCTTCTATTTTTTCATTTGTTTGGATCTGTTTAATAGTACCTTGATTTCTCATAGTCACTAGCTTCCATTTGCTCCAATCTAATTCTGAAGGAATGATTCTCTTCAGTGAGCTTTTGAGATTCTTTTTCCATCTGGCAAATTTGGCTTTTTAAGGCATTCTTCTCCTCATTGCCTTTTTGAACCTCTTTTGCCATTTGAGTTAGTCTATTTTTAAGGTATTATTTTCTTCAGTCAGGTTGTTGTGATAGTAATGGCATTTAAAGATTCCCTCTGTATTGGCTTGGTTTTCAAATTGATTGTGTTAAAACCCAGAGCTTGTTAATCCCACCTGTGGGATGGACTTGTTGATGTGAAAAGAAAGTCCTAAACTGGGAGGAGCTGGTGACGTAGATTTGGAGAGAAAAGAGAGAGGCAGAAGAACTTTTTTGGAAGCAGCACCTCCTGGAGAGAGAGAGACTAAGAGAATTGCTGGTGGCTGCTTTGAATTGCCCTGGACTTTTGAGACCTGCCTCCTGAGCTGCCAAGGACTGAGGAGACATGGCTGTTTTGCTGGTACTTTGTCTGTCTGTTTTGATGTTGTTTTGCCAGATTTGTCCACTGGTGAAAGACAGTCCTGTTGAAGAAGTCCTGGAACCTGGCTGTTCGCTAAGAAGCCCTGAGACTGTCCTGCAGACAGAGAGTGAATACTGTCCACTGGTGAAGGACAGTGCTGTTGTTGCAGGGGTCT
>NW_027187419.1:18580106-18601571 GCF_028583685.1 Petaurus breviceps papuanus | reverse complement strand
TGAATACTGTCCACTGGTGAAGGACAGTGCTGTTGTTGCAGGGGTCTGGAGACTGTCCTGCAGACAGAATGAATACTGTCCACTGGTGAAGGACAGTGCTGTTGTTGCAGGGGTCTGGGAGCCTTTCTGTTGGTTCAGAAGCCCTGAAGAAGGATTTTCTTGTTGTATGTTTACAGAAATCCTGGGAGAGGGCTTTGCTAATGTTTTCAGGGGTTCTAGGACTGTTCTACAGACAGAGGATGAATTAATGAAGGGACTGGCAACGTATCTTGTGGCCTTGCTAAGCCTTGTCTCCCCAGGAACTAAGATTGCCTCCTGTCAAGATGAAGAAAAGACCTCCATTTGGGTATTAAATGCTGTGTTTAAACTTGATGTAACTCTGGGGTAGATTCAATTGAGATCCAGGGGTGGGGAACTTTTGACCTTATTGTGCTCTGTGATTGACAAATGAAGGTACTTTACTTATGTTTGGAAACTAATATCCATTTGAGAAGAGGGGCTTTGTGGTGGACTAAATGAAGGTATAACCTAGGGGTGGAGAAGTATTTAGACCAGGGACTTTGTAATTGATTGAATGATTGGAAGGTCCTGGGGTGGGGTAGTACTTGGAGATTATTTAATCACACTTAGTAAATGCTGTATTTTGAATGATGTCATGTTTTGATCTTCTCTGTTCTTGGTTGGTCACTGAATAAAATGGAGAGCACCTATGCTGGTATTTTGAACCTTGGGAAGTTGCCTTTCCTTGATGTTACATTACAGTTGTTGACTCTCATTTCATAATTTTCTTGTGTTGTTCTCATTTCTATTCCCAATTTTTCCTCCACTTCTCTTATTTGATTTTCAAAATCCTTTTAAGCTTCTCTATGGCCTATAACCAGCTCATATTTTTATTGGAAGCTTTTGGTGCAGGAGTTCTGACTTAGATGTCTTCCTCCATGCTTTGATCATTTTTGTTCCCAAAATAGGAGTATAAAGTTGGGTTGCTCTGTTTGCTTTGCTTCTTTTGCCTGATCATGTTGCCACTCAATTACTTGAGTTTTGGGCTTTTTGCCACAGTAGAACTCTGCTACCAGAAATGGGAGCTTTATCCTAAACACTGGGGTTTTTGCAGCTGCTGAAGGTATTAGTTGGGTGCCCTTTTTGAAGCCTCCACACACTCTGGCAAGCTAGTCATACACCCCAGGACCTCCACCCTAGACAGCAATCCAGATCCAAGCAGGTTAAAGCAAGAGTGATTACCCCTCAGACTGGTCACTTAGTCCCCCTACAATCTGCAGACAAGGACCAGAAGCTGCTGCTTGGCAATGTGTAGTCACAGCACCTCAGCAGCTTCTTGCCCTAGAGGCAAAGGCCAGATTACAGTCCCAAATTCCCAGGTCCCAAAGTCCACACTGCACTGACTTCTCATTTTGTCGTTGGCAACTATGGGTTGATCATTCTGAAAACTGCTACAGCTTCTGGTTATCTGAAGTCCCTCCAGCCAGTGGCTGGTCAGGCCACTTTGGGGTAAGACCTCTGGCTTGAGCGAGGTTGGGGTCAGCTCCCCCAGTTCTGCGATGGCTGCTTGCTGCCGGCCTGCCGTGTTGTCCTCAGCAGGAGGTTAGCTTCTCTGTGTCATTTTGTGGGTTATGCAGCTCCAAAGTTTGTCTAGAGTCATTTTTTACATGAATCGGGGGAGGTGGGAGCCAGAGCTGTGAGGAAGTCTTGTTTCTCCTCCGCCCCTCAGAAAGGATATTTTCATTTAAAAGTACTATGGCTGACTTAGATAAAGACAAATAGCATAATTCAGGAAACCAGCTCATCTTTAATAGGTCTGTTTTGGTAGAGGGAGTGGAAGGAGAATTTCTAATATCTAGACATGTATTGCAGTCTCTCTATGACAAAAGTAGAATAGCTAATTCCTTAATTTGTTTTAACGATAATTTTGTTCTTCAAAAGCTGGAAGAACCGATGGGGGAAATTTATTCTATATTGGATTCTCACTAAAAAAGGAAGAAGTTGTTGCTAGAATGAAAAAAAAGATGAGAAATTTGGCAGGAACTGCCTGTTGCAACTTAGAACTTGAGATAAAGAAGACCAAGAATTGTCTGCCATGTAGCCTAGATTTAAGGAGAATGGATTTTAAAGGGTATAGAGAAAGCATACAGAGGCTCTTATGTACAAAAATTCTTTAAGTACAGTCAGCCTATTTTGGCTGGGAAGCTCTCAAAAATTAAGTCCTGAAGACACAGAGAAAAAACTCTGATGAGTATAAGAAGTGGGTGTTGCCTGAAGAACTGATGTGGGTGCATGCAATATTTAAAATTTTCTAAGCACAGTTCCAAAATCAATGGCTGGTTATAGAAGATGATTATGAAAGCATGGAATGGTTCTGTAAGAATGGCCTCAGGAGCCCTGAAGTTCAGAGTGATATGGGGTTGTCAAGGAAAGATAAAGAAAAGATTAGATTTGGGGTCAGGCAACTACAATTTAAATGCCAGTTATGCTATTATAACTTGTGTGACCTTGGGAAAGTTACTTCCTTAGGCTGGACCGAGGTTTCTCATCTGCAAAATAAGAGGATAAGATTAAATAACTATAATAATAGGTCTCTAGGTCTCTTCTGGCTCTCTCTCTCTCTCTCCCTCTCTCTCTCTCTCTCTCTCTCTCTCTCTCTCGCTCTCTCTCTCTCTCTCTCTCTCTCTCTCTCTCTCTCTCTCTCTCTCTCTCTTAACACACACATTTGCATGCATGCATAAAACTATGTATCTATCTTTTAGATCATGGATAGAGATAGATGTCTAGCTCTGGCAATATCTATAATCGAGAAAGATTTTTAAAAGCTATATTGGGGAAGAGAAAGGTATAAAAGAAGGGATAGGGTTACTGCTTAGGGTAGATGAAATGTTAATTATGGGTGATGGTGGGAGGCTATAGTTGTTCATTTCTATTTTTTCCCCTATTTTTCTGAACTAGAAAGGGCAGAACAAAAATTGCTGATAGGGTGTTGATACTCAAGATAAATAAGGAAAGGTACTGTCTCTATAATTTCATTTATGTAGGGAATTTCCTGATGAGAAAACTCCCTTTACCGATACAGAGTTTTGCATAAAGTCTCACAAAATTTCCTAAAGCACTAAAATGTTAAGTGATAAATAAACAAATAAATAAACAAACAAAAACCTCACAACCTACTTTCTGTTGATGAGTTCATACCATTAGGATAATATAAAATAAATTCTCAGCTACTGAAAAAAATGATGGATGTGATTGCTGAACCACTGTCAATGATATCTGACAGTCATTGAAACTATTCTCTCTATTCTTCAAAAAGGAAAGAGAATGGAATTTACAAACTCAAACTTGACTTTGATTCCTGGCAAAATCTAGAATGATTTATATAAGGAGCAATTAGTGACTATCTAGAAAAGAAAGTTGTGTCTACAAAGAGTGAGCATGGTTTCATCCACAATGGCTCATTCTAGATTAATCTCATTTCTTATTTTGATGGGTTACTAGTCTCTTATAGATTTGGGCATGTGTTATAGGAATGTAAATTTTTAAGATCTTCCCTGCCCCTAGGTTAAGTGCACTTGGAGCCTGTGGTGGGAGGCTTGTTTTTCAGGAACATCCACACCTTGGTGCTTTGTGATTGGGCAGTGAGTCAAGAGGGTTGTTACATTCTCTGAGCCAGGAGAAGGCTATATAAGCCCTGATGGGAGGCTTTGCTTTGGGGCTCACTTTGAGAAGTATTGTGTGATTTGACCAGATGAGACTCTGGGCAGCCGTTGAGAGCCCCCCAGCTTTGAAAAACCCAGATGTTGATGCTTCCCTCTCTGGTAACTGTGATTTGGTATGGATGTAATGGTTGGACAGTTTGGAAGCCTGTCTGCTTGATCTGTTTCTCTGTCTTGTAACTTCTGTCTGTATACTCTGAAGTTCGGGGTACTGAACTTTTCCCCCTGAACTAGGTAAATGATATATGTTTGATTGATTAAAGTAAGCTTGTTTATCCATTTTGAGTTGCTTTCCTTTAGAAAAGCTGATCTAAGAACCTGTGTTGGCAGCCACTGGGGTTTTTGGGGATGCTGGGGTGTTTGCTGCTACAGTATGCTGTTGATATGGTTTACCTAGATTTTTGGCAAAGCATTTACTAAAAGTCCTTCTTGCTATTCTTGTAAGGAAGAGGAAGAGGGATGGAGTAGAACAAAAATCCTTGAAAAGCATGTCACTGTCCATGCAATCTTCCAACTTCTACACAATGGAGCATGAAATTAGACATTCAAGAAAGAAGAATTTTCAACTAGAAGAAGGCCTCAAAGGCAAAGCTACAAATTGTGGGCCTCCTAGTGATGGGAGAGGGCCCTCTTGTGAGCAGCAATAACTAATCATGAATGAACACACATTTTAGGTCTTTGGGGAGGCTTTTTCTACGTTAACCTTGTCAAGTGTATCCCCTTGACTTCTTGGACTAACTAAATTCCCTGCAATTGAACTCTTAGTACTGACATATGACATTTTTCTGTGGCCTCTTTCCAAACTCTGTCATCTCTTTACCTCCTCTGTTGGGCTCCCACTCCTGGATGAATTCCTTGGTCTGTGGGAATGGTGTCCCATCTTGTACTTGTCTCAGAACTCAAAGGATTCATCTAGCTATAATCCAAAACCTGTTTTGTGATACAATTTGTGTTTTTACATTTGTTGTTACTCAAGTCTTGTATTTTTCAACTTCTGAGTCATTTTCTTGTTCCCCTAACAAGATGGAAAATTCATCTAAGTCGGGAGTTATGCTGTATGTACCTAAGACAATCCACATAGAAGGGAATCAATAAATAGTTATTGATGGGATTTTTATTTGAGCCTAGCATTTTTGTCATTGTTCTTGTGAAACCCACAACAAAATCTTATCTGTGAAAGAAGAGTCATGAATACAAACCAGCAAGTAAAAATCTCTCATTCCAGTGCCTCAGGTTAGTATACTAGATTGAAATCTTTCACTTTAAGCTTGGAAAAAAAAATCTAGAGATATTCAGTATATAATCTTGTGTACACCCATGTAGTGGCAGGGTAGGGCAGAATTTCATATACTTCAACATAATAAACATTTATTAAGTGCCTACTATGTGACATGTGCTGGGTTTGCAAAAACACAAATGAAGCAATCTGTTCCCTCAGGTAGCTTCCAAACTACTGGGAGAAGATGTACAAAATATAGAGCTCCTTATGTTTTGTTGTATGATTCACTTGAAATGCCAGACAAAAGGCAGTGTGATATAATAAGAAGAGGCCTGCATTTGCACTCAGATGACCTGGCTTTATATTCTGCTTCCACCAGGAGTAAAATCATGTCATCTCCCTATGTCTCAGTTAACTTATATGTAAGATGAGGCCCCTGGACAAGAAGACTTCTAAGGTTACTTCAAACCAAGTGTAATGACAGATGCTTAAGAGTAACTGGCTTTTTTTGGTTGTTGTTGCTTTTTGGAGGCCAGTTGGGGTTAAGTGACTTGCCCAAAGTCTCACAGCTAGTTTTTGTGGTGTGTCTAAGGCCAGATTTGAGCTCAGGTCCTCCTGACTCCAGGGCCAGTGCTCCATTCACTGTGCCACCTAGCTGCCCCAAGTAACTGGCTTTTCAAGAGGGTTAGGGGAAATGTGCCTGATACACATTAAAGTTTATTGCATTATTAATTTTTATATCACTTTATTAAGTCTAGATGATAAACAAAACAATAAATCAAAACTTGACTTAAAATTCATTGATTTCTGAGATAGATGAAAATGATCATACTCTACTTTCTCTGTAAACTGGCTCTAGCACATTACTGCTTCCAGCTGTAAATCTTTAATCCTGAAATATTATTTCCATACTTTTTCAACTATGAGGATTGTTTTCTAACATCTGAAATCCTTGGACTCTTACCTGATGTTAATCATTCTTTTGGTATCTACTGATTGAAAAACTATACAATGACTACAATCTCCTATGAATTCAATCACCATTCTAAATTAATGTCTATTTTATTCATTATAGTAACTTCTACAAACTAGCTAGATGTATTATTTAACCAGTCTAAAGAAGGCATCTTTGCTTATTCATTACACTGAACCATTTAAGCAGATAGCTGGTGTGCAGATGAATTGACAGTCTCCTTGAAATAAATCTGCAGCTCCTTAGGAGTCCACAGCCCAAAGGTTGAGTAGTACTGGATTCAAGCTATGAATCACAAGCTTGAAACATTTTTCCAAACACTTAAAAAAACTATTTTAGGTATTACACAATGCCTGAAACCTTGTAAAGCAGGACCCAAGAGAAGCAAGGAAAGAGAAAGTTTAAAAGGAATACTTTTCCCAAGAACTGAAGTCAGAAAAAAAGTCATCTTCACACAAAGCTTTAGACAGTGACAGGTATATTTCATAAGAAATATTCAAGATAAAATATTTATACAACATGAAAGAGATGGTAGAACAAGGGATCAAAATAAAAGCCATATATTGGAGCAACCCCTTTGTTAAGCTCCTCTAAACCAATGCTCCACTGAGCCCTGAGGAGTCATTGGGAGTGAGGCATAGAAGGCACGGTGGGACGATTTTATGTGGCTGAAAGAAGCAGCATTTGCCTTTTTCATGCAGTGACATGAAGAGCATTAAGCAGATAATTCTGATGAAGCCTTACTTTACCATAGCAGATGGCAAGCTAATGATTTAAGTTATAGGCATATTGTTAGAAGTCTATCCCGTAAAATCCATTCTAAATCTTCACTTAACTTTCTTCATGTTCAAAGAGAAAAAATATTCCACTCTAAACCCTTAGAGAAAGTCCCATAAGATGCCATAAATGTTAACAATTCCACTGGAATGAATAATTTGGGCTGAAAGTCAATCAGTCAATAAACATTTATTAAGCTCTGATTATGTGCCAGGCACTGTGCTAAGCACTAAGGATACAAAGAAGAACTGCAGTCCTTTCCTACAAAAGACAATCCCTGCTCTCAAGGACTCCATGGCCTTGTGGAAAGAGTTGCCATATTGTGTTTAGAACTGACCGTGGTAGTAGAGATGGTCCAAACAGAACAGAGAGACAACATGCAAGCAAACAAGCTCTATACTGAATTAATTTGAAATAATCAACAGAGAAAAGGCATCAGCATTATGGAGGATCAGGAAAATCTTCTTGAAGAAGATAGGATTTTATCTGGGACTTGAAGCAAATCAGGAATGTCAGTAGACAGAGCAGAGGAGAGAGAGCATTGTAGGCAGCAGTGACAGCTATTGAAAATTCCCAGAGCTGAGACATGGAGTAGCTTGTGTGAGGAACAGAAAGCAAGCCAGTGTTACTGGATCAGAGAATAAGTGGTATTGTGTGTGTGTGTGTGTGTGTGTGTGTGTGTGTGTGCGTGCATGCGTATTTGGCATGAGAAGACTAGAACAGTAGGAGGGGACAAAGTTATGAAGGGAATTGAACACCAAACATAGGATTTTATGTTTGATCCTGAAGGTAACAGGAAACCACAGGAGTTTATTGATTGGAGGCAGTGGGTGAGGGGGAAGATGTGATTTGGTCACACTTGTGCTTGAGGCAGACCACTTTGACATTTCAATAGAGGATGTACTAAAGTGGGGGAGAGACTTGTAGCAGGGGGACCAACCAGCAGGCTAGTGTAATAGTCTGGGTATGAAGTGATGAGGGCCTACACTAAGGTAGTGGAAGTGTTGAAATAGAAAAGGGGCAGATATAAGAGATTCTATGAAGATAAAATTGATAGGCCTTGGAAACATATTGGACATGGGGGAGATTAGAGAGAGTAAAAGTAGAGAGAGTAGAAGGAGATGCCTGGTTTTGAGCCTGGTAACTGAGAGGTGGCAGATCAACAGCAACAGGGAAGTTTATAAGAGGAGAGGGTTTGGGGAAAAGGACAATGAGTTCAGTTCTGGACATGAACAGTTGTTTAAGATGCCTACAGGGCATCTAGGTCAAAATGTCTGATAGGTTTGGGAAGTGAGACTGGAGTTCAGTAGGGAGGGCAGGGTGGACAAGTCGATTTGAGCATCATCAATATAGAGAGTGATTTGTTCAGGGTCATACAGCTAACTTCAAGTCCAGTGCCCTGCCACTGCATCACTTATAGTAGGTTATAATATAATTTAAATGTTATACGGAGTAGCCTAATTCCAGATGTCCAAGAGCTACCTTCAAAAACTGTCACCGAGTTTTGTTCTTAAAAATCTTCCTACCAATCTACTTTTAGGCTTAGCTTTGTTGTTTTTTAAATATGTTTTGCTTGTTTTCAAATGGGAAGGAAGAGGTAGGTGATAGACTGTCTAGGTACAGATTCAGGCTAGCTCTTTCCTACTGTTCTCTTCGACAATCTCTGCCTACACAAAGCAAACATTAAAAACCAAGGCTATAGGAATGGTCCAGAGTGACTTCAGGACTACTTTGGTTTTCTAGAAAAGAACCTGTAGCCCAGCTGAAATATACACTAAGGTACAGGAGACAGGGGACAAAGGAAGGCTCATAAAAAAAGCTTCTCATTCTCTATTTAAAGAGTTGAACAGGATATCCACATCCAGAGAAAGAACTAACAAGTCTGAATGCAGATTGAGTAAATTACTTGCGCTCTTTTTTGGTTTTGTTTTGTTTCTTTCTTACTTTCTTGCTGTTCATTACATTGGTTATAATTTTTCTTTACAATTTGACTAAGGTTTAGTGTGAAGGTATTCGTAGAACCTATATTGGATTGCATGCTGTCATGGGGGGGAGGGGGAGGGGAAAGGCGAGGTAAGGAGAAAAAATTTGGAACTCAAGGGATTGTGGAACTGGATGTTAGAAAGAAAGAAAGAAAGAAAGAAAGAAAGAAAGAAAGAAAGAAAGAAAGAAAGAAAGAAAGAAAGAAAGAAAGAAAGAAAGAAAGAAAGAAAGAAAGAAAGAAAGAAAGAAAGAAAGAAAGAAAGAAAGAAAGAAAGAAAGAAAGAAAGAAAGAAAAAGAAAGAAAGGAAGGAAGGAAGGAAGGAAGGAAGGAAGGAAGGAAGGAAGGAAGATTTGAATAACAAAGGGAAAACAGTTGCTTACCAATCAGAATTCCAAAACGTAAATTTCTGTCCACGAGGTAGAGTGTAACAGCTGAGCAATTTTGTAGGAGTTAGGGAAATTCACAAGGAAAGAAAGGGTCTCTGAGTTCTCCACAACAATTTCTGACCTTCCCAAATTCAAAAGGAAGAATACAACTGTGCATTTATTATCTCAGAATCCAAGAGCTGGTAAGACTCTCAGAAACCATCTAATCTTCACCTCAAAGGCCTCCTGTGAGAAAGAACCCATAAGCTCTTGAAGGAACCAAGCTCACTTTTGGAGATTTCTATAACCTAAATTCACATCTTTGCAACTTACCCACAACTCCTAGCTCTACCCTCTGGTCTAAGGAGAACATCCCAGTCAATATTAGACATCCATTATGTGCTCAATGAATCTTCTCTTCTAATCATTCTTAGTTCTTTAACTCAGTTTTGCTTGGCATACTCTCCAGTACCGGCAGCAACCTGGTCGCCCACTTTTGGATATATTCTAGTTTTTAATATTCTCTCTCAAATATTGTGTTTAGAACTGAATATGGTGTGATGTGGTCTAAGTAGAACAGTGTGTACCAGAATTTTCCATCTTTCCTTCTGCCTACTCCCCTTCTCGAAGCAGCAAGGTATAATGTCAGCTGCTTCAACTTCCCTGTCATTCTGTTGTCCCTTACTCATTATGAACACTGCTTGAAGGTTCTTAATGGAATAATGCCTTCAATATGTGAAGTGATCTTGCTAATAATAAATGACATGCCTTGGCCCTTTCACCTTCATAGTTACATTGACTTGGTCATTAGCAAATAGAGGAGAATTCTTGAGTAATAACCTCAAACCTCAATTTAATTCCATTCCACAAGAATTTACTGGCAGCCTGCTATTCTTTCAACCTTGTGCCCAGTAAACACTGGTAGTCTTGCTTCTTCATTAAATCTCTGTGTAACTTTGGACAAGTCACTTAACCTTGCTATTCTTTAGTTTCTTAATCCCTGAAAATGAGGACTTTGGTTGGATTAAATGACAAGTCTTGTCCAAATCTAAGATTCTGTTATCAATTATCTAACTATGAAAGAAACATTTAATGCTACTCTAGCCTTCAAGCAGTTTATAATTTGAATATTTATAAACCAGTTTTGACTGTGTCTGGCTTGGGAGGGGGAAATAAGAGGCAAGAAATTTCGTGAATTGTCTTGTTTTTGAGTTGTCAGGGTAACACAATATCAATTGGGAAGCTGTTGAAATTCTTTTTTAAGCAATTATATTAGTTTGGAGAGCAGCATGCTTTCAGATTCAGGGCTCATGATCCACTGAGAAATATGACTATTTCTCAACTCTGTTGTCAACATGGGGTAGAGGATGGTGATAGTATATCAAAGAAAGTTTTATTAGAAATACAGAAAGTCAGAAAACATTAGATACTCTCTAATAATTTAAAGTCTCAAAATGATTCACATGTATATTTCAGTGCTCTTGACTTTTACTAAGTGAAGGGTGTTTACATATGAAGGTTTTCTGTTGATGTAAGCTCCTCCCTTGAAGCTTGTGCTATGGAGCTTTCTCTACAAAATCTACTTCATTCCCTCTGTCTATCATATTCCATTTGTTGGTATGGCCTCTTTACTAACCTCCAGTGATATAATCATAGATCATAGATTTTTTTTTAAAATAAGAAGAGACCTTTGAGGATCCCTAGCCCAAACGTTTCATTTTACAGATGTGGAAAAAGGCTTATTGAGGTCATGTCTTTCCTAAGGCACTCTATATTCTAACTCCAAATGCATCCTTCTTCCCACTGCATCTGCCTTTCCCGTGATGGTTTTAAGAGCCTCCTGATATTATTATAAATCAATATCTCAAACAAGCTGTAAAAGAGTATAATAATGTGCTTCCCTGTGCTGCTCAGCTCCCATCAGAACAACAGATCTCAGGGAATTGGGCAGCAATGACTGGACTGAACATGACTGAACCAAAGAATCAACTTTCAATTGCAGGGCAGGACCTTAATTCAAAATTGGTTTATCATTTCAAAAGGGGCAACATACCCAAAGTAGAATTGATGTCTGTCAAATCTAGTCTAGAGCTTGAAATCAATCAATCCACAACATTCATGCATTTAACTTTTGAGATTTCAAGCACTCATGTGGTTTTATTAGTAAATTTATTTTCTTTTCATGTTGGTAACCAGGTGCATTCATGGCTATGCATAGTAGAGGAAAAAAGTAGAAGTGCCATGTGTGCAAGCTGATAGAGCTTCTGGTGTCCTGCTAGGGTGGTTTGACATAATTGACCAGTTGGCAAGAGACATTGAGATTGCCTATCCCATCATCGATTTTATCTTCAAGGTTAAATGTCAACTTAACCTCTTCTTTTTTTTTTTTTGAGGGCAATTGGGGTTAAGTAACTTGCCCAAGGTTATACAGCTAGTTTTTTGTGGGTGGGTGGGTGTTAAGTGTCTGAGGCCGGAAGCAAACTTGGGTCTTCCTTTCTCTGGGCAGGCATTTTACTCACTTGCGCCACCTAGCCACCCCGAACTTACCTCTTCTATACTTCCATACTTTGAGACCCTTAAAGATCTCAAATGACACATGAAGCAGACATCATTGATGGTTTATTTAAACTGGTGTGTCCTTCATGATTTCCAACTCCATCCTACAGCTATGAAGGATAGAGTGTTGGAGGTCTTGTTGAGACCTCACCAGTCTTGGTGTGTTCCAATAGCAGCAACTAAGGACGCTACAACCTTTTCCTTGTTTTTCAGAGGGGGCCAAGGTACAGAGGTTTACATCAGTATACTATACAGTACAATGTCCTCATACCAGCATATGATACAGTGGAAGTAAGATTCAGGTTAAAAAATGTTTTAGTTTTAAGAATTTTCTTTGCTATATAGTATTTATGGTACTGTATATTTCATGTATTATAAAAAGTGAATATTGTCTAAAATTAATTTTTTAAATTAAAGTGTTAGCACAAAAGGTCACAGATTCTAAGGAATTACTAGTGAGAAAAATGTTTTGTATGTTACCAATTTTATTCTTTGTGCTGCATTTTATTGTTAATTTCATGGTTACTGTGTTGGGGAAAGCGCATATTACCAGGATTAATGTTTGGTTATCAAGAATTTATACATAAAGTCTATTTTTTTTAGCAATCTCTAGAGACAGATTACAGTTTTTGTTTGGTCATGAGAACCTAACCTTACCTGTTTCCCACAGTTTCAGTGTATTAACATTCACATTTTTTATTTTCACACCATTTTCTAGGACTGTTATCCCTGTAAAAGTTGCACATTGGATGTATTAAGTACTTACTATGTGCCAGGCACTGAACTACATGCTAGGAATATAAATACAATAAATAAAACAATCCCTACTTGAAAGGAGAAGAAGGTTTAGCTCAGTCTCCAGATCCCTAGAGGAAATGAAGAGCAGTATATAGAAATCTAAGTAAGAGAAATCATTTTTATTGGCCTCTTACATGTACCCCAGCTAGACTTGTAAAGGGAAGGATACAGGCAAGGTATGCATAAGATTTCTGTTCTCTCTCTCTCTCTCTCTCTCTCTCTCTCTCTCTCTCTCTCTCTCTCTCTCTCTCTCTCTCTCTCTCTCTCTCTCTCTCTCCTCTCTCTGTCTTTGTCTCTCTCCCTCTGACTCCTGGCAGACTGATAGCTATATCTCTCTTTCTTTACCAGGATACTGATGCAAACAGTCAACATCTCTTCTTTTTCCTGAGAATATAGGAAGAAAATTGTATTTTTCTTTTCTTTCTTCTTTGGGAAGGGGAGGATGGAAACTAGTGAATGTTAGACTACAACCATAACTCTTCTTTTCTGGGGCAATGACTGCAGTGATATATATTTCACTAATTTTGAATTTAATTTCCTTTTAAAATTGAAATTTACATTTAAAATTTAAATGTGCAATAATAATTAGCAAATAAAAATATTATCAAATATTAAAAACTATTTTCTATGTATTTATATTCTACTTAATTCAACAACTATTTATTAAATATCTACTATGTATTCGGTACCATGTTCTAATGAAATAAAAATAGTCATTGCCTTCAAGAGGTTTACATGCTTTCAGAAAGAGATTATTTAGTGGGGCAGCTAGGTGGCACAGTGAATAGAGTGCCAGCCTTGGAATCAGGAGGACCTGAGTTCAAATCTGACCTCAGACACTTGACACACTTACTAGCTATGTGACCCTGGGCAAGTCACTTAACCCCAATTGCCTTGCCTTCCCCCCTTCCAAAAAAAAAGAGATTATTTAATATATAGTGTATATAGTTAAGTAAATACAAAGTAATTTGGGGAAGGAAAGTGGAGAGGTGACAAGTAGGGAGAGCAGGGAAGGCTTTGAAGGAGACTAAGTACTGTTGGATGGCTAAGTGAATAGAGCACTAAGCCTAGAGTTAGGAAGACCTATCTTCCTTAGTTCAATTCTGGCCTCAGACACTTACTAGCTGAGTGACCCATGGCAAGTCACTTAACTCTGTTTGACTCATTTACCTTATCTTTATTTATTTATTCATTCATTCATTATATATTACCTTATCAGTAAAATGAGCTGGAGAAGGAAATGGCAAGTAACTTCAGTATCTTTGCCAAGTAATCCTCAAACAGGGTCAGAAAGAATCAGACCCCATTGAAACAACCAAACTATAACAATAAAAGTATTCTAAAGAGGGGACATACAAAAAAATTTAAGACAGCATTGGAACCAATGGATGGGTGTGATATAGGCTGTCAGCTTCTGCCAGAAAACCCTTTGTTCCATTTTGGTCCTCTCTCTCTCTCTTCTCAGAGAAAAATTTGCAGTCCCTGAAATTCAGACCAGGCATCTAAGTGTAGTTTATGTAGAAGTGATATAATGCAGCAGGATATTAATTTATCAAGTGCCTACTATGTGCCAGGCACTTTGATAAGTGGTGGGGATACCACTTATCATAAAAGAAGACAATTCATTTCCTCAAGACATTTACAATATCATTGGGGAATACAACACACAAAAAGAAGCTGAAAAGTGTGTGGGGGGTGGGGAGGCGTGCCAGAGGTTACACTATACATTGACAAGGTGAAGATGTTGATGGTGGATTCAAAACCAAACAGAACAGCCAGGAGCAAATGAAGAACTGGTTGGGATTTTGAGTCCTCTAGAAAAGGAGGCTATAGGAGGAGGACTTTTGTTGTTCTGCCCTCTAGACCTCTCATCAGAAAAGCAGAAGCAAGTAATGTGTTTCCTGGTACACATCAAAAAACCTACTGATTTGTATATGGTGGAATTATGGGAAGTTATCTCAGATATGTAAGTCACAGGCAAGTACACAATGCCAAATACACAAAGGAGAATTTCCTATGTTATAGCAAACTCATAGGTCATATGATATTAGATGACATATCATATCACATAGCAAAGTTGCATACAATAGATCAAACCCAGGATTCCCAGGAAGTATAAAATCCAAAACATCACATGCTGAGTTTCATGCAATAGATATGCATATGTCCTAAGTCTGATCTGCTGCATGGAACTATTTATGCCCAGGATAGGAAGACATTTTGCTCTCCTCTGCTTCTTTCTTGCTCAGCCCAGCCACTGACAGTGGCATTGACCCAGAATGCTCCTTCCTGGCTCTCTGACCTCCCCTTCAGCATCCATACCCTGGTTGAACTCAGCCTCCCCATATTTCTTCCCCTGCTACCCACCCCAGGTACAAAATTGCAAGTTACATTTCTTCATTTTTGCCCTTTTGACTAAAGGTAAAACATGGATCAAAATTGTATTTCTTTAATTTATCTCATATTTGCGAGATCTGAGCATGGATGGTTGACTTAGTATGCAAAGAACAAAGGTAAGACTTTACTTATAGAATGTTGAATTGGGAAAGTTCTTTGCCTTTGAACTCATTCTCTTGTGGATGTAGACATGCAAAGGGACTACAGTTTGGGGTTTAATCATTACAGAGAAATTTAGAAATCCCTTTAATCTTGTTGGCTTCTAACTAGAATTCAGCATTATTAAAAATGTACACATTCTTAGCAACTAGCTCCGTGCAGAAGTGGTTGTACCATCATTCCTGAAGTATTCGATCATGTCATTAAGGCTAATAATGAATTATACTATGTAGGGATGCACATTATGCAGTGTACAAGGGAGATTGCTGATGAGGCTACTTGGAAAATTGGATTTGTTTTTCTGTTCTCTCAGACTGAGCACACACTACATCTTCCAGCCCACAGCTGGAGGTGCACAGCCCTGAATTAAAGGCCTGGCTTATGTGGAGGCATAGCATATGTTGCTTGCTAGTAGGACTTGAGGGGTGCTTCCCAAAGTATCTTCTTTAGTTCCTTCATCCAGAGCTTCTCATTCCCTCCATTAGCCTTGCTTTCTTCATTCGTGCTCCTGTTTTCAGAAGGAAATGATCACAACAAATGGTATCTAAGGATAATTAAGCCAGCTGAGAGTTATAGTGGATAGAGTGATAGACCTAGAGGAAGGCAGGAGGACCTGAGTTCAGGTCCTGTCTTAGACACTAGCTATGTGACCCTTGGCAAGTCACTTAACCTCTGTCTGCCTCAATTTCCTCTCCTCTAAAATGGGGATAATAATAGCACCTACCTCCTAGGACTGTTGCATGGATCAAGTAAGATCCTATTTGTAAGGCACTTTGCAGACCTTAAAGTGCTATAAAATGTTTATTATTATTATTATTATTATTATTATGACTATTATTTTACCCATTAAGCCATTCACATCTAGTAATGTATTGGCCCAGATGAGATTACCAGATAAGCTAGACCAGAGAACAGGTCCCAGGGGAAACAACCCAGAAGAGGTAGGCTTTGATGGCTAGACAGGAGAAAGAAAGGTGCAGAGTATAGGGTGTTATTGGAGGAGAGCAGGCTTCAGTGGATGGGAAAGACCTTGAATGAGAGAATTCATAGCTAGGCAGGTGGCAGAAAGAGCACTGAGTACTGGCAGAGACAGACAAAGTGAAGGACAATGAAAAAGAGATTTCTGCTTAAAATTTTTGCCCAGAGCTGGCTTTGTCTGTGCTCATTTTTTGGTTACTGTTCATTGGACTCCACTGTTGGCTTCCCAGCTGTGCTTCAGAAGGATTGCACTGAGTATTATAAACTCCATCTGGGGGCTATGGGCTCATTTCACCTGCGGGATGTATTTCTCAGCAACACACCAGCCATCTGGACTATAAAATTGAAAGGGGTATACAGAAGCCAGTTGAGAATCAGAAATACCCTCACAGGTCATCTAGTTCATTCAACCCTTGCCCCATTTTATAGCTGAGGAAACCAAGGTCTAAAGAAATGATGTTAGTTGCACAAGGTCAAATGGCATATAGAGGTGGCAAAGTGGAGAGAGTGCTAGGTGGGGAGGCCGGAAGATTCCCCTTCAGAGTTCAAACTTTACCTCAGACATTTACTGGCTATGTAATCCTGAGAAAGTTGCTTAATGCTGTTTGCCTCAGTTTCCTCATCTGTAAAATGATCTGGAGAAGGAAATGACAAACCATTCCAGTATCTTTGCCAAGAAACTCCCAATGGGATCACAAAGAATCTGATGTGGCTGAAATGACTGAGCAACAATATGGTAAATAACAAAGCCAGGGTTTTTGCATGCAGGGCCTGACTCCAAATCCAATATATCACAGTGTCTTTGTAACCTTATTCTAAGATGAAGGCAAGACAGTCAGGAAGATTCAGAGAAGATGGGAGCATTAGAGGAGCTTCAAGAAAGCATAGGGCCATGGCTAGAAAAAGAGAATGGAATAATATCAGGCCTTGGACAAAAAAAATCTTCATTTCTTAATTTACTCTCTGGCATAATTCCAATAGTCAGAGTTCCAAACACCTCATGGCTGTCAATGAATCCAGGTCATCAGACCCAGATAAGCTAGATCCTAGATACTGAAAGAACTCGCAAATGTGATTATGGATATACTGTGGGCGAGTTTTGAAAAAATCTTCCACGCTTGTAGAAATAATACAGGCCTAAAGAGGAAAAGTTTTCCTAAATCTGAAATAAAGAAAGGGGATAGAGGTCTCAAATAATAGAACCGTGGGCTTAACTTTTGTTCCTGGTAAAAATATCAGTTGTTCAAAAAGTAAGCATTCAGTGTAAATGTTATTCATTTCACACACACACGTGCGCATGTGCCATGTATATATATTTATAAGCTCTTCCAAGATCTTATGATATAATGGGGGAAGACAACTTGCAAAAGGAAGCTGGAAAGTGTGGGGAAGGAGACAAAAGGATTCCCCATGTGGGGTCATCTTGTTCTGTGAGGTTGAAAACCAAGCAGAACAGTGAATAGAAAATGATGTGCCCTCTATAAAGGAAGGCTTTGGGAGGAGTTTAGTGTGCCTTCCTGCAGCCCTCCAATCAGAGGTCAGAGGACACTGAGGGAGGTGGGAAGGTATTAGAGTATCCAGTGCTGAGTGAGCAGGCGATTAGATTAGAAATGATGAGTTTATCCTGAGAGGGGCATCTTGTTCAGTGGAGCTGAAAGCAAGTGAACTGTAAATGGAGAGTGGAGCTCTTGAGAGTCTTTGCTTTAAGCCCCCAAGTCCTCTCCTTTCCTCTAATTCTCAGCTGATGATCTTTCCTCTAAATGGCTTAAGATCAGAGCCATTTGGCTGCTGTCTACATTGACTCTAGGTGGCTCAGTGGATAGAGTGCTGGGCTTGGAGTCAGGAAGACCTGAGTTCAAATTCAGCCTCAGACATTTACTAGCTATGTGACCCTGGGCAAGTCACTTGACCTCTCTTTGACTTAATCCACTGTAAAAGAAAATGGCATGCCACTCCAGTGTCTTTGCCAAGAAAATCCCATGGATAGTATGGTCCATGAGGTCGTGAAGAGTCAGACATAACTGAACAAAACATATTGACTCTATCCAATTCTTTCAGTCCTTGCATATCCTCATTCATCATGTTATCTTTCTTTCCCATATCAGAAGGAGTGGTTCTACCTCTTTGCCAAGCACAAACTCTCTTCCTATATTTTTGATTCTCTTCCCTCTCACTTCCTTCATGACTATGCCTCAATAGTCATCCCTTCTCTTTAATGTATCTTCAATCTCTTCCTTTATACTTGTTTCCCCCTCTACATAAAAATTTCTCAGTTTTATTTTGTCCTAAAAATATCATCCCTTGAATCTGTTACTCTCTCAAGCTAAAAAGAAACCTCTCTTATTGATGCTTTAATTTCATCACCCATTACAATCACGCTTTCATCTTCATGTATTTACCATTACTTCTATTTCCAAAGTCACAAATAACCTCCTTATCAACAAATCCAGTGATTTTTGAGAAGTCCTTGTTATAAGGTAGAGCTGATCATGTGAGTCTGCTACCTCATGTTCAATATTGGAATAAAGTGAAATAATTCTAGAAGGACTCATGGTTACAAAAAAGTTTACTAAACTATAACAGGGGAAGGATGTTCAGTGAGGTCACTGTGCTAAGCATACAGCTCCCTCTTTTATCTAAGTTTCTCAGAATGGTTGACTGATCAAGCACTGGGCTCCATGTAAGACTCTTTGTGGTTTCTTTTACTCAGAAAACTAGGACAGTCTCAGTACTTTTAAAGGAAAAACCAACCTTGCCTACATGGGGTAGGGCTTTAAGATTGAGGAATTGCTCTCATCACAAGCCTCAGTCTCTCTGATCATTCTTAACATTGCTCATTGCATCATAGATTTAGAGCTGAAAGGAACCTTAGGATTATCAAATACAATTTCCTCATTTTCCAAATAAAGAAGTTGAGGGTGAGAGAGGATAAATGATTTGCCTAGGATCACACTAATTAATAAGTGTCTAAGGTAAGATTTGAACTCAGGACTTCCAGACCCTAGGTCCATTGCTCTATCCTCCATTAACTGACCACCCTTTTCTTGATACTTTCTCATCCCTTGGCTGCTGTGATTCCACCCTCAACATGCTCTGCTTACCTTTCTGATTTCTTCTTTATCCTTATATTCCTTACATTCTCCTGGCCTCTTAAATGTTAGTGACTCCCTCAACTCTCTGCCCTTCTTACTTTCTCTTTCTATGTTCTCTCCTTTGGCAAACTCATTCACTTCTATGGCCATATTTATCACATGGATGTAGGTGACTTCCAGCATACTCCCCTAGACCTCACATCTCCACGATGTTGTAGTCCTCCAATTCCAGCTGTTTGCTGGATAGCTCCACCTGGATGTTGTCTTGGCACTTCTGACTCAACAGAGCCCAGGCTGAACTAATCATCTTCTCACAAAAGTCTCTTGCTAAAGTTTCCATTATCTGTTGCTGTCACCTTATCTTTCCTTTAACTCTTCCCTCTTCTTCACCTCTCCCCCCTATAAAAACTTGTTAAGTCCTATTCATGTTACCCCCATAGCATCTCACACATTTGTTCCCTCTTTTTGACCCTTGGGTTTAGGGCTCTTATCACCTTTTTCCTAAACCCAGGTTGGGGGGTCTGTGGCCTAGAGGCCATATATAGTCCTCTAGGTCCTCAAGTGTGGCACTTTGACTGAATCCAAACTTCACAGAGCAAATCCCCTTAATAAAAGAATTTGTTCTGTAAAACTTAGACTCAGTCAAAAGACCACACCCAAGGACCTAAGAAGGTTACATGTGGCCTGAAGGCCACAGGTTTCCCACCCCTGTTACTATTGCAACCCAAATGCTCTCCTTACCTCTCCATTCTCCAATTTACAATCATCCTTCCCACCACTGTCAATCTTCCTATTGTATCATTCTAATTACCTTACACCTAGACTCAGAAGTCTTCAGTTCATCCCCATTGCCTACCAAAATAAAGAATAAACTCCTTACATTCACATTTAGAACTCTCTATAGTCTTAACTTTGGAAAGTCCAACTTAACTTTCCAGCATTCTCTTATATATGTACATACTCTGCTCTAGAGAAATGGGAACTACTCACCACGTCTAATACCTATCTTTCTTGCAACTTTTCCCTGTGTCTGGAATAAAGTCTCTTTGTGGTAGCAAGAATAGCCTAATACTCGTCATTTCCTCCCCACCCCTACCCCCCTGTCCCATGAAGATTAGGCTAGGTATCCTTTAAAGGTATTGAGTGAGAGGTTCATCGTGTCTTGAACTGTTGAAGGGCCTGAGGGCTTAGAATATTGACATCATTCAATCATTGCTTGAGTACAAAACACCCAGGAGAAGTGCCAGGAAGCTCTCAGATTCTTGGCTGATGGCTCTCGATGAGAGCTGTGCTCAGCTGAATGAACTCACAGTGTTCTCAATGCCTATCCTTGTTGAATATCCTCCTACTTTGGCGAAGTAAATCGCTTTCTGCTAACTGTAGAATGACTTAGGAGTTTCTCATTTTGTTCCAGTATCAAAGCTAAGCTCTTAGGGAGCTGGCTAGAGTCCGGACCAGCCCGGAACATTGTGCGCACTGCCTCTTCCCCCCCCACCTCCGTACTGAACTAATTCCTGCTTATGATTTCCTTTTCTCAATGGTCTAATTTACACACCATAATCATTATGAAGACATCAATAATAACTAATGCACATATGGAGAACTTTAAGGTGCCAGAGCATTTTACATACATTATATCATTTAAGCCTCCCACAAACCCACTCCAATCATTATTTTCTCCATTTCACAAATGAGGAAACTGATGGTCATGGACATTAAGTGACTTGCCCATGTTCACCTAGTGTCAGAGGTAAGTAAAGTTTCATGGTTCTAAGTCCAGTACTCTTTCATCAGGATAATGCTGTCTTCCCTGATTATCTTGGGTAAAAGCATATTATAAGAAAAAAACCCACATTGTAATGGAAAGAGCACTGGTCTTAAGGTCAGAACAACACTGGGGTGCCACATGAAATCTACTGGTTGTGACCCGTTAACTTCTTTGAGCTCAGCTTTTGTTTTTAATTTGTAAAATGGGCACAGTAATGTCTTATGAGGTTTTTATAAGGAAAATACTTTGTTAGCTTTAAAGTGTTGTTGTCGAGTTGTTTTTCAGTTGTCTGACTCTTCGTGACTCCATTTGGAGCTTTTGGCAAAGATACTAGAGTGGTTTGCCATTTGATTCTCCAGATCATTTTACAGTGAGGAAACTGAGGCAAACAGGGTTAAGTTACTTGCCCAAGGTCATACAACTAGTAAGTATGTGAAGCCAGATTTGAACTCAAGAAGATCAGAATTTCTGACTCCAGGCCTGGAACCCTGTCCACTGTGTCACCTGGTATTAGAAGTGGTAGATTTAGGACATAGAATAAGATAGCTAGATAGATAGCCAATGAAGGAATCAGTTTTGCTCCACAATGTTTATTTGTTACAAGGAAATTGTTCTTCCTTCCTTCCTTCCTTCCTTCCTTCCTTCCTTCCTTCCTTCCTTCCTTCCTTCCTTCCTTCCTT
>NW_027187419.1:18517787-18580006 GCF_028583685.1 Petaurus breviceps papuanus | reverse complement strand
TTCCTTCCTTCCTTCCTTCCTTCCTTCCTTTCTCTCTCTCTCTCTCTCTCTCTCTTTCTTTCTTTCTTTCTTTCTTTCTTTCTTTCTTTCTTTCTTTCTTTCTTTCTTTCTTTCTTTCTTTCTTTTTTTTTCTTCCTTCCTTCCTTCCTTCCTTCCTTCCTTCCTTCCTTCCTTCCTCCCTCCCTCCCTTCCTTCCTTGCTTCCCCTCCTCTCCTTCTCCTCCTTCTCTCTCTCTCTCTCTCTCTCTCTCTCTCTCTCTCTCTCTCTCTCTCTCTCTCTCTCTCTCTCTCTCTCTCTCTCTCTCCAGTGCAGTGGGGGGTAGGAGAAAGAAAAAATAGATTTCGGTTAAATTTTTTTAATTAAAATTTTTTAATCTCAGTTAATTAAAAAAACACTTTAAAATACATTTACAGTCAATTTGGCAAAAGGGGGGTAAAATTATTATAAGGATAATAGGTTATGAATGTATGGTGCTTATAAAGCACGCTGATGTCCATTATCTCGTAGAATCTCACAAGCAGGGGCAGAGTGAATTTTCCATGAACTTGAATGCTAATTTCATTTTGATGAGCTTGTAAATTAATGAATTAAAAAAGATGTTTGATCAAGGCAAATTACAGTGTAGAGTGGGCAGGGTCATGCAACTTCCATAAAGCAGGTAAGTGTATATGATGCCGGTGTCATTAGACAGGAAGTTCAAGGGGGGTAGCAGTCCTCTCTTTCCTCCATCTCCTCCCTCCCCTACCTGCTTCTTTGCCCAAACTGTCCTGTGTCTTGAATATCTTCCCTCTTCCTCTCTGCCTCCTAGAATCCCTGTCTTCCTTCAAACTCACCTAAGGAGACACCTCTTTAATGAAATTTTCCTGATCCACTCAGTTATTAACGATATCTTCCTTGTGAAATTCCTTTGATCCTGGTGGTGGAGAAGCATTTATACAGTGCTAGGCACTGTACTAAGTGTGTTGTACATACTATCTCATTTGATCCTCACAATGACCTTGACAGGTGCTGTAATCATTCCCATTTTACAGTTTTGAGGAAACTGAGATAGATAGGTTAAGTGACTTGCCCAGGGTCACATAGCCAGTAAGTGTTTGAAGCTGTATTTGAACTCAGATTTTCTCCACCCAGCTGCCTTTATATTTACTTCTCTTTGTGCTCATTGTGGTGCTGTGGATAGAACACTGGGCCTGGAGTCAGAGAGACCTCAGTTCAAATCTGGCCTCAGATGCTTCCTAGCTCTGTGACCCTGGGAAAATCATTTAGCCTTTATTTGCCTCAGCTCCTCATCTGTAAAATGGGGCTCATCACTGGAGAAGGAAATGGCAAACCACTCTAGTGTCTTTGATAAGAAAACCCCATGGACAAGTGATCATTTCATCTTGCCAGTAGAAAGTAAGCTCCTAGAGGTTAGGAGCTGTCTCTATGTAGTCTCTATTTGCCTAGGGTCCTACCTAGCACAGAGCCCTTATAATCAGTAAGGAGGTTCATAAATGTTTGTTGAATTGACAGAATTGGGCAATCGCCAAACACATAAATCACCTGCTGGCCATTAGGGGGCAAACTTCCCATTGTCCTGAGTGTAGATCAATTCAACAACAACAAAAAAATGTAACAAATGCTAGGCTGGGGAGATTTTAGGAGAAATAGAGGATCTCTGTCCTCAAAGCACTTATTAAATTGGTTTGGAGAATAAGGATACAGAACGAAGGGCAGGGCTTACATTTAGTAAGGGACAAAAACCCAGAGTACAATCAACTAATACAGATTAAAATGTGAAAACTAGATGCTAGGAAAAATTCATTTCTAGTACCATCTCCAACAGTATGGAAGAAACCCGGGATGGAGAATCAGAGGACTTGATTTCCAGTCTTGGTTTTATTTGCTGCCTCTGTTACCTTGGTTAAGTCATTTCTCCCTCTAGACCCCCAGTTTCTTCAACTCATCTTCCTTAGTTCAAATCTGACCTCAAACACTTACTAGCTATGTGACCCTGGACCAGTCACTTAACCCTGTTTGTCTCTGCTTCCTCATCTGTGAAATGAGCCAGAGAAGGAAATGGCAAACCACTCCAGTATCTCTGCCAAGAAAACCCCAAATGGGGTCACAGAAAATTGGACATGACTGAAAAACAAGTGAACAACAACATAAAGGGATTGTCACAAGTCCGGTAGGCTCGGAAGGCTCTTTCAGCTCTGATTCTCTGATCCACAAGCAAGCATGCTATGAAGGAGAGGAAGAAGAGCCGCAGGACCAGCTTGCCCAGTCAGCATCCCCCATTAGAAAACCCTTTCAGGCAGGGGAGCTTCAACATTCTAAATGCTAGAGGGAAGACGTGTATGTCCGAGAGGATGCCAATAATTCTCCGCAGCTACAGGGAGAGAGAAGCAGATGCCATCTGAAACTACCCTGATTATGGAGCATGTCCCCCAACAGCGTACCTGATTGGCATCTGTGGCTTTATAGCCAGACCATCTGTTTTCACTAATGCAGCCTCAAGTGTGCAGAATAGCAAGGTCGGGGTCAGGGCCATTTTTTTGTTCAAGTCTGTGGCTGTGGATCTGCTCCAGGGCTAAGCAAACAGTGCTGTGCTGCTGCTGGGCCCACAGGGCATGAAAATCTGGGCCAAATGTCACCAGGGGAGTTGGAGGAAGTGGGCAGCACTGGCCCCTTTCTGATGTTTCCATGGTATGTGACAGTCCAGGGGGTGGAAGGTTATATTGGTTTAGGAAGGAGAGGGAAAGAGGACAGAGATTGACTGACTAAGGATAGATACCATCACAGCAAGGCAAAAAAAAATTAGCCAAAGAGACAAACAAAAGCAAAGTGGACTTCCTGAGATGAGACCACCTGAGAGGAGAAGAAAGAATATTGCTCAGTGGGGAAAAACTAAGATTAATTTTCCTGGATGGGAGGATCTCAGTGTTTAGTGGTTGAGGTAATATTATTCAGTGTGTGGGCTTAGAGCTGAAAGGATTTGCCTAGTCAAACATCCTCATTTTATGTATGAAAAAACTGAGGCCCAGGAAAGAGAAGTATTTGCTCAAAATTCACTTACCCACCAGTAGCAAATGACTGCCTCAATTTATATGTTGTCTGCCCCTTGTATTCTGTGATTTAATCAACTGGTTTGGGGTAATCATTTGATCATCTGTCTATGGATCAACTCCTTCCCAACTACAATTATGAAAAGTAAAAATAATTATAGCTGGCATTTTGTGAAGAAATCCTAGTATAATGAATGGAAAGAGAATGTGAGTCAAGAATACCTGGGTTCAGGTCCTAACTCTGACTTATTGACTGTATGACCCTGGGCAAGTCACTTAACTTTTCAGTGCCCCAGACAAGTACCTAAGGCTAGCTTGCAGAAGAATTGGCTTATCTCAATTGGTTAGAAGATGTTTACTGACCAGGAGCTTTCAATATAATGAAAGCAAGGTCCTGGCCCCCTTCCTATATATACATATATGTATACTCACATAAGTGTGTTGGCTTCAAGATGTATTACTTTGTAAGTATATTGTAAGTATATTGCTTTAAGATGTACAAAGAACTTTGGATTTGGAATTAGAGAACCTGAGTTCAAATCCCACATCTAATACTGCTACATATATGACTTTGGAAGTCATTCCTACTCTGAACCTGAATTTCCTCATCTGTCAAATGAGGGAATTAGACTCAATGGTCTCTAATGTTTCCTCCAGCTCTACATCTATGACAATAATTTCATTTTATTCTCACAATAACACCAGGAGAAAAGCATTCTGGGTATTATTATCTGCATTTTATTGATGAAGAAATGGAGGTTGTAAGAAGTTAAGGGATTTGTCCATGGCCATGTAATTAGGAATCATCAAAGGTAGAATTTGAATCTTCAAAGCTTTCCTGACTCCTAGACTGTCACTGCATGGGATTCATAAAAAGAGGTCACCAGCCAGCCTGTTACTTTGCTTTGGTATTACCTCATCTGGAAGAGTGTTCTCAGGTCTGGTCATATCTGCAAATCAGTAAGCAAGCATTTATTAAGTATGCCAGGAATCATGGTAAGTCCTGGGACTATAAGGAAAAACCAAACCAAACCAACAAACAAATCTAACTAGGTTTGCTTTGAAGGAGTTCACAGTCTAATGGAGAGACAACACATATAAACAGGTAGGTGTCTAGACAGAGCACTGGACTTAAAATCAGAAAGACCTGAATTTGAATCCTGCCCCTGGAACCTAATAGCTGCATTACTTTGGTCAAGTAACTTAACCTTTCAATGCCTCAGTTTCTGAGTCTATGAAATGGCAATAATAACATCTACCTCACAGGCCTTTTGTGAGAATCAGATAAGATAATTATAAAGTGCTTGGCACATTGCCTGGCTCATAGCACTATTTAAAAGTAAGTTACTATTAGTTATTATTATCAGTGAACCTGTAGGCTAAGCCACAGCTCAAAGGAACACTCACTATAATAGATCTGAGAAGCAATTATTTTGCCTGCTCCTAAAGACCTCCAATGAAGGGGATGTCACCACTTCCCAAAGCAGCTGATCTCACTTTTGGACAGCTCCTACATTTTTCCTGACATCAAACCTAAATTTATCTCTTTGCAATTTTTGTCCTGACATTATTTCTACCTTTTGTCTTCTTTGACAATTTGTCGTCCAGTCTTATTTCACAGTCTGGGTTTTAGCCAAACTGGACAGCTAGGTGTTCCCCAATATTGACTCTCTGTCTCCTGTCTCTGTGCATACCCTTGGGCTTCCCCTTCACCCCTGCCTATTGAACTTTTTCCATCCATTCTAAAATAAGCTCTAGTGCCACATCTTCCATGAAACTTTCCCTAATTCTCAATGAAAAGTGTTCTCTGATTACTCAAATTTTCCTAGAATCATTTTTCATCTCCATTTCCTCATTTCTTTTTCCCTTTTAAACTAAATTTAGAAAAGCAAGAAAATTTTAGAATTCCCAGCTGAATTCAGAAAAAACAAGTCCCACAACTTGGGATTTCTCCCTTTTTCAAGTACTTGCTTTATCTCCTTGTCAATTCTCCTGTAGGCTTTTTCCTGAGAGACTACAGGATTTATATTTCCGTAATTTTCCATTGATTCCCTGTATTTGATCTACTCAAACTGGGGGGATTAGTTTGGGGACTCACTTGGTAAATGAAGGTGACATAAAGATAAAAGATATTAATAAAAATTTACTAAGCCTATTTTGAAGATAGGGCCACCTGAGGAAAGTAATTTTTATCACTCTTTCATCACACTAACTGTGATTAAATAGCTGCATAAATGAGATATTTGTTTGCATTTTAGTTCCATTATTTTGAATTCCTTATCAGGTAAAATTTTATTCAATATAATATGGTGGATTGCAAGTTATTATAGGATAAGGCATAGCAATAAAGCAGGAAAAGGAAGTTGAGAGAATAAGTATAGGTGAAGAGGCAACAAAATTATTGCTTTTTATACATCATCTAATTGTCTATGTAGAGAATCCTAGAGATTCAGCTCAAAGTTAATTGTAACAATAAATTCAGCCAAGTAGTGGGATACAAAATAAACTTGCATAAATTATCAACTTTTCTGTATATTACCAATAAAACCCAACAGGAAGAGATAGAGAAATTTCATTCAAAATAATTACAGATTTTATAAAATATTTTGTAGTTTACCAACACACAAATAGAGAAGAACTGTATGATTACAATTATAAAACATTCTTTGCAGAAATAGAAGCAGGCAAATAATGGGAGACATATTTATTGATTATTGTTGACCTGTGCTAATATTTTAAAAATTATAATGCTATCTACATTAATTTAT
This sequence comes from Petaurus breviceps papuanus, assembly GCF_028583685.1. Classification (NCBI taxonomy): domain Eukaryota; kingdom Metazoa; phylum Chordata; class Mammalia; order Diprotodontia; family Petauridae; genus Petaurus; species Petaurus breviceps. Next base: position 18,574,191 of record NW_027187419.1, on the reverse strand, counting down.
TTATTCAGTGTCATTCCAATAAAAATCAAACAAAATGTTAAAAAAAATGAAAAGGAAGGTAACCTGGCAATACCAAAACTTTTTGTTGTGTTCATTCATTTCAGTTATGTATTACTCTTTGTGACCCCATTTGTGTTTCCTTGGCAAAGATACTAGAGTGGTTTGCCATTTCATTTTTCAGCTTATTTTACAGATGTGGAAGTGAAACAAACAGGATTAAGTGACTTGCCCAGAGTCACACATCTAATAAGTGTCTGAGGTCAGATTTGAACCTGGGTCTTCCTGACTCCAGGTCCAGTCCTCTGTCCACTCTGCCACCTAACTATGAGAGCATGTTGTTCAACCTTTCTTTTCAAAAGGACTAATGGCATCACAGGGTAATGTCTTGACTTGCTCATAAATTGTATTTAAGTGAGTTGCACAAAGTCATCAATCTTACTCATTCTTCCAGAGTCATCAAAGTCCAGCGGCAAGACAAAAGTCAGGATGACTAGCAATGGCCCAGGATGCTGTGGATGATCTTGTCATCTTTGATGTCTGATCAAATTCTAAGCCTTCACAGGGCCTGCTTCAGTCTCTTTCATGGCCCTTGGAACAAACTGTTCTCATCTACCCTTTCTCTGGGGAAATCTTCATGTGCTTTGGGTAGTCATCTCTGTAACTCGCTAATGGGTCTGAGGCCCATTGGCTACCCTCAACCTTGTTTAGCCCACCTGCCAAGACAGTTTGCTGCACATGCTGCAGCTTCTTGAAACCACAGATGAGAGTTGGGTGACAGGTGGACACAAATGGTAGATGAACAACACTGAAAAGGACTCAGCAAGTCCTCACACAAGGTTCCAGTCCTCCCTGAATACCCCATATCCCTCAAGAACTTAAACTATACTAAAAAGAAGTAATCATTAAAATTATTTGGTCTAGTTTAAAAAAAATTGAAACATAGAATAGAATAGTTTTACAGCATAAATAAAGGAATAAACAGAGTAGCATAGTGTTCAATAAACCCAAAGACCCCAATTACTGAAGTAAGGACTCATTAGTAAGCAAAAACTACTGGGAAAACTGGAAAGAAGTCTGGTAAAGAATAATCTTGGACCAAGATCTCACACCATTTAAAATAATAAGCTCCAAATGGATATATGATCTAAATATTAAAGGTCACGACATAAATAAACATAGCAAGGAATGTAATACCTTTCACAATTATAGACAGAGGAAAAGTTCATGGGCAACAAGGGATAAAGAAGATCAATCATAGAAGAAATAAATAATTTTAATTTCATAAAATTGAAAAGCATCTGTACAAACAAAACCAGTTAAGTTAAAATTAGAGGGAAAACAAATCACTAGGAAAAATCTTCTGTAGCAAATTTCTCAGAAAAATGTCCGATATCCAAGGCATAAAAGGAACTAATTAAAATATAATAGCACCATCCATTCTCCAATAAATAAATGGTCAAAGGATATGCACATTTAGTCAACAAGGGAATAAATCTAAGCTATCTACAACCATATTTAAATCCAAATAATTCTGAGGTTCCACATCGCACCCATCAGATTGTCAAAGATAACAAAAAAGAAAAATGGCAGTTGTTGAAGAGACTATGGGGGGGGGGGGGACAAGCACATTAATGCATTTACTGGTATAGCTGTGAATTTGCTTGACTATTCTGGAAAGCAACCTGGAACTATGTACTACTATACATGTAGTAGTGCATAGTTTCTTGAGAGCCAAGAAAAAGGGAAAGGACCAACATGAACAAAAAATACTTACAACTCCTTTTGTTATAGCAAAGGATTATAAACTAAGGGGGTGCCCATTAGTTGGGGAATAGCTGAACGAAGTTGGATAATGAAGTAATGGGTTCAGAAACACTCTCTCTCTCTCAACCTGGAAAAAACTTATGTGAACTGATGAAGGGTGAAGTGAGCAGAACCAGGAGAACAATTTACACAATAAGTACAACATTATGAAGAAAAAAGAATTGTGAAAGACTTAAGAGCTCTGGTTAAGGCTATGATTAAGTGCTATTCTAGAGTAGTGGAAAGATCAGGAAACATGCTATTCACTATGTGGAGATTGAAATGATTTTTTATTATGGCCAATATATAGATTTGGTTTGTTCTACTAGGCTTATTGGTTACAAGGAAAGCTTTTTTGGTTTTGTACTTTTTTTTTTAAATAAGAGAGGAATTTCAAAAGGAGAGGAAGCCTATTGATAGTGATGGCCAAAACAAACAAACAAAAGAGATTAACTGCAGTGTTTCAGTTTTTTTTTTTTTTTTAGCACAAAAGAGAATATAAGATTCAGGACACATAGACAAGAAGGACAACTTTTCAAACTGTTAAATTTGTTATGTATTTTTTAAAAACACAAGCTGCATCTGATAGAGATTAATGTTTTATGTACAATTATTTTTTTCTATTCTTTGTAGATGCAAATTCTCATGTTTATAGACAATTGTCAAATTTGGGATAATACTTTTTTTTTTTTTTGCTTTTTTGGAGGGGGAAAGGCAGGGGAATTGGGGTTAAATAACTTGCCCAGGGTCACACTGCTAGTAAGTGTTAGGTGTTTGAGGCTGGATTTGAACTCAGGTCCTCCTGGGTGATTCTTCTTTCAGTGCCACAGATCAAAAACCCATTCTTGCCTTCTCATTTTGTGAGCTTCTTGTCCATATTCTCCCATATTTTCTCCATGGAAGTTTTACCTAATGATCTAGAGTCCTTCTTCTTGATTTCTTGACCTAGTGTGCATACCAGTGGTATTCACACATACAGCATATTGGCTATTTCTTGCTCTCACCGCATGACCTATACTGTACACTTCTTTTTCTGCTCATATACCTAACTAATAATGATCTTGTTGCCAACCATCCTATGTAATTCTTCATTGGTAATATGTTGCCACATACTCATGCCTACCATATGTTTGTCCATTTCCCTTTGGATAATCCACAACTTCTATTCTCCTGATACTGTGGTGTTCTATAACTTATGTCCAAGTGTACAACATTACTGGAAAGATATTAATGTTAAAAGGATGAACCTTTTGTTTTGGGGATAAATTCAGAAATGAAAGCTCCATGGAACTTCTCAGAAAACAATTCTCAAAAAACAATTTCTCAAACCCTCCTCCTCTTACTCTGTTCTGGGTCCAGTTTCTTGGCCATCTCCACTGCTTGTTCAAGATATATGTACTAATCTATCCAACTGTATATCACAGTCTGGATAGTAGGCATTTTTCATAAACACATGGTTTTCCTGGTTTGTATAATTAGTGATTAGCCAGAGCTCCTTTAAGTGATCATTGATTTTATTTAAGAGCCTCTGCAATATCCTGGGGCTAGGTGAAATTGGTGCAATGCTATCTGCTAATAATAGAGACAGCTATTTGACTCAGTGGATAGGGCTATAGATCAGGATAGCCTTCCTGTTACTCAGCTATCAGGTGAAAAAGTGGCTGAGAAGCAGGGGAAGAAAAAGGAAATAGTAACTGAGAGGCAACATTTGTTGATACTCCTTTTTGTGGTTCTCACCTTCTGAATGATGGGAAAAAATAAAAAACCCTGGCTCTGGAGGCAGAGGTTGTCATTATTATTATTTTTCAGTTCTATCTGACAGCCCATTTGCTGTTTTCTTGGAAAAGATGCTGGAGTAATTTGCTATTTCCTTTTCCAGTTAATTTTACAGATGAGGAAACTGAGGCAAATAGAGTTATGTGACTTGCCCAGGGTCGGATAGCCAGTAAGTGTCAGAGGTCAGGAACTGACTCATCTTCCTGACTTCAGACCTAGCACTCTATCTACTGCACCCTCTGCTGCCCCAAGTATCAGAGTCAAATCTTGCCTTTGTTTTTGTTTCTGGTTCTGCCTTTCTTTACATCCCTAGTATTTAGAACAGTGCCTGGCATATAGGAGGCATTTAATAAATGCTAATTGACTGACTGGCAATCTGTAGAGCCTATGGACCTCCTCTCAGAATAATGCTTTTAAATGCATAAAAGAAAATATATAGTATTACAAAGGAAATGAAAGCTTAATGAAAATAGATGCCTCTTCCCCATTCATCTAAAATCTAGCCACAGGCTGCCAAGGGAAGGAGAGCCCCAGGGTAAGAAGCTCTGTCCTAGAAATAGCCACTGGCCTCATTTCAAGGAAGAGATTAAAGACATTCCACAATGTGTAGGGGCTAGTAATAGCTAATATTTATTTAGTGCTTTCTATGTGCTAGGCACTATTCTAAGTGCTTTACAATTATTATCTTAGTCCTCACAACAGACCTGAGAGATAGGTCCATTTTACAGATGAGAAAACTGAGGCAAACAGAGTTCAAGTGACTTGCCCAGGGATACACAGCTAGTAAGTGATTTGAAATAGGGTCTTCCTGACTCCAGGCCAGGTGCTCTATCCATTGCACCATCTAGCTTCCACTCAGATATTGGGATCAACAATATTTGGGTATCAGGGAGGTCATATTCCCAGACACAGCCAGTGTCAGGCATACCAAATCCTCCCCAAAGTGAAGATTTTCCAAAACACTCCTGGAGATTAATAGGACATTTGGATAGCAGAGCTGAAAATCTTTGCCTTCACCTTCTTCACTGATGTGAGGTTCAATGTTTGGGGCCATGGGGACAGGACTTAATAAATCAGTGCTGAATATGAAGTCTAGCCTGCCTAGCATGCCTTTAGAAAGACTTAAAAAGCAACGCATGCTATTCTGAAAATTTAAGATTTCATAACACGAATCATCATTTAATTGTGTCCTAATAAACCTAAGAGCTTTTCAGTCAGGTTGCAAAATTCTCTTTTCCCCTGGCAGAGGAGTGGCAGCTCCAGGACTATTCATAGTGGGAGCAAAGATTGGCTAATGTGGACTCATCACACCCTGAAAGTGATTTCCACATGAAAATAAAAGGCTTCAAGCTACAGTGTCTAAATTAATAATTTCCATCCCCAGGATCCCCTCAGGGTAGGTATAATTATTTCAAGGCATGTGGTAAAATTCTGCAAAAAAATATGTGAAAACAAAATTCTAATTAAGTGAAGAAATAAATTATGTCACATCTCAAGACTGAGGATATTGAAAAAAAAAGATTATTAGACTAGATCCTAAAAGACAAGGGAGTGGTCTATTATCAAAATATTGTTTCCTTCGCTGAAGGGAAAAGAAAGGGAAAAGGTCTTTGATTTTATCTGTGTTGTCCAATCCCATCCTTTGATTATTTCAAGTGTTTGTCTCCTCTCCTCAATGAATTGAAAACTTGTTGAAGAAAAGGATTTCTTTTGTTGTTCAGTTGTGTCTTACTCTTCATGACCCCATTTGGGGTTTACTTGGCTAGGATACTAGAGTGGTTTGCAATTTCCTTCTCCAGCTGATTTTACAGATAAAGACACTGAGGCAAAAACAGTTAAGTGACTTGCCAGGGTCACCCAGGAAGATGAATCTTCCTGCCTTCAGGCCCAGCTCTCTATCTACTGAGCCACCTAGCCGCTGGTGCAGGGGATTCTGATCCTTCTCAAATATTTATTGAATTTAGTAGGATTTTACAATGCAATCTTCAGTTCCACAGCCATGTGGTCCACGGTCATTGGCTGATTTGTTCTATATTAAGCTAAACTAAAAAATATAGATCATTCACTGATACAAAATTATGAGAAGCCACAATGAGGGAGCTCTTTGTTGGAAACTGAAAGCCCTTTCCTATTCTACTGGAGCACTATTATACATAATTTGCTGTAAGGTCTCATGTTCTGCCAATTGCTTAAAATTAATATTATAACTATGTAAAACCTGCAACCCAGTAAAGGTGATGCTTAATTACCCCAATTTTGCAAGCCTGGTTGCCATGAGTAATCTGTTTCAATCAGTCAATCAACAATTTGTGATTTTATTTATTTATTTTTTATTTTATTTTATTGTGCCTACTATGTGCCAGTACTAAGTGCTGGAAATACAAAAAGAGGCAAAAAAGACAGTTCCTCCCTTAACAAAAGTCACAATCTAATGCTTTGGTAGCTCCCATATTGATTGTAACCAGCAGTGAAAGCCTAGTTCTGGCTTACCTCACCGTCCAGTCCTGCAAAAAAGGAAGTAATATATTTTATCATAATCAGCATAGTCTTCCTTATGGAAGACATATATGTCCACATGGGTAGCCTAAATGACAACCACGCATGACTGACATCTCTGAAATCTGAAATCTGACCCCTTTCTAAAGGAGACAGCCTATGATTTCTTACTTGAGGAGAGCTCGAGAAGGGCTGTGGGTGCTACCTCTTTTCCTTGCCTATCTCCAAGAGAGTTATTGGCTTCCTTCCCCCAGTACTTCCCAACAGGTTTGAAACAAAAGTATTTCCATGTTTTTTCTTAAGGGGGAAGATACTTCCTTCCTTAGCTTATCCTCTGGAGTCTTGTTTCTCACCAAAATCAGGTTACACAAAAAACCATCACAAATAGCGAATAAAACAATATTTCCAAGCAAACTGCAAACACAAATTCTAAAACTGTATAGATTTCATATACCAGGAAATAACACAAGTGAATGGGGCTCCTTACCTGAAAAGAAAATAAAATCTCAATTCAAACCTAAGGCAAAGGCCAAATCTTACCTGAAGTCTCTAGGAAGACAAGTTGGAAACCAGATACATGAAGAGGAGCTTATTTCCTTTGCATGTCTTTAGCTCCCAAAGTATTTCTCTATTTTTTCACACATCTCTTCTGAAGAGAGACTGGAAGCACAAGTGTCTTTCCCTAAAGATGCTCTGGAGTCAACTCTGCCCTATATGCAGATATACAGTCACTTTGGCATTCTTTCCCCGAGTTAGGATTAATTTCTCCCTTTACAATCATAGAAGCACCCCAAAATATCCCAAGCTTGGTTGGAAACCCAGTTATACCTCAATCACTCACCAATTCTAATCATACATAAAGGAAATTAAAGAAACTTTTAGGACTTACAAATTGACTTTTTGTGTGGCTCTTTGTTCTTTGGATGATTCAAAATATTGACTGACTTTTAATTAAAAGTATGACACTGTTTTGGCCTTCATGAAAATTAACTCAAATATCAGACTATGGAAATGTTGTCCTAGCAGAGACAGGAGAATTGTTAGTATTTAAGAATTTGATGACCTCGCAATTTCTTAACATGTGTCCTTGCAGTGATTGATTGTCAAGGGTAAAATTAATTATTTTCAATTAAATACAATCTGAATACATATTAAACTGGGCAGTAGAATTAGAGATGGGGAAAGCAATCACAATAACCAATCTCTTTTCCTATAAATATTCTGACACAATCCTCTACTACTCAGCTCATAAAAGCCTTCCACGGTAATGGGGCAAAGGAAGCTAGCTATAGGATAGTCCTGACTTTCAAACCACTAAACAAATAAAAATCTTTCATGTGTTTGTTTTTTTTAAGTAAAGGAGAAAATGAAATGACTGAATTCTTCAGTTACACTCTGGGGTTATGTAGTCCATTAATTCATTCAATAAATGTGTACTTTATGTGAGTCACTGTGCAATAAAAAAAAGGCAAAAAAAGAAGGAAAGAAAGGCAAATACTTCCAAGATCCTCCTCATTGCCATCATTTTTTCACCTTTCCCTTTATAGCAGGTGTTCTATAAATACCTATTTTCTTCCCTTCCCCACCTCAAACTGCAATCATCTGAATAAGGACTACCTGGGCTAAGCAAAGTTTTGTTACCCCAACGTAATGATTAGTACCCTGGAGCCAATTTCTTGTATTAGCTGCTGTTTACTTGTCCCAATCCCATCGAACCCCTAATATCAACCCCACCAAACAACTTCTTAGCAAATTTCTATCCTGGACCACTTCCTTCCCAGGCAAAAATTCTTTCTTTGTGACAATCTTTCCCTCTGTGCTCCTCCTCCCCTGCCTCAACTTTGCTTCTAGAACATCTCCTAAGTTTCCTTTCATGCTTGTACTCTTTCCTTTAAGCGCCTTCTATCTACTAGCATGAACTGAAACAGATTTTGTTTTATTTTTCTATGAAGATACCACATGCCTTGTTCCTTTCTCCAAGCTTTATTTGATGTAAAATTCTTTCTGTAACACCACCAAGTGGCCATTCAACCTTTATTTGAAAACTTCCACTGAGAACAGGAAGCAGCTACTCCCATTTGTAGTCCATTTGGGGATAATTCTAGCCTTTTGGAAGTTTTTTCTTACATCAAGCAAAGATGTGTCTTGCTGTATCTCTCCAACCTGTTTTCCTAGCTTTCCCCAATGAGACTAAGAACAAATCTAATCTCTTTTCCACATCACTGTCTTTAAAATATTTATGATCATAGATTAAGAGCTACAAAGGGCTTTAGCAATCTCTAGTTTAACCCTATTCTTTCATAGATGAAGAAGGTAAGATGCAGAAAGGCTATTGTTATAGTTTGTCCTTTGCTTTTTGAAGAGGGTCAATACCAGCACAGGGCCATGGCTTGACTTGTGGGTGAATTGGATTGAAGAGAGGCAGAGTTGCTGATAGCCTTCAGCTTCACTCTTTCCAAGACATCCAAGTCCAGTGGCAAGACAAAAGTCAGGACAACTGGCAATGGCCCTGGATGCAGGGGATAACCTTAATGTTTCTGAGCTCTAAGCATTCCACAGCTCGTGCTTCATCCACTTTCATGGCCATTGGAATACATTCTTATATGCCCATTCCTCAGGGGGAATTTTTCACATATTTGAGGTAGACACCCCCAACCCACCAATGGGATTATGGCAAGTTGGTTACCTTCCACCTTCTTTAGCCCATCTGCTGATCATTTACCAGGTGGGGCTGCTGCACATGTTACAGCTTCTTGGAGTCACAGGTGAGAGTTGAGTGTCAGGTGGACACCAAAGGTGGATGAGGAGCCCTGAAAACAACTCAACAAGCCCTCACGCCAAAAGTGTTAGTCCTCCTTAAATGCCTTGATCTTAGAGGTAATAGGAAGCCACAGGAGTTTATTTAGTAGGGGAGTGACATGGTTATGCCTGTGCTAAGGAAAATTATTTTGGCAGGTATATGGAGGCTAGTTTAGGGTGAAATTTGTTGCAGAGAGATAAATCAGGGAGCTTGAGATGATGAAGGATTGAGAGATGATGAAGGATTTGTCATGTGAAGGGAGAGAAGTGGGCAGATGCAAAAGGCAGTGTAGAGGTAAAATCACCATGAGTTGTGAGTGAATGCAAAGACTGAAAGACTGAAAGGTTGTGAACTTAGATAACTAGAAGGATGGTAGTATCCTCAATAGAGACAGGGGTCGGTTTTATTGGAAAGATAATAAGCTATGTTTGGGATATATTGAGTTTGAGGCAACTCTGGGAGATCCAGTTTTTTTTTTTTAATTTGTTTATTTTTAGTTTTCAACATTCATTTCCACAAGATTTTGAATTACAAATTTTCTCCTTGTCTTTCTTCTACTTCCCACCCCAAAATAGTGATGCTACTGAATAACCCTTCCCCCAATCTGCTCTATCTTATATCTTCCCCCATCCCCCCTGAGGCAAGATGGATTTCTATACCCCAACGCATGTACATCTTATTTCCCAGTTGCATGTAAATAAAATAATAATGGTAATATATATTTTTAACATTGGATTTTAAAACTTTGATTTCCATATTTGTTCCCTTCTTCCCTTGTCACCCACCCCTACTGGGAGGAAAAGCAATTCAATATAGGTTATACATGTGTAGTTACGCAAAACATTTCCATAGTAGATATATTGTGAAAGACTAACTATATTTCCCTCCATCGTATCCCATCCCTCACTTTTTCTATTTTCCTCTTTAACCCTGTCCCTTTTCAAAGGTGTGTGTTTCTAACTACCCCCCCCCCCCCAATCTGACCTCCCTGCTATCATACCCCCTCTTATTTCCTTCCCCCCTACTTTCCTGTAGGGTAAGATACCCAATTTAGTGTGTATGTTATTCCCTCCTTGAACCAAATTCAATGAGAGTAAGGCTGGCCCATTCCCTTTTGCCTTCCTGTTCTTCTCCATTGTAACAGTTTTCTCTTGCCTCATTTATATGAGGTAATTTACCCTATTCTATCTTTCCCTATCTCCTCTCATTATATTCCTCTCTCACCTCTTAATTTTATTTTTTTTAGATATCATCCCTTCCTTTTCAACTGATCCTGTGCCTCTGTCTATGTATACATGTACACATATATACATATACTCACATATGTATTTATATGCACATATACCCTCTTATATAGACTTATATGTATGTATACATACATATATATATATATACATATATACACACACACACACACACACACACACACACACACACACACACACACATATATATTCCCCTCAACTATCTTCCTACTGAGAAAAGTCTCATGAGTTACAATGATCATTTTACCATTTAGGAATGTAAATAGTTCAATTTTAATAAGTTCCTTAAGATTTCTTTTCCCTGTTTACCTTCTCATGCTTCTCTTGCTTCTTGTATCTGAAAGTCAAGTTTTCTATTCAACTCTGGTTTTTTTTTCATTAAGAATGCTTGAAATACTTCTATTTCATTGAATTATCATATTTTCCTCTGAAACATACTCAGTTTTTCTGGGTAGGGGATTCTTGGTTTTAATCCTAGCTCCTTTGACCTCTGGAATATCATATTCTAAGCTCTTTAATCCCTTAATGTAAAAGCTGCTAGATCTTGTGTTATCCTGATTGTGTTTCCACAATATTAAAATTGTTTCTTCCTGGCTGCTTGTAGTATTTTCTCCTTAGCCTGTGAACTCTGGAATTTGGCTATAATATTCCTAGGAGTTTTCTTTTTGGGATTTTTTTCAAGAGGTGATTGGTGAATTCTTTCCATTCCTATTTTGCCCTCTGGTTCTAAAATATCAGGGGAATTTTCCTTGAGAATTGCTTGAAGGATTATTTCTAGGTTATTTTTTTGATCATGGCTTTCAGGTAGTCCAATAATTTTAAAATTATCTCTCCTGGATCTATTTTTCAGGTCAGTGGTTTTTCCAATGAGATATTTCACATTGCCTTCTATTTTTTTCATTTGTTTGGATCTGTTTAATAGTATCTGGATTTCTCATAAAGTCACTAGCTTCCATTTGCTCCAATCTAATTTTGAAGGAATTATTCTCTTCAGTGAGTTTTTGAAATTCCTTTTCCATCTGGCAAATTTGACTTTTTAAGGCATTCTTCTCCTCATTGGCTTTTTGGGCCTCTTTTGCCATTTGAGTTAGTCTATTTTTTTAAGGTGTTATTTTCTTCAGTCAGGTTGCTGACTCTCTTTGCATGATTTTCTTGCATCATTCTCATTTCTCTTCCCAGTTTTTCCTCCACTTCTCTTACTTGATTTTCAAAATCCTTCTTGAGCTCCTTCATGGCCTGTAACCAATTCATATTTTTCTTGGAAGCTTTTGGTGCAGGAATTCTGACTTAGCTGTATTCCTCTGGTTCCATGCTTTGATCCTTTTTGTCCCCAAAAAAGGATTCTATGATCTCTTTGTGCTTCCTCTGCTTGCTTATATTGCCAGTCAATTACTTTACTTTTGATCTCTTTGCCACAGTATAACTTTGCTTCTAGAGAGGAGAGCTTTGTTCCAAATTGCTGGGTTTTTCACAAATGTTGTCAGGGTTCTGAGGAGGTGCCCTCTTTATAGACACCCTGCTGGCAAACTGGCATTTCTCACCCCAGGACCACCACCCAAGAAAGTGATCCAGATCTAAGCAGGTCAAAGCAAGTGTGATTACCTTCTGAATGGTTGCTTAGTCCTGCTACAATCTGTAGGCCAGGAGCTCCTAAGGCAGCCACATGGCAGACATTGCAGCTGCTGTGCCTCCGCTACCTCTCACCCTGGGGACAGGGGCCAGACCATGCTCTTCCTTTCCAACAGAGTTCCTGACTGACCTTTTACTTTCTTTTTGGTGTTTATGGGTTGATAAGTCTGGAAACCACCACAGCTGCTGGTGCTTCACTCTCCTGAAGTCAGCTCTGGCTGCTGCTGCCTCCCTGAGGCCAAAACCATGCAGCTCACGTGGGACTTGTGATGAACCCTTCCTGCCAGCCAGACAGGCTCCCTTCAGTGGGAGACTTGTTTCTCTCTGTCACTTTGTGGGTTCTGTAGCTCTAAAATTTGTTTAGAGTCATATTTTATAGGTATTTGAGGTGGTGGTGTGGGGAGGTCACAGAATTTCCTGCTTCTACTCCACCATTTTGGCTCTGCCCTCTGGTATATCCAGTTTAAAATGCCCTCAGGGAAGTTGGTGATGTGGAATTGGAGCTTAAAGCAAGAGACCATATATATAGATTTGGGTGTCATTCTCATAGAGAAAATTCATGGGAATGGATAGACTCAATGATACTAGAGAGAGAGAGAAGAGAGCCTAGAACAAAAAAGAGATACAACCACAGAAAATTAGCATGATGACATTGATGATCCTGCAGAATGATCTGAGAAGGAATGGTCAGACAAAAGAAGGTGAACCCAAACAAAACAATACAATGAAGATGAGAAGGAAAGCAGAAAGCTAGGAAACAATTTTTACAGCGAATGTCTCTGATAAAGGCCTCATTTCTCAAATGTGTAGAGAACTGAATGAAATTTATAAGAATATAAGTCATTCCCCAGTTGATAAATGGTCAAAGGATATGGAGAGGCAGTATTCAGAGGAAGAAATTAAAACTATCTATAATCATATGAAAAAATGCTCTAAATCACTATTGATTAGAGAAACAACTCTGAGGTACCACATTACACCTATCAGATTGGCTAATATGACATAAAAGGAAAATGACAAATGTTGGAGAAAATGTGGGAAAATTGAAACACTAATGCATTATTGGTGGAGTTGTGAACTGATTCAACCATTTTGGAGAGTAGTTTGGAGCTATGGCCAATGCACTATCAACCTTTGATCTAGCAATACCACTACTAGGTCTGTATCCCAAAGAGATCATAAAAAAAGGGGAAAAGAGCCACATGTACAAAAATATTTATAGCAGCTCTTTTTGTAGTGAATTGGAAATTGAGGGGATGCCCATCAATTGCAGAATAGTGGAACAAGTTGTGGTATATGAATGTAAGGGAATACTGTTGTTCTATAAGAAATGATGAGCAGGTAGATTTCAGAAAAATCTGGAAAGATTTACATGAACTGATGCTGAGTGAAGTGAGCAGAACCGGAGAACATTGTCCACAGTAATGGCAACATTGTGTGATGACCAACTATGATAGATTTAGCCTTTCACAGCAATTGAATGATCCAAGATAATTCCAAAAGACTCATGATGGAAAATGATATCCATATCCAGAGAGAGAACTATGGATTCTGAATGCAGACTGAAACATACTATTGCTACCTTTTTTTTGTTTTTGTTTTTCTTTCTCATGGATTTTTCTTTTGGTCTACTTCTTCTTTCACAACATAACTAATGTGGAAATATGTTTAACAGGATTGCACATGTATTACCTTTATCAGATTACTTGTTGTCTTGGGAATAGGGGAGGGAAGAGAAGGAGGGAGAAAAATTTGGAACTCAAAATCCTACAAAAATGAACATTGAAAATTATCTTTACATGTAATTGGAAAAAATAAAATACTATTAAGGGAAACAAACAAAAACAGGTGAGCCAAGAAAAAGTAGTGAAGAAGTCCCCTTTTTTCTCTGGAGCTCAATTTTCTATAATATAAAATGATGGGTATGTATTCATTAGGAATAGGAACTAGACCTGGGATTTTATTAGTATGGAGAATTCTTTTGTAAGGAAACTTCTCTCCACAGACCTTCTCTACAATATATTATAGCCATAAAGAGTTACCTAGAACGCTGAAAATTTGGTGATTAGCCCAGGGTCCCACAGCCAAAGTGTGTCAGAGGCAGGATGGGAATCCAGGCTTTCATGGCTCTGAGGTCAGTTCTCAATTCACTTCACCAGGGGCTGTAAAACCAAAGCCCAAGGGACTTATCAAACTCATTGTCTGTTTTTGTTGGCTAGGAGTTATGAATTGTTTTTACATTTTAAAAATGATTAGTTCCTGTAGTTTGCCAATCCCTGGACTACATACCCTGCCATTCATTAATCAACTCACAAGTAAAGCATTTGTTAAATTCCCACTCTATTAGACACATAAGTCACTGTGTTGTAAGAGAAAGCAGGCCTGGGAAATAGGAGAACCAAAGTTCAAACCTGTGTGACCCTAGGCAAGTCACTTTTAAACTGGGTTTTAAAAGAGTCAAATTTTAACAAATGGAGATGGGACAAAGAGTATTTCTAGGAGAGAGAGATATTGAAAGTTGAAGACAAAAGTAGGGAAATACAATGGGAAAAAATGGGAAGGGTGAATAACCTAGAAGTCCAGATGAGGAAAATGAAGCCTAGAGTACAAGGGACTTTGCTATGGAGGTAGCTAGGAGGCACAGTGAGTCTGGAAGATCTGAGTTCAAGCCCAGTCTCAGACATTTACTAGCCTGTTGTAATGTAATGCCAAAAGAAGGCAACTTCCCAGGTTCAAAATACCAGCATAGGTGCTCTCTATTTTATTCAGTAACAAACCCAGAACAGAGAAGATCAAAACATGACATCATTCAAAATACAGCATTTACTAAGTGTGATTAAATCATCTCCAAGGCCTACCCCACCCCAGGACTTTCCAATCATTCAATCAATTACAAAGTCTCTGTTCCAAATACTTCTCCACCCCTAGGCTATACCTTAATTAAGTCCACCACAAAGCCCCTCTTCTCAAATGGAGATTAGTTTCCAAACATAAGTAAAATACATTCATTTGCTCAACCATAGAACACAAAAAGGTCAAAAGTTCCCCACCCCTGGATCACAATTGAATCTACCCCAGAGTTACATCAAGTTTAAACACAGCACTTAATACCCAAATGGAGGTCTTTTCTTCATCTTGACACGAGGCAGGTTCTCAGCAATCTTAGTTCCTGGAGAGACAAGGCTTAGCAAGGCCATAAGATACATTGCCAGTCCCTTCATGAATTTATCCTCTGTCTGTAGAACAGTCCTAGAACCCCTGAACACATTAGCAAAGCCCTCTCCCAGGATTTCTGTAAACATACAACAAGAAAATCCTTCTTCAGGGCTTCTGAACCAACAGAAAGGCTCCCAGACCCCTGCAACAACAGTACTGTCCCTCACCAGTGGACAGTATTCACTCTCAGTACTGTCCCTCACCAGTGGACAGTATTCACTCTCTGTCTGCAGGACAGTCTCAGGCCTTCTTAACCAAATGCCAGGTTCCAGGACTTCTTCAACAGGACAGTCTTTCACCAGTGGACAAATCTGGCAAAATAACATCAAAACAGACAAAGTACCAGCAAAACAGCCATGTCTCCTCAGTCCTTGGCAGCTCAGGGGGCAGGTCTCAAAAGTCTAGGGCAATTCAAAGCGGCCACCAGCAATCTCTTAGTCTCTCCCTCTCCACGAGGTGCTGCTTCCAAAAAGAACTTCCGCCTCTCTCTTGTCTCTCCAAATCTACATCACCAGCTCCTCCCACTTCAGGACTTTCTTTTCACATCAACAAGCCCATCCCACAGGTGGGATTAACAAACTCTGGGTTTTAATACAATCAATTTGAAAACCAAGCCAATACAGGGGAATCTTTAATTGCCATTACTATCACACCTGTGACCCTAGGCAAGTCACTTAACCCCAGTCTGCCTCAGTTTCCTCACCTATAAAATGGGGGTTGTAACAGTACCTGTCTCTCAGAGTTGTTGTAAGGTTAAAAATGAAGTAATATTTGTAAAGTGGTCAGCACAGTGCCTAGCACATAGTAAGCATCTGTTTCTTTCCTTTGGGTCACACAGCTAGCTAGTAAGACTCACAGCTGGGCAGGAAAGGAGTGTAGAGATATGGGAATCAGGAGTAGGGCACATAGTGGTTGTGACTTCTGGAAGGGCATATCTCTAGTATGTTTCAGAGGAAAGATTTGAACCGAGGTCTTCCTGACTTTGAGGCTGACTCTCTAGGGACTTTGCCAAGCTTCTCAGACTCTAGGAGAGGGATACAAAATCAGAAACAAAACAGTCTGTCCTCAAGCAGCTTGTATTCTCTGGAGGAGGAAGTCTGTCCATATATAGACATATAGAGAAGTGCAAAATTTATTTTTCCTGAAACTTGTGTAAAGCAAAGTCAACACTGAGACCCTTCTGTATTAGAAATTCTAGCAGTATTCTGCATTGTTGAATGTTTAAATGAACAATATATCATATAACAAAAGGGAAGTTACAAAAATAGCAATATGTCGCACATAGAGAAGGTGTAACAGTCTTTCATGTAGGCTAATGAGGAAGATATTTCCTTATAGAGCAGTCCTCATGGCTGGGGTTTTTATGTGTTGCTAGATAGGAGTTTGGGGGTCCAAGTTTCTGGTAGAATGTAAGTTCCATTAGGATGTAAATCTCTTTGAGGTCAGGAACTGTTTTCTTTTTTTGGCTTTTTTTTTTGGAGGGCAATTTGGGGTTAAGTGACTTGCCCAAGGTCACACGGCTAATTTTTGTATTAAGTGTCTGAGGTCCTCCTGACTCCAGGGCGGGGCTTTACACACTTTGCCATCTAGCTGCCTCCAGGACCTGTTTTCTGCCTTCCTTTGTATTCACAGCAACAATCACAGTGCCAGAAAGAAGTCCTTAATAAATGCTTTTGTTTGATTGTAGAAAGTAGTGGCTTTGAGAGGTGGGATCTCCTCCTTTCCATTTACTCTTTTTTTTTTTCTTTCCATTTACTCTTATGTAGAAGGAGATGGAGGTGGACAGAAACTCTCTGACTTGGTCCCAGAGATGTAGCTCCCCCAGGGTCAGTGTACTTCAGTGTACTCTCTGTTCACCCAACACTACAGTTCACAATTGATGTATGTACTTTTCCCCTAGTCATCCAGAGGATCTAATTAATTTGAAGCAAAAGAATTTAATGAAACAGCATAGAAAAAGTATCATCAACCTGGGGCACAGTCTCTTACCTACATACACACAATCAATGGGAAGAGTGGATACATAATATTAATAACTAGCACTCATCTAGTGCTTCAAGGTTGTGCATTAGAGAGCACAGGACTTGAAATCTAGAAGACTCATCTTCCTGAATTCAAATCCAACCTCAAACACTTACTAGTTGTATGATCCTAGGCAAGTCACTTACCCCTGCTTGCCTAAGTTTCCTCATCTGGTAAGAAAAAATGAGCTGGAGAGGGAAATGGCAAACTGGTCCAGTATCTTTGCCAAGCAAACCCCAGAAGGGGTCCAGAAAGAGTCAGACATGACTCAAACCACTGAAGAAGAGCTGTACATGTGTCATCTCATTTGATCCTGAAAACATTAAATGGTATGAGGTGATACTATTATCTTTCTGTTGAGGGAGCATTTGTACTCAGATCTTCCTGACTCCTGAGTCCTACACTTTTACCTACTGCACAAGGGAAACACACATAGAAAAGCACATATGCAACTGTTATAAACATTCTCAGTGAAGGAATAAGTAATACTTGTTGGAGAGCCAGCAAGATTTTCATTATCTTTATTTTACATTTATTTATTCTCTGTTGAATAAATGGGTAGCCTCCTAAAAAGACTACCAAGAATCAGACAGAGGCAAGCCCTTTTACGCTGTTACCGTTCGTATTTCCTGCCTTGTTCCTTCTGTCAGAACCGGGATCTAGATCTTCTGGGTTACAATCTTTCTGACCTGCCCATTAAGCATGCATGTTAAAGAAAAGTTGGTGACCATCCCTTCACCCCCAGCCCGTCTGAGCCAACTTAGCTCAGGCCCCTTCTTCCAGCTTTATGATTAGATAGGGGGCTCTACCCTTCCTATCGTATCCCGATTTATACCTTCCTACACGTCCTGTGCAGGATCTATTTTTGAAACACCCATTGTTCCTATAGAATCTGTGGAAACGAAACTGTCAGCATTTCTCACACAGGGAACACATGTGACTAGAGAACACACATGGAACAGAACACACACTGAGGCCATGAGTGACATGGGCTTATGTGTAGATGGACAACTCATGCCTTGAACACTCACTCCAAGGAAACTCTAGTAAAGGTATCATGCTATTCTATTGGACCTGTTCAATGATGCTCTCATAAGGTGTGTGTGTGTGTGTGTGTGTGTGTGTGTGTGTGTGTGTGTGTGTGTGCGCACTCATGTGTGTATGTGTTTAGGGCAAGTAGTCTTTGCAATCCATTGCTGCCTCCTAATCTCTCTGACCACATCTTGTCCTTCCTCTGCAGGTCCAGTTATTACTGCTACCTGCTTCTTGCTCCAACTGTCCTGGGGATGAGGCTGGAGGGCTTCTCTTCAGTTCTAGTTTCTGGCCTTAGCTGGCTTCTCCGGCCAAGGTGCTACCTTTTCCTCAAAGGAGTTGGGGCATGCTCTGAGATGCTCTTTTAACTTAAAATTCCTGAGGTGTTTTTTTTTTTCCCTGTTATGACTCTTGGAAAGGCAGAGACCTCATATATCCAGTCATTAGACCAGGGAGGGGAGGTACTTAGTAGCTTTTCTCTCACTAAGTTAGGGTGAGGGCAAGAGGGATAGGTTTCTCAAGACACTGTCTCAGGGTCTTGGTGGCAATAAAAGTTCCTGAAGAAGTTTTTTCACTCTAGGGACCAAGATCTTTAGAACACAGAACCACTTTAGCTAAACAGTACCTTCTGAGTTAAGCCTATTTTTTCAGTTCAATTTCGTGGTCACCAAGAATGACATTCTCATGAGTTGCTTCACTCTGACCTAGGGTTAGAATATAGCTAATAACTAACATTTATATTCTACTTGCTATATGCTGTGCTAAGTACTTTACAATTATTATCCTATTTAATACTCACAACAACCCTGTAAGGTAGATGATATTATTATTATTATTATTATTATTTTGCTTTTTGGAGGGCAATTGGGGTTAAGTAACTTGCCCAAGATTACACGGCTAGTTTTTAGTGTGGCTGTTAAGTGTCTGAGGCCGGACCCCAACTCGGGTCCTCCCGACTCCGGGGCCAGCGCTTTACTTACTGTGCCACCTAGCCGCCCCCGTAGGTGATATTATTATCCTTATTTTTATAGAAGAGGAAACTGAGGCAGATAGCTGTTAAGTGGCTTGCCTATAGTCACATAGCTACTGAGTTCCTAGTGGCTCCCTGCCTTTTTGACTAAACTGCAATTAGTTAGCATCAATTTGAAGGCTCCTTCCAAGGGATCTTAGAATTCAGGTTCCATCATTTTCTCATCCCCAGCACTCATCTGAACTCCTCCCATAAAAGGAAGGGGAAAGTTACCGGAAAAATAGTAAGGCCAGGAGCAGGAGGAAAGTTCATTTTATTCTTTCTGCCTAGGGGAGCTCCTGGCTGCATTCCTATCTTTAATATGTATAGTGGCTAGCTACAAACTGCCTAACACTCAAATGACTTCCTGGATGAGGTGAAATGCCTATTCAAGGTCAATTTCTAATTCATGGCCTGTTGTGAAAGCTTGAAGACATCCCCCCTGCGGGTTATCATTTCACTATTTCTGGATTTCCTCATCTCAAAATCACTTCCTGGCAGTATCTTTCCACCAGGTGTCCTCCAACTCAGCGAGCTTTGCACCCCCTTTCTCCTGCAGAGAAAGTTTCCCATTGTATTTCCATGAAAAGAGTAAAACTACAATTGGAAGGCAATTCCCTTCCAGCTGAAAAGAACAGCTCATAAACTCAAAGCTACAACATCAAAACAGATTTCTAAGGGCTGGAAGCAACAGCATTTAGACCTTTTTCTTACTTGGCTGGGAGGAAATTGCCTCCTCCAGACAGCTCCATGTGGTCCTTTCTTACATTCTTAGTTATTGTATACTGAAGCAGTGCTGAAAATAAAGATAGGAGTTTTCACTTAGATGGTATTGTTCCACAAAGTAATTACACTAGCATTTTCCTTACCTTTCCTCTCAATGGGATTCAAACTCTGCTCATCCCAGATTACACTAGTACTATCTTCCCACTCTGGCTCTTCCGGTATCATTGAGCCTAGGCTGCAGTGAAGCTATATTAAACACTACTTGTTTCTTTGAGCATAAAATTTTTGCAAATTAGGCAAAACTGTGTAACATTAATCCCTTGCAGCTTTCAGTAGCCCTCTGATCTGCCCGTATTAGGTGTGATTTGCTCAAAACAGAAAAAATGCTGAGTATTCAGCTCATTGGGGAAATACACAGAATCATAGTCCTCACCCTCTCAGATCTCCTTTCCTTACCTCAGCACCCCACAAGGCTCACGTGATAAAAAAGAAGGAATGGTTAAGAGTCTGTGGTGGTACCTATTAATTAGATATATGTTGTACCTTAGATGAAAACATGAGGGTGAGCTCAATAAGGGATGAAAGCAGAATCAGAATCAACAACATCGTGGGGTTAAAAACCCTGTTCACCACAAGAATGAGCGACTGGCGCACTGGGATAAAGAGACATTCTGTAATGACTTGCTCAAGGCACTCAAGGATAACTCAACTTGGTGTGTTTCATGCTTAGGGTCAGGGAATGACAAGACGGAACAATCACCTCATTGCAGAAATGCAGATGTGCCTCTGTAGAATGAAAGGTGAATACTCCCACCTGGTGGGATGGCTTGATACCAGATACAAGTGGCATCCTCCCTTCTGATCTACAAGACGTAGTAAGGTGACCTTCAGCTCCCGGAGATGCTGGGGAATTATTATATGACTTTCATTCTCCAAGAGAGAGATCCCTGAGAAAGGAAGCAAACCAGATGGATTAAAATCAGTATACAAACTCATACCAAGCCCAGCATTGCTGTGCTGGAGGAAGAAGTGTTTCAGTTATAATGCTAACTTCTGGTGGGAGTTGTAGGGGATTCAATAAAGCTCACTAATTTCAATTTTTAATTTTGTAGTTATAATATAGGATTTTGAAGCAGCTTCCCTGATTTGGCTTCTTTTCTTTTTATTTCTTTTTTTTTTTTTTTTCAAAAACATAATCAAATTTTTTGTCTATCTTCATTCTCACCCATGCCCTGTTCTTCAAAGGAGCTCTGCCAAGGCTGAAATCATTAATGGCATGAGAAAAAATGAATACAGAATAATAATATCCAAGGAGCAACTTACTCTGGTGGGAAAGAATAAACTCAAATGAATGTGAAGGGAATGTTAACCTGTACTCTAATCTCTGCAAATATCAGGGAAGACAAGGATGATTATGATTGATCCACATGGTGCTTGCTGATTGTAGAATGACAACTGAAAACCAAGTGACTACATTTGGTCTCAAGAACTCTGGAATAGAATGTACTTAATTTTCCATGCAGAAGACAAATCAGGAGTCAGATAACAATGATAACTTTATTTTCTTAGCTTATCTATCTTTTTATTACAAGAAAAACTAAAATTTTTTTAAAAGAGAATTTCAGTAACGACCAAGAAATTTGAATGTTTTCTGTCTCTACAAAGTGTTGATGAAAACAGCATACACAAACACTAAAAGCATCCTTGATGAAAGGGTGGGCAGCTGCCCCCTCTGCTATGCAGTATAGTGGCTAGGGCGCTGGATCTGAAATCAAGAAGGCTTGAGTTCAAATCCTCTCTCAGATACTTTCTAGCTGTGCAACCCTAGGCAAGTTACTGAGTCTCTTGGTCTCAGTTTGTCCATCTATAAAATGGTGCTAATTATAGCACCTACCTCCCAGGGTTGCACCCAAGGGAACGTGAGGATGAGCTGGAGGAGGAGATGAAAGTAGAATCAGAGTCAGCAACATGGTAGGATTAAAAACTCTGTTCAACCCAAGAATGTGCATTCCATATAAGAAAATATATGTATTGAACTTTAGAAAATGTTGTTGTTGTTCAGTTGTTTTGAGCCATGTTGGACTCTCCATTACTCTATTTGGGTTTTCTTGGCAAAGATATTGGAGCAGTTTGCATTTCTTTCTCCAGCTCATTTTATAGCTGAGGAAACTTAGACAAATACAATTATGTGACTTTCCTGGAGTCACATAGAACTAGTAAGTGTTTAGGACAATATTTGAACTCAGGAAGATGAGTCTTCTTGATTCCAGGCCCAGCACTCTATCCACTGTGCCACCTAGTTACTCTTGCAAACTTTAAAATATTTTACAAAATTAGCTATTATTATTTTAAGGGTGTAAGTAGTTAGGTTCCCAAAAATGATATTCTACAGCAGACCATATTTTCAAATTCATACAACTGAATAAAATGTGTAGATAATACAGAATCTTACTGTGTTTATGGTCTATTGATTATAAACATTTATTTCACTTGGTAAAGCATAATACTACCTTAAAGATTTTTCTCTGACAAGGTACCTTACATGCATATGTCAGAATCACAAAAATTGCCTGAAAGGTATAATCAAAGATAACTTTGATGGTAACTACTTTTTTCTTCTTATTATTATTATCAAGTGAGGCATAAAACAGGGAGATTTATATTTGCCAAAGTTGTTTGCCATCAATACTAAGGCTGTCCAAGATAGAATTCAAATGGATTCCATCAACATGTATATTTTACCAATATATTTTCCATGTTTACTTATCAACACGTGAGCCAACCACATGTGTTCGCTATGTGTATGATCTTTTACAAGTGCTTAGAACATGTGTTACTTACATGTTTTCCCTCTATGTTGTTATTATATCCATTTTACAGATGAGGAAACTGATTAAATAGGTTTAGTGAATTCCCCAGAGTTACATAGCCAGTATCTGAGGCTAAATTCAAACTCAGGTCTTCTTGACTCCAGGTCTGGCACTCTTATGCTGTTGTTCCAGACTTATGATCTGTTTTTCTTACTCTTCCTCCATTTCTCCTTTCTGTTCGTGGTATATTGTTCTATCCTGGTGTCCTGGTATTACCTTCTTCATATGTAATGTTACCTAATTCTTCCATCCCTTTCAACTATACCTTA
Source organism: Petaurus breviceps papuanus (assembly GCF_028583685.1). NCBI lineage: Eukaryota > Metazoa > Chordata > Mammalia > Diprotodontia > Petauridae > Petaurus > Petaurus breviceps. The sequence continues at coordinate 18,551,278 of NW_027187419.1, read as the reverse complement.
CAATAAGGTATAACTTTAGAGAACCATAGGATTTCTGAAATATATGCTCTCTCATGGACCTAATGAGTCCATAATAATTTCAGAAGCCACCAAGTTCATTTTAGTTGAGGTCTTAATATTCAAAACCTGTCATTAATGTCATTAATAGATAAGCTATAGTCTGGCATGTGAAGATTAGGCTTAAAAGTATTTTATCAATCAATAAATATTTATTAAACACTTTCTATATACCAGGCACTTGTAAAGCTAAGCATGAATAACTTTCCAGAGGACTGCTGCTGTGAACAGCTTTCAAGGTTCTGATTACACAGTATAGTGAACTCTCTATTTATTCAGTAACAAATTAAGGCAAAACATTCACAGAAATTAAAATATAGCATTTGCAATGTTATGGCTTAGCAATTTATCAATAAAGTGGCCACAGCAAGCCTCCTTAATTGACACAAAGTACAAAGGTCAAAGTCTTCCACCCCTAGGTCACATTGTCTTAATCTCTTCAATCAAAAAGTTTTCTTTCTTCTTAACTAGAGATTAGTTTCCAATCATTCTTTTTTTTAAGCAATTGGGGTTAAGTAACTTGCTCAAGGTTACACAGACAGTTATTTCTGGGTGTGGTGGTAAGTATCTGAGCCCGGATTCGATCCCAGGTCATCCCGACTCTGGGGCTGGTGCTCTTACTCACTGTGCTACCTGGCAGCCCCCCTTTTTTTAAAAAATTTTTTTATTTTCTCAATCATTCTTAATTAGTAAGTCCTTAACTCAATCATCTAATTGCAAAGGTCAAAGTTCTTCACCCCTAGTAAATCATGATCTTCTCAGTTTGCATTAAATACTCAGGGAGAAGTCTTTTCATCTTAACTCCAGGCTGGCTCTCTGTTTCCATGGTTCCCCTTCCATGATCCTAGCTCCTGCCAGTTCCTTGTTGTCTAGCTCCTTGTGCAGTTCCTGTTCCATACTCAAGCTCACTTTGAAGTGTCTAGTCCACTTCAAGTCCTTTACAGTTTCTGTTCCTGGGAAGACAAAGCTTAACAAAGCCACATTAACATTCTTACACATTGCTGGCATCCTCATCAATTTGCTTTCTTCCTGTGAAATCAACATAGACCCAATAGAAAGGTCTGAGGAATCAGCACAAATCATTAGTATAGTCCCAGGACCTCTGAAAACATCAGCAAGACCCTCCTCCAGGATTTCTGTAAACATAAAACATGAAAATCCTCATTCAGGGCTTCTGAACCAGTAGTAAGGTCCCAGGGCTTCTGTAACAGCAGCATCATCCTCTATCAATAGACAAATCTGACATAATAACATCAAAACAGACAAACTGGAACCACGGTCTGGCACCACAGTCATGCTTCCTTCCAATTCTCCTCTCTTCTCATTTCTCAGAAGTTCTCAATTTGTTTCTCAGAAGAAGTTGTCAGGAGAAGTTCTGGCACCACAAGTTCTGTTCTCCATTCTGTTCTCAATTCACAGCAGTTCTCAGAAGCTCTCAGGATCCTGGCAGTTGTCTCTCTCTCTTAGCAATTCTTGTTCCCGGTAGTTCTCTCTCTCTCTCCAGCAGTAACTGCTCTGCCTCCATGATGCTTACTCTCAGAAGTTCTGGCCTCTCTCAGCTTGGGCTTTTCCTTATATACGATATTAGCTCCTCACTGTTCTGCCCCTTCTTGTTACACCAACAAGTCCATCCCAATGTAGGATTCACAAGTTCTGGGTCTTAATACTTGACACAATCATGAACTTGGAACAAGGTGCTGAGTACCTGTTTGATTGCAAATACAAGGGGAAGGGAAGATCTTCAAATTCCCATTACTGTTTGTATCAGCAATGCAATATTCAGAATGCCTATGGAAATTACAGATATGCTGATGTAATTATCCATCACAAAATATATCAGGCTTGCTATATGGGGGAATAAGCTAGAAAATTTATTAAAATACCAAAAGACTGAGTCCCAAAAACCAGAAAGTGAAAGCCATCAGAGTAGTTATGAAATTGGCACAGGTAGATAAAGTAGAAAGCACCCACATTCTCAAGCCTTTAAAACAGAACAGGCTATCTCAGGCAAAGGTGCTCCTCTCCCCACTCACAGCAACCACCCAGCGTCCAGGAAGCGTGCTCCCAGCAGCTCCAGCCCCTGGCAGTCCCCAGCAGGAGTCCTTAGCAGAAATTCTGGCTGACTCAAAAAGGGCTTTGCACTGCCACTGCCGCTGCCTCTGCTGTTGCTGCCATCGTCGCCGCCACTGCTAGCCACTGCAGGAACTCTAGCTTGGCTTCCGCTTCCTCTTGCTCCGCCCCTTCCTGCTACGTCAGCAAGTCCAAGGGGGCATGGAAGATCTTTAAATCCCATAACCCTTACACCATTACAGCACTGTAATACCTACATTAAGGTTCCTATGGCTAGAAGGTCCGAATCAGGATCCAAGGGAGTATAAACCAGAGGCCAGGATGAGTCAGGAACTAGGAGCAAGATGCCAAAATCTAAGGGACTGAGACAGAAGTAGGGAATTAAGATGTTCTGGAAGTCAGGATACCACCAGGAGGACTGGTAAAATGACTGTCCGACAAAAATACCTTCCAAAGACTCCACCATTTTTGTTGTTATGTGCATTTCTTCCATGTGACTTTATATTTTGCAAAGATATAATCCCAGACAGCGCTGGATCAGCTGCACCAGTGAGGTTATAGCTAACATGATAGGAAAGAATAGTTTCCATTTTGCTAGAACCTTAATAACCTGTTCCTTATATCGCTCTGAGAGCTGAAATATATGACATCCTCTGCATTTCAAGCTCTAAGGTAGATCTAAGGGCATTGGGCTTCCATTCTAAGGAACAGGACAGTTTTGAGACATCAAGATTCTAACCCATTAGGAACACAAAGCTGCCTCATAGATGGGAGAGAGCCCAGAGGGAAGGAGCCTAGAAGCTGAGTGGAACTGAGAAACATCTCCTAAAAAAAGGTAGCATTTGAGTTGAATCTTAAAGGAAACCAGGGGTTCCAAGAGGCAGAGGTAGGGGGAAAGATGTTATTTCAGAAATGAGGGACAGCTAGCACAAAGGAAGAGAGATAGGAGATGTGTGAGGAACAGCTGGTATTATAGATCAGCATGATTGAACTGTATGTGTATGGAGGGAAGTATGATGCTTAAAAAGTTGGAGAGGCATAGTTTCTGGGTAATTAATCATTTTTAAAAATAATGTTAACATATTATCAATAAAAGGAATGGTCATTTGGCCATCTCTCTCAGACCAAAGACCTATCATGGTGGTGAACTCATAGTTTATATGCCCTTGGTAGCGGAGGTGTTCCTGAGGGTGGCAATCAATTCTGATTGGTTAACAATTAATGAGAGGGAGAATAAATATTGTAATGAGAGGTGGACCTATTCTAATGAAGGGCTAGGGGGATGTGACTTTGGTTATGTTGCTCTTACTCCCAGACCACAGACTCCAAGAAATTTAGACAAAAGATACATATTCCCCTACACAAACCTGAAAAAGAACACAATAGGTCAGGAGTTTCACCTTAGATTAAATTCCTTGTAATATTGGGTGGGGCAGCAATACCTAGATTGAGGAGACTGTTAATCCTAACTACTAGCATCAGTTCTGTCTTTCAGAAACTGAGCCTTGAAATGAGGACTTTAGAAAAAGGCGGAGAACCCTGGATCTCCCCAAATCATTGGTCATTAATAATCATTTCTCTTGGAAGTAATATATAAGAAAACTGGAAACATAGAATGGGGCCAGATTGTGAAGACCATTAAATACCAACCAAGCAGAGAAGTTAATATTTTATCTTAGAAGCCATAGGAAATCACTGGAGTGGATTTACTGAGGGGGTGTGGGGTGGGAGATGGAGGCAATCTACTCCTGCACTTTGCAAAACTCACCTATGTAAATGATAGATTAGAGTGGGGAGTGACTTGATGAAAGAAGGCTAATTAGAAAGCAAAGGGTGATGAGGTCTGAACTAGGGTTGGTGGCTGTGTGGGTACAGAGAAAGGAAAGTATTCAAGAGATGTTATAGAGGTAGAAATGATAAGATGTGTGGAGTCAGTGAAAATGAAGAGTTGAAGGTGATACCAACAAAACCAACAAGAGTGACTTGGGAAGTTGACAGTGTCCTTGACAAAAATAGGAAAATCTGGGAGAGGGGTGGGTTTGATGGAAAAGCTGAGTTTAGTTTTTACCGTGTTGAGTTTGAAATGCCTATGGGACATGCAGTTCAAAATGTCCAATAGACAGTTAGTTGGCTGTGTGGAACAGGAGCTTAGGAAAGAGACAAGGACTGAATATATATAAATATATATATGTATATATATGTATATATATAGGACTAATATAGATAAACATATGGGAGTTGATAAGATGACCAAATGAGAGAATATAGAGAGAAAAGAGAAGACCCAAGACGAATCATCCTAACATTATGTTTTATCCTTCACATGTAAATATAATATGCTTTGCATTGCTTGCCCAATGCTTCTGATGGATTTAGAGATAACTATCTATACTCTTTTGCCCATTCTCCTTAGCGATACACAATATACATTTGCTTGAAGGCTGGTTCTATCTAGGAGGGCAGTTTTTAATGATGAAATAGAAGAAATATCCAGAGGCATCAAGCCTAACACTTGAATGTTGGCCCCATGTTCTAACCCAAAGGTCGTTATTGAGTAGGAGTCATGCAGGAAGTAGCATTTGAGATGAACTTTAAATTATGGATAGGAATTCAATAAGAGAAGACAGGGTAAGAGGATGATTCTCATACAGTGAATAGCATAAGTCAGGGGTGGGGAACCTGTGGCCTCAAGGTCACATGTGGTCTTCTAGGTCCTCAAGGTCCTTTTATTAAGGGGATTTGTTCTCTGAAGTTTGAATTCAGTTGAAGGGCTGTACTTGAGGACTTAAGGGGCCACATATGGCCTCAAGGCCACAGGTCCTCACCCCTGGACCAAGGCATTGTGGAAGAATGTTCCTGAGATACTGGAGAAAATGTTTATACTTTTGTTCTTCTTATAACTTTGAAGTGAATATACTTTTGTAAAAGTTAATTAATGCCAAGTATATAAATGGAACTGAGGTTCTAGTTGTCATCTAACAATGGGAGAAACCCAGCTGGTGGGGGCTTGAGCTGATAATAATAAGAGAAATACTCTCAAATCACTCAGGGTATCCTAGAACCCTGAGAAGGAAACACAAATTTCCTGGTCCTGGGAGAGTGGGCCAGGGCAAATGCACTCTATTAGGCATAAGGGTTTGTACTTTACTTTATAGACAGTTGGCAGCCACTAGAAATTTTTTTGGAAAAAAAATGGCATGGCCAGACCTAATGCATAGGGAAGAGCATTCTGTTAGTAATACAAAGAATGGGTTGGAATGGGAGAAAGCATAAGTGGGAAGTCTATTGAGCTTAAGTTAAGGGTAACAATGGTTTGTACCATAGGAGCGGCGGAGGAGAAGAAGAGAAGTGGCCAGATACAAGAGATTTGGCAGCTAATTAGAAGCAAGAGATGTCAAAAGGATTCAAAAAATCACAAAGAAATTGGAAATGCAGCAAATAGGAAGGAAAGCAAGAGAAGGAGACAGAAGTACTTACAGCTCTGTGGGTCACAGTAAAGACTGGATGATAGGCATAGATCAAGGGGACGTCATCCCTGTCCTATGTGTGTTATAGTTTCCTTTTTAGAAAACCTGGGTGAGACAATTGTGTCTCCTACATGTAGTCCCTGTTAAAATCCTGGACCCGACACAAATACTGTTCCCAGACTGTATACCCTTAACATCTCCTCCTTCTCACATAGGTCTTCCAGTTCATTGAATTCATTAAAATCATGCTCGTTAATGAAAACAGTAGCAACCCAAATTCAAAGGACATGCTCTGCCTTGCACTTCAAAAAGATAATTTATATTTAGGCACTTTGTTGTTTCTTCAATATATTAAAATTCCCATAAACACATTTTAGTTATTAAATTCTCCACTTGTAAACAGAGTAAACATTCTTCTTAAAAATCACTTCTCCCTGTACATCATCAGCTTGAATACTGAATCAAAGCAGATTAAAAACTGCCAGGTTTTTTTTTTACATTAAAGGTTTCTATTATGCTCACATAATTATAAGTGATGAATTAAGAGTCAAATCTTCATGCAGAGTCTCACATCAGAAGGCATGATGCTGACCTTTGAAAAGTTCGCTTCCTGGGGAATTAGGGTCTCAACCAAGCAAGATGGAATCTAAGGACTTTTAGAGGCAAGAGAACAATCTTGCTAAAGACACTCAGTGTTCCACTTAATGAGGTCACGGACAGCACGCCAGGCTTCAAACAGCCAACTTCCCCATATTTGATTTACAACTTTCTCTGCATGGAATGTTTAATGAGAATCCTTGTGGTAAGCAAAGAATGCTGAAAAAAATCCTTGATGTTTTGGAAAACAAGAAGAACATCCAAAATTTCTCTGGAAAAATGCCACCTTGTCCTGTGATTGCACTTTGAGAACAATTCAATCTTTTCCCATCTCTCTTGGTGATATTTCAACTCATGGCCTAAAAGTAAATGGTACATCAAATCATTCCCCCAGTTATGGAAATTTGAGTTTCAGATGTGTGTGTGTCAGAGGAATGGTGTCAGGAACTGGCATCTCAACTTCTGTTTAACAGCAAGAAGCATGCATCTGGAGCCCAAGAGGTGAAATTTCTGATGTCCCTAAGGAGGGAGACATGGGTTAAGATCCTATCATTACACCATGTCAGGCCTTGGCCAGCTAGTTCCAGGCCTAACTCAAACCCATCCTGGGAGTAAAGGAATGTATAATTTAATGAGCAATGAAATTTGGTTTATGCCCTGAGGTGAAAGGGCAGCAGGGAGGATTCCGGTAACAGTTCATTAAGTAAAATCATGCCACAAAGAAGAATCTCCAGTATGTCATATTCTCCCCATTAATTAGCTCCTCCCTGGGTGTAGGTTATACACCTGGGAAGCAATGTTGACTCTGTTAGGTCCCAAGGGAATCAATCGATAGCTTTATTGTGTATATTACTCACATGATATTATTGCATTGCAAACATGTATCTGTGCTCCAGGCTCTTTCTGGTCAGAAAAGAATTGAATGCAGGAGAAAGAACAAAAACAATTTTCACTTCACATTGATTCTCCTGGGATAAAATATCTTGAAGGACAAAGGTCAAGTTGTTTCCAGACAAACCAAACTTAAAAAATATTTGTGACTTTCTAAAATAGCAGCTTCATAGTCTGTTTTATACAGCTTCTAAAATGTCCAGAGCAAAAAAAAATAAAAAAAATAACAAAATAAAGTGTCCAGAGCAACTCATTGTTGGGTCTCTTACTTCTTCATTCTTTCCTGCCTTCCTCATATTATTTTCTCACCCAATTTCTTGATAGGATTGTGTAGCACAGTTGATTATGGGCATCTTGGTGGATTGGCACAGTTGTCGTGACCATCTCTTCTCTCACACATTTTGCCTTGGAGATTTAATCAGTCAAACAGATCCCATTATATCAGTTAGCTCATGTTTTAGCCCATGAATAAAATAATAATGACCCCACAGGTCCATGTGGTCCCTTTTGCTGATGCTTTTTGGAAGTTTCTATCAGAAGAAAAGTGATTAACTAAATCACAATAGCTAAGAGCCCCGATTAGGAAAACTCCCAACTTTCAGGGAGACATTTAACTCTCTGCCCCAATTAAAATTTGTTTTTATCTATATCTAACCCCTGCTCTTTGAGGCAAAAAAGAAATCACAAGACAGGAAATGCTCAAGAAAAAGTCATGACACATTATATGTATATACATATATATACACACCCACATACACATACACACATGCACAGATATGTGTATATGTATATGTATTTACATACATGTATGTATATATACACACATATATTTATATGTGTATATATCTAGATACACATCGACACATATCTATATCTATATACACACACACATGCATACACACATATACATATATCCCCAATTACATGTTAAAACAATTTTTAAACATTTTTTTAAAGTTTTGAGCTCCAAATTCTATCCTTCCCTGTCTCCCTGTCTTAGCCCCTCCCCAAGATAGTAATCAGTAAGATACGGGTTATATATGTGCAATGCTATAAAACATTTCCATATTATGTATAAGAAGACTCCAATAAAAGAAAAAGAATCAAAGAAAAAGTGAAAAATAGCATGCTTCAATCTCTATTCAAACATTATCAGTTCTTTCTCTGGAGGCGGATAGTATACTTCATGGTGAGTCCTTTGGGATTGTCTTGGATCATTGTATTGCTGAGAATAGTTAAATCATTCACAGTTCTTCATTGTACTCCATTGCTATTTCTGTATAAAACGTTCTCCTGGTACTGTTCACTTCATTTTGCATCAGTTCATGTAAGTCTTTCCAGGTTCTTTGAGCAGATTCTCTATCACAATACTTTTTACTAGACAAGTATGGATAAAGGAAGTTGGGAAAAGAGCAAATTTTTTTTTTTTTTTGGAACTTCCCTCAATCCTTGGAAAGGTCAGTACAAACTAAAACTTTGGCTTGAGAGTATTCTCTTCCAAGCTGCTCAAAGGGGAGAAGTGGCCCTCCTTGATCTCTCCCTTCTCTGCCTCAGTCAAACCCACATTTCAGTTTCTCTTTTTGGTAGCTCCTTTCAGTTTGTTTTTTAACCCTTTGCATCTGTGTTGTTGATTCTTTGGGGTTCAGCTTATTAATTGATGGAAGGGGGAATGATTGATCTGGGGATGCTATTCCCCACTTCTGATGCTACTTACTCTTGAAATCTTCACTTATCTCTCTCAATCCATGTCTCAAAGACTGTGTCTCTTCTTTTTAAGTTAAATTTTGTTTTACTTTAATGAAGATCTTCCTTCTCTTCCTCCTTTTGGAAAAGTAAAAAAAAAAAAAACAATAACAAACACACAAACTACTAGTACAAATTTTATACAGTCAAGCAAAACAAATTCCAAGGTTGGCCATGTCTAAAATGTGTATATATATATATATATATATATATATATATATATATACACACACATATATATATGTATATATATATATGTTTCAGTCTATACTTCACTTCTCTGTCAGGCACTGGGTAACTGGGTAGCATATTTTATTCTGAGACCTCTGGAATCATAGTTGGTCATTGTGTTGATCAGAGTTATTGTCTTTCAAAGTTGTTTTTCTTTACAATATTGTTATCAAATAAAGTGTTTCCCTAGTTCTGTGAACTTCACTTCACCAGTTTATATGTATTCCCAAATTACTCTTAAACCATCCTCTTCACCATTTCTTATGGCCCAATAGTATTTCATCACATTTGCTGTTGAATCATTTCAGTCCTGCCCGACTCTCTGTGACCCCATTTGGGGTTTTCTTGGCAAAGAGATTAGAGTGGATTGTCATTTCCTTCTGCAGCTCATTTTGCAGATGAGGAACTGAGGTCAACAGGGTGACTTGCCCAGGGTCACACAACTAGTCAGTGTCTGAGGCCAGATTTGATCTCACATCCTCCTGACTATAGGGCCAGCACTGTATCCACTACATTGCCTACTAGCCCTATTCAATTACATATATATGCCATAACTTATTCAACTATTCCCTAATAAATGGGTACTTCCTCAGTTTCCAATTTTTTGCTATCACAAACGAGCTGCTATAAATGATTTTGTACATATTTGTCTTCTTCCTCTATCTTTGAACTTTTGGGGTATAGACTTAGTAGTGGTCAAAAGGTATGCATAGTTTAATAGCTTTTGGGACATAGTTTGAAATTACTTTCCAGAATCGCTGGACCAGTTCACAATTTCACTAATAGTGCATTTGTGTTATGTTTCCCTTTAAGAACTCCTGGGCATGACCCAAGTCCACTTTCAAACTGAAAAAAATTTTTTTTTGTCCCAAATTGTTCTCAAGGCTAAGAGAGAATGCTTATCTCTGAGCTACAAATCCTAGGATACTAAGATGCCAGTTAGTTCTCAAACTCCTTTTGCATTTGTATGCAACACAAAACAATGATATGAGATGTAACATATTTGATATAATATAGGATATATTATATGCTATAACAAAATAATATAACATAGAATATATGAATATTTGTACGTATATTATAAGTCTATGCATATTACAGAGTATCCACAAAGTCTTAGTGCAGCTTTAAGCCTCAATAGCTTAAGATTTAATAACTTAAAACTGCCCTAAGACTTTTGGAATACCCTGTGTATCAACCTATAGTGATGCTATATTATTGTGAACCATGGAATGCTGCAATTTCAGAAACATAAAAACTGCAGATGACACAAAAGGCTGTTCATTGATCGAACTGCAAAGCTGGACCACTTATTATTCTAATGACACAGATGCTTAATGATTTCCTTTATTCCACTTCTCATGAGCGAGTCATCGTTGGTCACATATTATGGTATGTAGTCAGCTTGCATCCACTGCGAAGGATCTTTCCAAAGGCTTTTGAAAGAATATGAAGGGGGCTGCAATATGAAGCTATGGAAAGACTAACCATGAAGATGATAGGATAGGTCCAAGGGTGGGGAACCTGCAGCCTTGAGGACACATGTGACCCTCTAGGTCTTCAAGTGTGGCCTTTTGACTGAGTACAAGTTTTACAGAATGAATCCTTTTATGAAAGGGATTTGTTCTGTGAAGTTTGAATTCAGTCAAAGGGCCTCATTTGAAGACCTAGAATGCCATAAATGACCTTGAAGCTGCAGGTTCTCTACCCCTGTAAACTCTAAACTAAGCATTCAGGTGCTTCCCAAATCTATATGTCTAGGCTCAGTCTCTGTCATCAACTCTTGTCTCATATTTCCAGTTATATATTGAATAATTACAGCACATAGTACAATGAATACAGTATAATTTACAATATCCCCATCTTGGAAATTCAAATGTCTAAAAACTGAATTATTCTTCCCTTAAAAACCTGTACTGTTTGTTGATTTACATAATTCTGTTATGGTCTTGACCACCTTCCCAATTCATCTGAGCTTATATCTTCATTGTCATCCTCTACTTTTCACTTTTCCTCGTCCCTAAACCATTATTTTACACACACACACACACACACACACACACACACACACACAGTTCTGATGTATCCAATCCATTGCCAAGTTTTCTTGATTCTGCTTCTACAATATCTCTCCTCTCCCTTTCCCTTCTCCACACAACCACCACCATAGTCAGACCCTAATCACCTGACAACTATGATGACTTCCTAATTGATCTTCTTGCTTCTAATCTCCACTCTGCCACATGTAGCCTTCACAGAGCTGACAAGGCAATCTAATCAGTGGATTAGAAATTCACTTCTTTGAAAAGCTTCTGAAGCTCCCCACTGCCTCAAATAATATATATTTGACATATATATGTATGTATATATATATATGTAAAATGATATATGACCTTTTAAATCTGATGTTTAAGGATCTCTACAATTTCTCTCTGACCTACTTTTACAATTTTGTTTCATGGCCTTCCCCTTTAGGAATTCTGTACTTTTACCCAACTGGTCTACTCATAGTTCCTTATCCATTTTCCTACCCTCTACCTTCAACCTAGTACGAACCCATTAATCCTCCATCTACTATGTCTCTCAATATTGTTCTCCTCCTTCAAGGGACAGAGGAAAGGCCATTGACCTTCTTCATGATGTCTTCTTCTTAGAAGCATCCCTTTCCTCCTTGAATCTTTTAGATGCTATTTTTGGGGTTGCAAACAAAATTAATAATTTTTTTAGCTCATGCTATAACGATTTAATATACTTTGTACACATATCCTTGTCACTCTATTAAACTGTAGCAAGCTTGTTGAGGGTAAACTGTCTTTTTTTTTTCATTTTTTGTTCATGAATGGAGTCTTAAGCACAGTAGGAAATTAACAAATGTTTTTGACTAAATGGAACGGAACCATTACTAGCAGTTTTCCTCATTTAAAAGCCAATGTCTTTCCATAATTTCAGAGAGAGAAGCAAATGTATATTCTGTGATTGCTTGGGGATACTTAAAAGTTACTTTAAATATTCTATTAATTATAATAAAGCATTGAAAGGAGAGGCTAATAGGAATTAATTTTTTCCTTACCAGGTTTGGTTAATTTTGGGAATCTATTCCTAACATCAAATGAGTTACAATAAGGTAAAAAACGTCCTTGTCTGCAAGTTTCCTTCTAATTATACAGATTGCCTTGTCCTACTTGAGTCAAGAGGGATCTCTACATTGCTCACAGAAATGAAACTTTGGATCTGGTGTTGCCTTCTGTGCAAGTGTAGCTGTCAGCTCTTAATTAATAGTAATTCCCTCACCAACATTCTGAACAGTGCAATAGCAAGCTTCATCCTTTTTCCCCCATAGGATAGAATAATATTTCACATTTTCAGACATAAAATTAAAACCAAAAATATTTCTTACATATTTCTAAATAGTCTGCATCAATTTTGGGGGAGAGAGGAAGTCTATGCTGAGTTTGGGGGTATAATTTTATTTTTAATCAGTCAATCCATAAACATTTAAAAGTCTTCCAGTAAACAAACAAACAAACAAAAACGTGATTTTAGGTGGGGCTCAAAAGAAGCCAAGCCAGTAGGCAGAGTGGCCATACATGACTCGATTAAGACAGATAGAGGCCAAACATGGGGTTGGGTAGTATTATACAAGCTGGATAACAAAACAGGAAACATGTGGCACTTGGCTCTCTCTTGTGTGTGTTCAAGGTGACTGAACAACCACACTTTTCTCCCTCTCATGGTTTGCTCTTAGGAATAGACAGAGGAAGTGGCATCCTTCTTTCTGTGATTTTCTAGGGGTAATGTGAAATAACCTTCCTAGAGAAAAACTCTCAAATGAGTCCTTTACTTGTGCTGATGCCTAAAATTCCTTTCAGATGTGTGTGTATGTGTGTGTGAGTGTGTGTGTGTGTGTGTGAGTGTGTGTGTGTGTATAAGGGGAGGGTTGAGGAAAGGGAAATAAAGCTTTTACATATAAAATTTTTTAAATGTAAATTTTATGGGGAGGGGAAAACACTGACTCACTTAATAATAACAATAATAATATCTCTCATAATCATGACCTATTATCAAAAAAGTATTTGACTTTAATTTTGCACTAATCATAGTGGGCAACTTTAAGATTTGCAAAGTATTCTTACAAATGTTCTTTTTCTTGATCATCACAAGGGCCTTGTCTGACAGGTACTACAAATCTGAATTTTCTTGTTTTATCTCAATGCTCTTTGCACAAAACAATACAGATGATTTAGGGTATATCTTTTTCAGAGACCAGGTGGGGAGACAATGTGAGTGCTCAGTGCCACATACAAAGATGCTCATACCCTTGATCTCGCCATTGCTCGTAAATGTACTACCTTCAGAATTCTGAAATCTCTTTCTCTGACCATAATCTATTGACTTTTCACTTTCCTTCTGCCTTCCCTTACATAACTATACTCTTCATTTTCTCTATGACCTCCAATCCTTTGACACCTCATTTCTCTCCCAGGCCTTCTCCCCTGCACTAGCTACTCTCTCTTTTTTCTCCTCTTCTTGATTCCTTGGTGAACCAATTCAATTCTACGCCGCTGAATGAAGGTGGAGAAAATCATGTGAGCATTCTGACTAGATCCACTATAATTTATGTTATATAACCCCAACTGGGTCCTCACTGCTGTTAGGCAATCCTACTCTATTCTCTCATCAATTCACTATCTCACTCTTCACAATGGCTCTTCTAAACTTTTTCATCCCTCCTCAAATCTTCCATTCCATCCTGTCTAATCTGTCTATTCAGATTGCCCCCTCTGTCATCCCTATTCTTTAATTTATTTTTAATCTCTTCCTCTCTACCAGTTCATTTCCTACTGCCTACAAATATGCACATCTCTCTCATCCTGAAAAAACCCTCATTTGACCCTTCCATCTTCACTATCATCTTATATCTCTTCTGCTCTTTGTAGCTAAACTCCTTGAAAAGGCTGTCTACAAAAGGTTCCTCCACTTTCTTTCCTCTCATTCTCTTCTTAACTCCTTACAATCTGGCTTCTGACCTTGTCATTCAACTGAAACTGTTCTTTCCAAAGTTACTAATGATTTCTTAGCTGCCAAATCCAATGGGCTTTTCTCAGTCCTCATTCTCCTTGACCTCTTTTTGACACTTCATCACATTCTTCTCTGTAGGTTTTCAGGAACCCCTCTCTTGATTTCCTTCCTACCTGATCACTCCTCTTGCCTGCTTTGATGGATCCTCCTCTAGATCATGCCTGCTAACCATAGGTTAGCATAGGTTAGCTCAGGCTCTCTTCTCCTCCCTCTATACTACTTTGCTTGGTGATCTCATCAGCTCCCATGGATTTAATTACCTTTTCGATTCTGATGATTCTCAAATCTGTTTTTTTTCTGTCCCCATTTCTCTGCTCAACTCCGATCTCACATCTCCAACCACCTTTCAGATATCTCAAACTGGATGTCTCATAGGTATCTTAAACTCAATAAGTCCAAAACTGAACTCGTTGCCTTTTCCCCTGGCCCCCACCCCCTCCTAATAATCGTAGAGTGTAACGCCATCCTTCCAATCTCCCAGGCTCATGTCTTAGCAGTCATCTTGTATCCCTCACCAGCTCACTCTCCATATCCAAGTTGTTGCCTGCTGATTTTACCTTTACAACATCTCTTGAATATATCTCCTCTGATACTGCTCCTCCCCTGGTGCAGGTCCTCATTGGTTCATGGCTTGATTATCACTATAGCCTGCTGGTGGGTATGCCTGCCTCAAGCCACTCACCACTCCAATCCATTATCCATTTAGTCACTAAAGTGATTTTGCTAAAATACAAGCCTCATCATGTTCCTCTCCTAGTCGATAAACTCCAGTGACTTCCTATTGCCTCCAGGGGCAAATAAAAAATGGTCTCTCTGGCATTCAAAGCCCTTCCTAACCTAACCCCCTCCCACCTTCCCTGTCTTCTAGCTTACTCCCTTACAAATACTCGTCAATCCAGTGACACTGGCTTTCTGGCTGTTCCATGAACATCTTGTTCATTCCATTCTCTCTGGCTTTCCCCCCATGCCTGGAACTCTCTCCTTCCACTCAAACTATTTGACCTCCTTGGTTTCCTTAAACTCAATTGGAAAAAATCTTACCTTCTATAAGAAGTCTTCCCCAACCTCTCTTAATTCTAGTGCATTCTCTCTGTTAATTATTTCTTATTTATACTGTATATAACTTGCCTTGTATATATTTGTTTGCATTTTCTCTCCCCATTTGTTTGTAATGTCCCTGAGGGTAGGGACTCTTTTGCCTCTTTTTGTATTCCCAACACTTAGCACAGTGACTGGCATATAGCAGGAAGTTAACAAATAGTTAGTGATTGATGGTAGCCCTAAAAACAAGTATTAATTTTGCCAGACATCAGCCCTCTTCTACCACATACCATGCTATTGACTGCAAGGCTACACTAGTTGACCCACCTCATGGTTTGGAACAAAACACAACCTTACACCATGATCTTCCTTCCTTCTTTCCAAATGCAGAAATATGCTAAGACTCTAGAACCTGCTAGGTTTTCTTAGGTCTGGTAATGCACTGCAGAGGTGGCTGGAATACTGCCTGAAAATAGCCTTCTCTGAAGGAAATAGTGCCACCAAAAGTTGAGTTGGTTCCCTTTCTAATGGGTCTTCAGATGGCTCCTGTTCCATAGATTTGCTGAGAGCAGGCTTCTGGCTTCAGGCTTATAGAAAAAAAAGTAGTGAGGCTGTAGTCCCACTTCCAGGCCATGTTGGCCTGACCTGCCTTTTGGGAAATTCCTTTTTTATACTCATTTAAGTTTTATTTTACAATTCTGAATTTTTTCCCTACCATTCTCCTCTCCCCCCATTGAGAAAACAAGAAAAACCAGAACCATTATAAATATGTATAGTCAAGCAAAACAAATTTCTATATTAGCCATGTCAAAAAACATATTTCATTCTGTACTGAGTCTATCACCTCTCTCTCTCTATCACCTCTAGCTGAGATGGCTAGGCTTGATACCTACATAGAACTGTAGGTATTCAAATTGTGTTGATCAGGGCTCCTAAGTCTTTCAAAGTTGTTTTTCTTTATATTATTGTTATTGTATAAATTATTCTCTCAGTTCTGCTCACTTCATTTTGACTCAATTCACACAAATTTTCCCAGATCTTTTCAAAATTATCCCCTTCTGAATAGAGTACTGGCCCTGGAGTCAGGATATAAATCAGCAATGTGATGTGGCAGTCAAAAAGGAAATGTAATCTTACATTGAATTATAAACAGTATCCAGAGCAGGGGAAATATTAGACCATGTATAGTTGGACTGTATCTGAATATGGAATACATGTACCCTAGACTTTATGAAATCAGAACTCAAAAAAATCAAGGGAGACTCATGTATGATCCAATGCCCAGACGCCCCACATTGAATAAAGTTCACAATGGATGGCAGACTTTAAATACTGATTACATGATCACTAGAGAACCTAATGGAGAGGAAATGGAGAGCATATCTAAGGAAATCAATGTGGTTGCATAAGGAACTCTCTGATGAACCTACATACTTAAAAGGTCATATGCAAATTATAGGAGGAGAGGTACACAATAGGTAGAGAGCTGTGTGAATTTATAAGAACAATCTTAGGAAGATCTAGATAAACCTAAGACTTGTAAAAAAATGGTAAGATGAACAAAAAAAAAGACTTTTAAAAGCTGAGATCCATACAAGGTCTAGGAAAGAAGAGGCTTATTACTTGGGGAAGACTAACAATGGAGAGGAAATGGATTAATAGTTTGAAGTTAGACAAAGAAGTTATTTCCAAGGGCAGAAAGGTCTATTTCTAAACTGCCTTAGGAGGTCAGAATTCAGTACAAGTCAACAAACATAATGTTGTGGTGAGTAAAATTAGACAAGGGGAAACTGAGGTATGTTGTATAACTGTTAGCAAAGTAGGTCAGACTAAACTATGACCCCAGTGACATGAGAAGGAAAAGACCATTTTTATTGAGATGCAGGCAAGGAGAGGATAAGGTAGTCGAGGAAACTTATGATTTGTTGCAGCTGAGGAAAGTGGGTTTATCTTTAGGTATGGCTGATCATGCCCTTCTCTGACAATTAAGGAATGTTAATTGCTTTATGGATCTCAACTGCCTCTTGTAATCTTGGCTAAGAGACCAAAACCATTCAGTCTGATCTCCACCAAGGGGGACTGTAGCCTCCCCTAATTTCATGAGGAGAGACAAGAGACCACCATTCAGTCATGCCTTTAAACCATTTCAGAGTTCAGACTGCAATTTTGAATGGTGAGTTGAGGCCATTATAAAGATCAATACAGCATAAAATCAATTACATTGTAAAATCAATACAGTAAAAATCAGAGGATATATTTATCTTTATCTTTTCACAATGCTGATGAAAGAGGAGGCCAAAGTGAATATGTCCTAGAGTTCTTCTATCAACCCTTAGTAATAAGAATGATCTTCAGGGGTGGATAGGTGGCACAGTTAATAGAGCACCGGCCCTGGAGTCAGGAGGACCTGAGTTCAAATCCAGCCTCAGACACAACACAAAAACTAGCTGTGTGACCTCAGGCAAGTCACTTAACCCCAATTGCCCTACCTTCCCCCCTCCAAAAAGCAAAAAAAAAATGATCTTCAAACTAGAAAAAGTAGGATAGTCAAGAAATTAAGCCCAAGATATGCCAGAAGATGGCCAAAAGGAAAAAAAAAAACTCAGAGAGAGAACAGAGACAGACACAAAGACAGAGTCATAAAGAGAAACAGAGACAGACACACAGAAACATAGAAACTGAGAGAGACAAAGAGAGACAAAGAAAAGGAAAGAGAGAGAGAGAGAGAGAGAGAGAGAGAGAGAGAGCACAAAGGAAATCTAAAAAGCAGGAATCAGGGTAGGGGTTGAGAGAAAAGAAGAATGCATCTGAGGAGTCCAAAGAATAAATAGATCAAGTTGTGAAGTGAACCTGGCTAGGCCCCTTCAAGAAATGGTGGCCAGAACAAGAGAACCAGTAAAGAAATGATGGTATGAGAAAGATAATGAGTGGTTGGAGAAGTCAGAAGAATGAACCGAGTAGGGAATGGTTTCTCCTTTATTCAGTTCAACAAATATTTTTAAGCACTTACTATTTACAAAGCACAATACTAGGCACCAAGTTTACAAAGAGAAAAATCAAAATAGCCTCTGACTTCAGGATGCCTACTGTAGAGATGCACACAGAAAATATTGGATATACACAAAATTATAAAAGGCAAATATTTTTGTATATCCTTGGTGTTTAACATAGTTCTTTGCATGTAGTGGATAACTGATAAAAATGTTGATTAAATGAATGTGTTAGCATCAAGGTACCTAGATAGTGGGTTTAAGTAGTAGCTACGCTATCTTATTAGATAGTGTAACTACTGCTGGTGATGAGTAATGTTTTAGAAATCATAAAGAATAGAAACAACAGAATATTGAAGATGGGAAAATATTTCAATTTTCAAAATAGGAAAAAGAGATGACTTTCAGACTACAGACCACTGAGTTTTATGTCAATTTCTAGAAGAATAGATGGTTTGTGAGTACTTAAAATTACAGTGGAAATCACCAAGAACCAGCATGACAAGAACTTGTCATGCTACACTTACCACATTTCCTTCTTTGATAGTTCTTAAATCAAGAGAATGCTTCAGACAGTGAGTCTTGATTTCAGTAAAGCATTTGACAAAGTCTCTAATGGCACCCTTGTGGATAAGATAGAGACATGTGGGGTTCATTGATGGTGAATTCATAGCTAAATGAACTTAGAATGTTGATTAATGAATCAATATCAATTTGGATAAAGGTTTCCAGTGACATGCCATAAGGCCCTGTATTCAGGGTTTCCTGTTCAAATTTTTATCAACAACATATAAAAACATACATTCATATCAAAATTATGTATGACACAAAAGTTGGCAGGAGTGGGCAATATATTAGATGACAGCATTAGGATTAGAATTATCCAAATAGTCTGGAATGAGCTGAAGAAAATGAGATGAAATTTAATAAAGGTTGATTGCAGTTAGGTAAGCTTTCTTCAGGATCAATGACCATGCCTCAAGTGTGGGTTGGATTAGGTTAACAAAGTCTCCTCTAAGTCTATAATTCAACGAATTTAAATTTTGCACTTAGATTAAACAATATCAACAGTAGATTACAATATAGGAAAACTCAGCTTCATGCCCAATTGCTGTGAAAAAGGACATGGCTATTTAGATGGCTACAACTGCTATGGTGCTATGTGAAGCAAAACAAAACCCAAACATTCAATTTTAGGATATTATTAGAAACTGAGAGTGCAGATCAAGGAAAATAGTAGTTTGGGTCTAATATGTCTTATTCAGACAATACCTGAAGTAACTTGTTCAATCCTGTATGTCATATTTTGAGAGGGACAATGATGAACTGGAGGGGTTCAGAGGAAGAAGGAAGGAGTGGAAGCCATGTCATGGGAGGAATGATAGAAGGAACAAAGTAAGTTTGCAAGTAAGCCTAGAGTGGATTTCACAGTTCTACATGATAGTGGTCTTCAAACATTCAAAGTCTGTTATAAAGAACAGGGATTAGTTTGGTTCTTATAAGAATAAAACTTGTAAATAAAAGAAAATAGTAAAAATCACAGAGAGGTAAATTTCAGTTCAGCATAAAGAAGAGCCCTCCAGCAATTAAGCTAACATGAAACAGACTTTTTCACAATACTAGGCATAGAGAAGGAGGTGCAGAAAATACTTGTTTTGTATTATTTTGTACATATTCAGCATTGACTCTCTGTGTACATCTCTATAATACAGAGGTGGGGAACCGGCAGCCTTGAGGCTACACATGTCCTTCTAGGTCCTCAAGTGTGGTCCTTTGACTGAATCCAGACTTCACAGTACAAATCCCCTTCATAAAAGGATTTGTTCTGTAAAACTTGGACTCACTCAAAAGGCTGCACTCAAGGGCCTCCAGGGTCATGAGTGGCCTCGAGGCTTCTGGTTCCCCAGAATGTAAGAATGTACTTCACTTTGCACCTGCAGCTCTGCTTGTTTTCAGTTCAGATACCCCTCCCAGGGTAAGTTCACTATTTCTAAAATTACCACCATGCTGCTAATTGAAGCCTTGATTAAGACGACTTTCCTCAGTCTCTTCTCCTCTCTGATTGTAGGGCTGGAGGGTAGAGTACCTAGCTCTTCCTAATGCCCTTTTTTATAGGAATCAGAAACTGTACTCTCAGCTCACTATACTTTGCATCTGCTGCTCTGCCTAGTTTCAACTCCACAGAACCACATGCCTCCAAGCCAGAGAACCCCTTGTTTCCCCCAACACTTGCTTTTCTGCCTCTTTCTGTTTGTTGTCTCCCCTTTAGACAATAAGCTCCTTGAGGGCAGGAACTGTCTTTATTAATTATATCTCCAATACTTAGCACAGTGCCTGGCATATAGTAGGCACTTAGTAAATGTTTGTTGGACCGAACAGAATATAAGCTCCCTGAGGTCAGGAACTATTTCTTTTTGTCTTTTTGTTTGTAATACCTAGTAGTGTGTTTTGCACATAGTAGGTACTCTTAAATAATTGCTGAATATGGTGAAAGTTCTGCGAAAATGGATTTTCCATTAAAATAGTCTTTTTCTCACAAGGTTGATAGTTCCTCCTATTACTGATAGTGTCCAAAATAAGTCTGGTTGGCAACTAGAGACTACTTTACTCGGGATGAAATAAATTGCCTCTGAGGTTCTCTCCATTTTTGAGCTTCTATGATTCTAGGAGTTTGAGAGCAGGAATGGCCAGAGGCATGAAGTTGAAGTCAATGGGCACTGAGGTCCTTCTCAACTCTATATTCTGTGTTTCTGGGATGTGGAGTTCATGGGGGGGGGCAGGTCTCTTTTTTGTTATTTCATGCTATTCCCAAAGTGTGTGGAGCTGAGATAATGAGGGTAAAATGAGAAGGAAACGGGTATGTGTGGCAAAACCAATTTATACTGTGTGCCATTTTCTGTTCAAAATACTCTGCTCTGCTATTTGTGGTAGTAAAGAATTTGAAACAAAGTAGGCTATAGAATAAAGGTATGATTGCAACAAGATCATTAAAAGTGGCAGCTTGGGGCCACATTGGGAAGAGGGGAAATAGGCAGATACAGGGGGCATTTCACCAAATAGGAATTGGCTAAGTAAATTGTGCCAAATGAATGTGATGGAATATACCTGCACTGTAAGAAATGGTGAATATAAAGAATTCAGATAATTAAGGGTAGACATATGAACCAATGAAGATATGATGTTTACGGCAATGTAAATGGAAAGAAAAATCAAAATTTCTCCCCAAAACAAGACTCTGAACTATGTATAATTTTAATTATTAAGAAGCTGATAGCTTTGTAGAAGATTAGAGACTTCATCCTTCATTTGTGGAAGTAGAAGACTATGCCTATAGAATATCGTATACACTGTCATTCAACTGATCTGACTTTACTGAACTATTTTTTTCTCTTTCTTTTAAAAATTACTGGTGATAAAGAATGGTTTCCTAGGGAGGGGAGGAAGAGGGAGTATTTTTGGAAATGAGAGTGATATAAAAACAAAAGATATCAGTACAAAATATAACAAAAACAAAATGTTCTGTTCTGGTATATGGGTTGCTGACTTCTTAAGCTTACTAATCAAAGCAGAAGTAAAATGCTTTTTGCTAAAGGGAAGTCAAGCCAATTCAACAAGTATTTATTAAGCACTTATTTTTGTTGTTCAGTAAAGTTTGACTCTCGGTGTCCACATTTGGGGTTTTCTCGGTAAAGATACTGAAGTGTTTTGTCATTTCTTTCTCCAGCTAATTTTACAGATAAGGAAACCAAGACAAATAGGGTTAAGTTACCTGCCCAGGGTCACACAGGTAGTGTCTGAGGCCTGATGTGAGCTCAGGTCTTCCTGATTCCAGGCCCTGTGTGCTCTGTCCACTGCACCACCTAGCTGCCCCTGTTAAGTACCTACTATGTGTCAACCACTATGCTAAGCATGAGGAAAATAAAAGGCAAAAATGGTCCCTGCTCTCAAAAAGCTCCCAGGGAGACAACATGCAAACAATTAAATACCAAGAAGATATATAGAGGATGAATTAGAGGCTAATCTGAGAGGTTTTAGGAAGATCCATTTGACAGCTTTGTGGAGGATGGTCTGAAATGGGGAGAGACCTGAAGCAGAAAACAACAGAAAGAGCCAATAATTAGTGTCTAGTCATTCAGTGTATACACATTAAGTCAAAAGAAATGAGAGAGAAGCTTGATTCCTTTTGCTAGACTGACTTTTAAAACTGACAGACAAGAGGCTTTGGGATGTGGTGTTTCAGTTGTCTGTCCTTTGTTTTACCTTTTGGAAAATAGGGCTGATTAGCTGAAGTCTGGGTAGATGAGACTCCTGGCTGGAGAGAAGAGCGGAGAGCAGCTGCCTCTCTTAGACCTGTCAGAGAGATGACTCTTCTAGACACGTCTCTATAGTGGGGGTTAAGTGACAAGTTGCTGGGAGGAGCTTTTGACAGGCAATTAAGAAGATGAATGAAAGAAACTGGAGTCTCTAAAACTAAGTGCAGAGTTTTAAAAAGGAAAAAAGTAAAGATGAGTAATGACAGTTAAGAGACTATACTTAATAGCCAACTATAGAAAAGATAATTCTGCTATTAAAAAAAAAAACCCTGATGTAATATAGGAGTGCGACATGTACATTGAACAGGGTCTCAGTAATATATCAGCATAGACGAATGCACTTGCATAGCAATAAGTGAGTCATATTATATAGATTGAACAATCACAGAATTTGCATTTTAGATGTAAAGAAAAGCTTTGACTTTTTTCATGAATGAACTATGGAAATTGCTTGGAAAACTTTTCTTACAGAGAAAATACCTGTGCCAATTCCAATTTCAGAGGGTGAGATTGGGAAGGCTTCAAACTGACCAATTTAAAATTAATCAGATTTTAGTAACATTTCATAAAAATTGATATAAATCAGAATAAAAATCCTGTAAGGGACAGTGACCCTCATGATTCTTTTGCTAAAACATCAATGTGCCAGTAACCACAGGGCAATAAAGAAGAATTAGAGAGGTGTATCACCAGGGAAGGAATAATGGAAACTATTAGAGGCTCAGAGAGCAGAAAGGCACCTGGAGAAGATGGATGACTTATGACTTTTATCACCATTTTCCAAAAGGCACACTAATTCACCGAGTAGTGAAACCATACAGTGAAATTACTGATAGAGACCAATTATCTTCCATAAGGGAAGAAGACAATAGTTTCTTTGTAGATGATCCAATGAAATCAGTGAAGACTCATGAAATTCTAGGCCAGGGACAACTATATAAGCAGGTCATAAATGCTAACAAAGTGGAGAAAGTGGTTTAATTAGCATTGAAAAGGCCAAGCAAAATATATTGAAGGAGGTAGAAAACTTGAGGGAACTTGATGTCTGGTTAGAGAACAGTAGGCATATTCTGGCCACATGATTAGAGACATTGGAATATTGCTTCTTTGTAGAGATGCAACTAGGGCAGGGCAATGAGGGCTTGCCCAAGGATAGCAGGTATGGAGAGGAAAGGTTCTTCTTCAGAAGTTCTCTCATGATTTGAGGTACTCTGCCAGATCTGAGTTAATATCCCATGCATCTGGCTACTGCCTTGCTCTTTCATCTGGTTCTAAACTGTAACTCCTACTGATACCATTGCAATTATGTTCCTGTTTTGGAGACTGGTTAGTCTGATTCTTTACAAATTTCTGGATTGAGGAAACCTACCACTACTATGCTTTTGTTTTCTTTCATGATTACACCCCTCCCCGCCCCAACCCCCACACACCTTTTTCTTGGGCAAGCTTGGTGGGGAAAGGGTCTTCATTCACACTATGGGAGCAAGAGAAAGATCTCTTTAGGGGACAACTGTACCCAACCAAGATAAAAAAAGCTACATGTCATGCAACAAAGGATTCAGAGTCTCTTACACCCCAGGAACTATCCCTCCCTTGCTGTGGGAGCAGCCTTCCAAAACTTGGACTGTAGTAAAGTTTCTATCTCTCATGTGCAGTGTCCTAGGGTATATCTTCCAATGGGTTTCACATGCCAAGATGTGCTGAGGAGGTCTGAGTTCTTATTCCACCCTCTCAGCTGTTTACCTGAGCACCTGAATTGCTAGATTCTACTTCTTTGACCCATGATCTCACCATTAAAGAGAGAGAGAGGTCTATATGAAACAGTCACTGGCATTACGAATCACTCCAAACCATTCTAAATATCCCCAAATTGCTGTACCACATGCAGGATGTAAGAACTAAATTGGTGGTTCTTAACCTTTGGACCATGGACTCCTGGAGTGGTAGGGAATGGTAAAGAGTTAGAGTGAAGCGTCAAGGAATCCAACGATTTATTTTGATCTTCATTTGGTATCAGTAGGATATATGATATGAATAACGGGCTTTGTGTTTGTGGTTTTATATTATTAAAGCTGCATTATGCCAAATAGGAACATTTGCCCCTTGCCTTTAAGAATTAATTGTGATGTTTTTGATTGTAGAAATACTCTTCATGGAGTGTGTTGTCTGAACTATTCCCTCTCAGATGATATGAAGCATCAAGTTTGCTTTGATCCTAACAGCATAGCCACTATTCTGCGTACATTGTTTTGACCTTGCAACATAAGTCTTGGTATTTGCAGTGGTTGGGATGCACTGTGTGCAGAAGCAGCATACACACACGAGGATAATAATTATAATTAGAAGAGCTCTTATAGAACATTTTAAAGTTTGCAGAGCACCTACAGACGTGATCTCATTTGATGCTCACAATAATCCTGAAAGGTAGGAGCTAGTAGTACTTCCATTTTACAAATACAGAAAATGAGGCAGGAAGATTTTAAGTGACTTACCCAGGGTCACAGAGGATGTATCTGAGGCAGGATTCAAACTCAGGTCTTCCAGACTCAAGTTGAGCACTCTACCCACTCTACCACCTAGCTGAACTGAATTGAAGCTAAGGCCCAGGAAAGCTTAATGACTGGCCTAAAGTCATGTACAGAGGAAGCAGGTTCCAGAGATGGGATTTAAATCAATGACGTGCTAGTTCATTTCAGCTCCAGAGAGCCAATTAATTTTTCAGTGTGACCAAATTAGAGTTTGACTTATAGTTTTGTTGATTTTTTAGAGTCAAGAAAGCAATTGAGAAGATGTCAAAGCAGATTGAACTTAAGTGTGTTGTACTTACATTTTTTCCCAGGAGACCCGGTTATTAAGCATTTACAAACACTCCTGATTTGAACCCAGGTCCTCTTGACTCCAGAGCCAGGAGTTTGTAGGAAGGGAGGGATTACTTTTGGCTATTGTAATCTGGGAAGGCCAGATAGAAGAGGTGGCATATGATCCAGGTATTAAAAGAAAGAAATGAATGATAAGCAAAAGCCTTCCTCGTAAAGAGGGTGAAAGAGACCACATGGTATCCAATATTGATTCATTTTCTCCACACTGCTGGTAAAATACCAAAAATGAAATTAGAATCAGCATGTTCGAGGAATGTTCAGTATCATTATAGCAATCTTGGAGGAAAACCCTAGGGATAGGGAAGCTACTCACAAACACTGCAGTAATCAATCAGTCCTGCTATTAGATGGAAGATGAGCTAGGTCGTTAGGAAAGCTACAGCAGAGGCAAAGGAGGTAACGACCAGCTTGGTTATATCTGTGATCTTCATTCACTGTTCATGGTTGGAACATTGGGAAGGGGGAGTAGGAGGGAGAGAGAAAGGGACAGAAAGAGGGAGGGAAGGATAAAGAGGAGGAGGGAGGGAGGGAGAGAAAGAGAGAGAGACAGAGACAGAGAGACACACACACACACACAGATTGGGTGTATGCACATTTATATAAATTTATTACTGAACATTTTGATCCCAAAGTATTCCCATTACAATGGAGTTGATCAGCAAATATAGTTGAGTAACCTTGATAGCTATTTTTAATGTTATGACCTTATCTCTCCAAAGTTTGTCTAGAGACCTTGGGTGGAATCCAGCTCTGACATTAATACTAATATTTGTGGGGATACTAATTAGGAATACTAACATTTTCACTAATTTATGGGAGTGTTGTGAGGTAAAAATAAATATGAGTTATTTAACTGATATAATGATCAGCCTCACATATTTGGGTATATGTCTCATGTGAGAGTTCTTGACACAGTATTAGGAAGGAGATATTCACACTTAGTGAGCTGGGATGGTGTCCATAAAGTCATTTTTCTCATTTATTTAACAAACTTTTATTAAACATCAGCTATATGGAAGGCACTGAACTAGTAGATGAAGGACAAAAAACCAGAACATCTTGTCTAAAGAAGCTTATATTCTACTGGAGAAGGAGATAAATTGTGCACAGATCAGTAAACACAAAGTATATACAAAGGAAGCTTCTTAGAGAAAATCTCTCTCTCTCTCTCTCTCTCTCTCTCTCTCTCTCTCTCTCTCTCTCTCTCTCTCTCTCTCTCTCTCTCCCTCTCTCTCTCTGTATCTTAGTTGTTGTCCTTCATTCTCAAAGATGGCCAAAAGGTATAATGTATCCTACTGTGGCTGATCAGACCAATATGACCTAGGTAGTATCATTGCATCAGATCCTATCACCTTCCTGAGATGTTTTCTCTTTTCAATTCATCAGAATTCCTTCCACTGTCTTTGATCTATGGCTGTTGAATATCTTCATGAACTGTGGACACCACTGTTTAAAAAGAGTCCAAACAAAATCACTAGAATAATGGTCACCAATCACCTTGGAGTTAGAGAGAAGCATCTAGTTTTAAGACAGCTGCTGAAAATGAATGTTATCAAAATACCACTGACA
Source organism: Petaurus breviceps papuanus (assembly GCF_028583685.1). NCBI lineage: Eukaryota > Metazoa > Chordata > Mammalia > Diprotodontia > Petauridae > Petaurus > Petaurus breviceps. The sequence goes on along the minus strand of NW_027187419.1, from coordinate 18,524,351 downwards.
GCAAAACCACAAATATTTCTCAAATGAACTTTTCAGGAAAACTGAAGACATTCTTTCCCATTAGGGGTTTCTGGGAAGCAAGAGGAATCTTGCAAACACAACATGACTGACGTAAAAATGGTTCACAAGAGGTTTTCTGAAAATAATGAAAGGCAGTGTGATGATGTATTGGACAAAGTACTGGGCTTGTAGTTGGGAAAGACTTGGCCTTGATTCCTGCCTGCTGCACTTAAATTTAAGTAACTTAACCTCTATGAACCTTAGTTTCTTCATCTACAAAATGCAGATAATTCCATCTATAGTATTACCATAGGGCTGCTGTTTTGGGGAGATGGAAGGACACACAATTCCATCATTTGGTTACCGCTACCTATCTCCTTCCTAGGCCTGGGACTAGCATGCATTCTATTAAGTTACCTCCATCAGTCACCTGCCTGAGCTTTGCTTGGATGCTTTTCCTCCTCTACCTTCTAGCTTTTCTAGCAACACTGTTGCCTAATTGCCTGAAAGGCTTCCAGTCTCCACTCTGAACCCATACCCTTAAAGATGTTGATAACCTACTTAAATTCCATTCTCAATGATAAGCAAATTCCCACCTGGTCATGCCTTCCCCATTCTAGTGATTCTGAACACCCTCCCCCCCCCCCGCTTTTGTTTAATTTTGCCATGTTTAAACCATTTTCCCTACTACCCACTCTCTTATTCCCATCTCTCTCAATTCAACCTCCCTCCCCCAATTGTTCCTTCCATTGTGCTCTCTGGAATGCCTGTTCCATTAGTAACAAACATACTTTTATCTTAAACCTTTCCCTTTTCAGTTTTTCTCATCTTTTTGTATTCATTGAAACCGGGCTCCCACTTGATGAAATTTCCTTGACCACCGTTTCCAGCATGGTTTGTCCTTTCATTCATACCCCCACTTGTGGTGGGGAAGTTGAAATACTCTTTGCTTCTCTTTGCCACTCTGAGACTTTCTCTCTGCCTCCATCCCTTGATAATCTCTTCTTTGAAGTTCACTCAGTACAGATTTACCACTATATCAGGATCTCTTAACTATTATCTACCAATAACTCACTTTCCTTGATAAGATCTGTAACTGACTCACAGCCTTTCTCTCCTTCCCGACTCCTAGCCTCATACTAGGGGACATCAATATACAAATTGATGTATGTATCAAACTTCCCAGGTCCTAAACTATCTCATTTCCCATGACCTGCTTCTTTACTGTACCTCAGCACAGTGATGATCATACCCTTAATCTTGCTATTGCCCAAAAGTATTCCACTTCCATGTTTGTGAATTCTGAGATTCCCTTTTCTGATCACAGCCAGGTGTCATTCCTCTTCTCCTTCTGCCTGGTAACCAAAACCCTGTTTTTCATCCTCACTGTGTCTTCCAATCAATCCCTCTACTCCTTAGTTCTTTCCAGGCCATCTTCCCCTTACCAGCTCCACTCCCTTCCCTTTTTCATCTTGTTCCCTTAGTGAATCAGGTCAAATCTATACTACCATTTTCTTTCAAGTCTCTTGCCTCTAATCCTATCATAGATATTGAAAGTCAAGCCTTGGCCTTGTATTACTCTCATTATTCCTTTCCTTCATGTCTATTCACATACTTCTGAATAAAGCTGGAGAAAATCATGAAACTCTCATGAATGAGTACATTACAAGTTTATGGTACAAAATCTCAACTGGGCACTCATTGTGATGAGGCAAGTGTTTTATACTTCCTTAATTGACTCACTATTTCATTCTCCATAGTGGCTTTGCCAAACCTTTTAAAACATTTTTATTACTTTATTAACTTTTTTTTGGTGAGGTAATTGGGGTTAAGTGACTTGCCCAGGGTCACACAGCTAGTAAGTGTTAAATGTCTGAGGCTGGATTTGAACTGACTTGAGGGCCAGTTCTCTCTCCACTGTGCCATCTAAATGCCCCTTGCCAAACCTTTTCATTCTGCTTCAGATTTCCCATGATTCTTTTCCCCTTACCCTCTCAGCTGAGAAAAATCTTACCATTTATTTCCCTGAAAAAAAAAGTTGATGCAATTTTCTGAGAGCTCCTTCTTTTTCCCTTCTCCTCATCTCACATCATTCAAATGCCTTCTGCCTTGATGTCCTCTCACAAGAAGAGGTAACTATTCTCATAGCCAAATTTAACACTCTAAAAGCCCAAGTGATCCAATTCTCTTTAATTTTCTTCAGCAAATTGTCCCCTCTGTCATCCCCACTCTCTCACTTATCTTCAATTTTTCTGTTTACTGGTTGCTTTCCTGCAAATATGCTCATGTATTCCCCCTCCTCAAAAACCCTTCACTTTCTACATTCATCCCTGTTATTCTCCCCTATCCCTTCTTCCTTTTGTGGCTAACCTCCTTATATAATAGATGCCTCTACTTCCTTTTCTCTCACTCTCTTCTCAACTCTCTGCAGTCTGACTTCTGATCTCATTCATCTGAAACTACTTCCAAAGTTACCAGTGATCTCTTAATTGCCCAGTCTAATAACCCTCTCATAACCCTCGTCCTTCCTACCCCTTCGGAGCTTTGAAACTGTCAGTCATAGTCCTTTTCTTGATACTGTCTTCTATCTAGGCTTTCATGGGGCTATTTCTTCTCAGTCTCCTCAGTCATTCAGGTTGTTGTTGTTGTTTTTTTTAACATTATCCTTGCATATCCTCTAAGTCTCTGTCCTTGGATTTTTTTCTCTTCTTCCTCTATAATATTTCATTTGGTAATCTCATCTGTTCCTATGGATTCGCAAATGATGATCAACAAATCTCATGAATCTGATGATTCACAAATCTATTTTGATGCTGCCTTTGTAATATCTTTAATGTAAGCCCAGTCCTCTCCTCTGACACTGACAGCACCTCATTACCTCATGCAGACCCTCATTGCCTCATACCTGGACTATTATAAGAACGTTCTGGTTGGTCCCCCTGCCTCCAGTGTCTCAGCAGTCAAGTGGATCTTCTTAAAGCCCAGGTATGACATTTCACCCCACCCCCTCCGCCCCAGTGCATCCACTCCAATGTCTCACTATCACCTCGAAGATCACATTTCAAGTTCTTTCTTTGGAATTCAAAGACTTGCATAACCCAGACCCCTTTACCTTCTCAGACTTCTTATACCTCACTTTCCTTCCCCATACGCTTTGATTCAGTGACACTGGCATCTTTGCTGTTCCTCACACAAGACACTTCACTCCTAGCTGTGTATTTTCAATGGCTGTCTCTAAGCCTGGGATTTTTTCCTTCATCATTTCAACCTTCTGCCTTTCCTGTCTCCCTTCCAGTCTCAGTCAAAATCTCACCTTCTACAGTAAAGGAAACCTTTCCTGATCTCCTCTTACTGTGAATGCCTTTCCTTTGTTGATTACCTCCAATTTATCCTATATGCATCATGTCCTTCAATAGTCGTTGACATGTTGCCTCCCCCATTACACCGGGAGTTTTGGAAAGCAAAGACTGTCTTTTGACTTTTTTCATATCCCTGTACCTAGCATAATACCTGGTACAGAGTTAGTACTCAATAAATGTTTGTTGACTGACAGACTAATATATGTAAAAAATGTTTTACACAACCTAAATCTCATATACACATGAGCTATGATGATGGTAATGAAAAAAATGAAACAAATCAATCTATCAACAATCTGGACATGTTCCAAATTCATAAGTAACTCTAGCTCCATCACTTCCAAAGGTGTAGAGAAGACATTCATTCTTACACATATTATACCACCTCTCTGAAACTTGAAGATCTTAAAAATTTAAACATTCATTTATTGAGGACATAAAGCATACTAATAATAACAAAATATCATACTAACTTAATTACCCTGGATTTCATAGAACCTTAGATATAAAGCTGGAAGGAACCTTAGAGGTCCTCAAGTCCAATCTCATTTTACAGATGAGGAAATGTATCTGAGGCAAGATATGGACCAGGTACTGCTGACTTCAAATCCAGTGCTCTATGCACTAGACCATGTTTCCTGAAATATACCAGGAATGACTTAATGAAGCTCTGCCCTTAGACATAAGAGGGATTTTAATTTACTTTTATTTCTCCTTTCTGTTTCTCTTTTCTTTGGTTTTCATGGAAACAGATTTATTAAAATGAATGTCCCTGTTAGGCAGTTCTGTAACCTGTGTTTCTATGGGCATTGAAAGGATGGAATAATTCCAGGAACTGAGCAGTGCTGTGAAATGATTGCTGGTTTGGAAGTCAGAGGACCTCTATTCATAGCCTGGCATTGCCACTTACTGCCTGTGTTAGTAGGTTAGTTACTTAATCTGACTTGGCCTCAGTTTCCCAAACTATCACATGATGAAGTTGGACCAAATGACATTTGAGTTCTCTTTTAGTTCTGAAGCTGAGATCCCACGAACAATTCTAAAGTCATTTTTGTTCAAGCTGAGTATCATAGCATTAATGCTAAAAGGTACCTCTGAGACCAACTTGTCCAACCCCTTCCTTTTACAGAAGAAACTGAGGCCCAAATAGGTAAGCGACTTGCCCCAAATCCCAGTTGGTGAAAGTCAGCACTGGGACTGGAAGCCTTCCATATCATGCTACCTCTCTTTATGCAGCAACCAATTAGAAGAGGTAATGCTTCTCAGTCTGTTGTACCATCTGACTAGACACCTAGACAGACCAATTTGTCTAACAACTAAGATTTAAATGGTTATTGGAGCTTTTCCATTACCACGGAGGTGGGAACAAACAGCCTCTGGCTAAAAGGAAGTGGGGTTAGACAGTCAGAAGAAACACCAGGAAATGAGTGTGGTCTGTGCACATTTAGTAGGTCAAATGCCATTTGGCTGTTTCACTATTTGAAGAGGATTTGGAAAGTTTATATCAAATTATCTTAAAATCATTGAAAACAGATTGAGGATGGGGTTCTTTTTGTGTTTCTTTTTGCATCAAGAGGTAACTTGGCATATGGCATAGGATTTGGAGGTAGACCTGGGTGCCAGTCCCACCCAGGCTACTTATTAACTATTTTATCATTTACTTGGTCTTTCTGAATCCCAGTTTCCCCATCTGCAAAATAAGGGATGGGGAGAGTAATAACCCCTGCACAACTTAGATCCTTAAGTAGACAGGGAGCCTGGTCCTTTTCCCAGGCGACCAACTTTATGGGATGGCAAAATTTGGTGGGCACTGACATCACTTGCAGGCTTTCACCAGGACAGAAACAATAGTTAGCAAGAACAATTAGCTTAAATAGAAAGCTATCCATATGGACAGGATAAGTGCCACCCAATAGGAATAACACTAGCTAACATTTATATGGTGTTTTAAGGTTTGCAAAGCATTTTAAAAATATCTCATTTTATCCCACAACCTTTGGAGGTAAGTGCTATTATTATCTTCATTTTGTGGAGGAAACTGATGCAGTCAAAGGTTAAGTGACTTGTCCATGGCTAGTAAGTGTCTGAGGCAGGATTTTAATCCAGTTCTTCCAGACTCAAAGTGCAATAGTGCCTAACCTCATGGACTTCTGAACTCTACCATTCTCTCCTCATATCTCAGGTGGACTTCTTAGCATTGGTCTTATGTCAGCGTCGCAGTTTTCTATCTGCCTCTTATAGAGTGGCAGCCTAACCCCACTCTCCTCAGATGAGGGCCTGTCTCATAATGCTTCCCTTGGTGTGTTTTGTAGTACTTTTTTTTTTTTTTTGCCTTTTGGAGGGCAATTGGGGTTAAGTAACTTGCCCAAGGTTAAATGGCTGGTTTTTTGTGTGGGTGTTAAGTGTCTTGAGGCCAGAACCAAACTGGGGTCCTCCTGACTCCAGGGCCAGCGCTTTACTCACTGCGCCACCTAGCCGCCCCTGTAGTACTTGCTTTCAATGCAAAAACTATTGGCTTGGGATTTTACCTTATAGGCTTGTCATCACACTGAAATAAGATGTCATGTAAAGCGCTTGGCAAATTTTAAAACATCAAACACACACACGTACATGGAGACAGACAATGTAGAACTAGAAGAGATGTCAATCATTTTTGTGCTAATTTGTATTGATTTTAGTTAGCATGCATCCTTGTGTACTACAAGTAATATCTTTCCAAACCAGAACTCCAGAGCTATACTTGGGAGTAGGTGAGAGAACCAGTTTTGAACTCCTAGGGACCCTCTGGACTCAGCTTCAACATAGCCTTGAGTCCTCGAGTACCTCTGTTTTTTTCTCTCTCCTTACCAATTTTCATCTCTTGCTCTAAAAACTGTAATCAAATCAGCCCTCCCTTTGCCTCTGGAAAGGGAATGTCAGTTGTTCCACTCACTACTTCTATAATTTCTTACTCCGAAACACTATTGTTTTTATAATAGTGTTTATTATTTTAATAATAATACCTTGTCATTACAGCCCTAAATGTGTTGTTTACCCTTAATAGAATGTAAGCTCCTTGAGAGAAGGGCACATCTGACTTTTGTATTTGTATCTCCAGTGCTTAGCACAGTGTTTGGCATGTGGTGCTTAATAAAACCTTCCTTCCTCCCTTCCTCCTTTCTTCCTTCTTTCTTTCCTCCCTTCCTCCCTCCTGTCCTTCCTTCAT
>NW_027187419.1:18493153-18517777 GCF_028583685.1 Petaurus breviceps papuanus | reverse complement strand
CCTTCCCTCCTTTCCTCCCTCCCTCCCTCCCTCCCTCCCTTCCTTCTTCCTTCCTTCCTTCCTTCCTTCCTTCCTTCCTTCCTTCCTTCCTTCCCCCCTCCTTCCCTATCTTCCTGCCTTCTTCATAACAAATAGGACCTCATAGGAACTATTCCTTCCTGAATTTAGCCTTTCAGTGTGAATGCACACCAGTAATGAACCACAGAAGCATTCACACTGGAAAAAGTAGGATGCATCTTAATTTAGCTTCACCTCTATCCTACTAGAAATCCCAAGATACCAAAGGTAGAGGAAATGTCATTATTTATAAAGTATTTACAAAAACAGCCACTTGACCTAACCAGAAGGTTTGGACCTTGGCTTTAAGTCTCATCCATAAAACAACCTCTGCTCTCAACACAGTGGGCCCCCCTCAATATGGGCATATGGGAACAGAGAGCTGCATCTTTCAAGCTGGTGCTAACTCATCTGTGGAGTTTCTCTTAGCTTCCCTGGGTTTCTGAAAGGTCTCACAGGGGAGAAATCTAGCTGTGCCCACATTCATCCTTTGTGCTAATAATTTAGAGCTATTATCTAATATTCAGTCTCATATTCATTTGCTTCCCTGGGGGATACAAATGAGACTTCTGACCTTTGTAGCTATGGCAGGCCTCTTGGTCAAATTCTTTCTCAGGTCTTGCTTTTGGTAAAAATTGCCTCTCTTACCCAAGGTGTCAGAGGGCCTGTCTGCCCAATCCAGACTAGAAAAATTAGGCGTAGCAAAGCAATCTGTGGAATGGTTTAAAAATATTAAGATAATGCAGCTGATTATCATTCTTTGGAACAAAATGGTCCTGCGTCTGTGTTCAGTTCCCACGGCAGTAAAGGTCTCCTGTCAAATAGATAAGGAGGGCCTCCCAAATTATTTTTGGTTGTAAAATCCTGCCCAATACATCCTTTCCTAATATGCATCAATTGTATATCCTGTTAGATACTCCCCCAGCAGGACCTCCTACACTAGAGTTATATTTATTACCTTCTGGCTGGAGAAGAGGAGACCAATGATTGGCAAGGAGTCCCTTTACAGATTCCAAATAGCATGTCATTTAGTTTCCAAGTTATGTATGTTTGATAGCAGGTTCAAGGACATACTACTGGAAAATTGTTTCTTTGAACCTTTAGTAACCATAGGATTTGAATTTTCATAATGTGAGCCTGGAAGAAGCAAGATGTGGAGATAGAGGCCTAGCCTTGCAGTCTAGAAGAGCTGGGGGCAAGTCCTGCCTTTAATACATTGTGTCTGTGTGATTCTGGCTAACTCTTGGTGCCCTAGGCAACTCCTTAAGGTTAAAAGTTATATAATAGTTGGCAATCTCCATTGGCAGAAGGAGTTACTTAAACAAGAATTCTCTAGACCAATAAAATCATAGAATCACAGGTTTGGTTTAAAAAAAAAGTGAGTATCAAAGAAAAACTTACCTCATGTCCAAACAGGTCCCTTTGCACTGGAAGCTAACAATAGTTCTAGATCTATGATTCTATCGACAAGTTTAAATACTTGAAGACAGCCTCTGAGAGAGAGTTGCAGCTGCCATCCCACCACACTTTCCCGTTTCCCTGCCCCCAGTCTCTTTTCAAGACAACTTGGAATTCCTGGGGAGCAAGAAAAGATCTTCAAAAAAGAACCATTGCTCATGATGCTGTGTTTAAAGGTGAAGTGGATAGAGCACCAGGCCTGAAGATAGGAATACCTGAGTTCAAATCCTTTCTCAGCAGTATGACCCTGGGCAAGTCATTTAACTGCTAACTGCCTCAGTTTCCTCATCTGTAAAATGGGGATAATAATAGTACCTACTTTGTAGTGAGGATAAAATGAGAAGATGGTTGTAAAGTACTTTGTAAACCTTTAAGTATGATGATGATCATGATGTTTGTACATACAAGATCTTCTGGTGATCAACATTAAAACATTTGAAATAAAAAAACCAAGTCAGATAAACCACAAAAGCTACCCTAGTAAAATACACATAAAAATATCTTTGGGGGCAGCTAGGTGGTGCAGTGAATAGAGCACTGGCTCTGGAGTCAGGAGTACCTGAGTTCAAATCTGGCCTCAGACACTTAACACACACACGCAAAACTAGCTGTGTGTCCTTGGGCAAGTCACTTAACCCTAATTGCTTTCCAAAAAGCAAAAAAAAAAAAAAAAGAAATATCTTTGTCTTATTTGAGGCTCTTTTTAAGTAAGAGTGTGGATTTTGGCTTCATTTATCAGAATCTGCATAACACCTAGTATACAGAGACATGGGGTGGGGGGCATCGAGAGAAACTATTAAAATCTCTGAAATGCCTCAGCTTGAAAGTGGCTTATCCAGGCTTTTTTATGATGCTGGCAGAGTCTGTAGCCTTTTAGGTTTTTATTGACACAAGTCTGTCTTCTCACCAGTCACCTTGCTGGAGAATATAACCTTCTCGGCACTGAAACTCATACCGTAGGGCGCTACTACCCTGATTACCAAGTATCTAATGATGATGATGAGGAGGAAGATAACCATAGTGGCTAACATTTATACAGCACCTGCAATGTTCCAGGTTCTGTCCTACGTGCTTTACAGATATCTCATTTGACCCTTACCCCCTGCATCCTGGGCCATCACCAGTCATCTCCAGTTTTGTCTCGCCCCTGGACCCTGATGACTCTGGAGAAGAGGGTGAGGCTTACAACTTTTCGCATTTCTGCCTCATTTAAATACAATTCACTAGAGCATCAAGAAATCACCCTCATGATGTCATTGGTTCTCTTTGAGAATGAAGGATCATCATCATCAACAACAACAACTACTACTACAACAATTTCACCCTCACAACAACCCTGGGAAATGGGTTTTACAGGCTTATGTCTTTAGATTGGCTCTAGTCACGCTTCATTCTACTCCTCAGTTGCCTTCTTGCCAGTCAGGTTGATACCATGCTTTGACCCTCTGTCCCTATTTCCCATTTCTGTTCTAAAACCATAATTAAATCAGTACTGATTTTAGATCTCTCTCCAGAGATCTTAAAATCTCGGGAGAAGAGTGTGTCTGTCTACGTTTTTCTCTGTGACTTCACTGTAATTTTCCAAATATCTCCTTCTGTAGCCACTACTTAACACCTTTTCTTTTGTTGAGACCTTTGCTTAGGTAACAAGGTAGCTCCTTTGTGCCCCTGTGGATTAGCAGCAGGGAGGTTCAATGACTTTGTTTGCAAATAGCATAAAGAAAAACAATGTAATGCAGCCTCAGGAGGCCCAGACAGATACAGAGACAAGAAATGCTGCTCCTGGGCTTCTCCTGACCTGTCCCAGGTCTGAGAGCCATATGATCTGCACAGAAGTCCACCTCGGAATACAGGCAATGGGAACAATCAGTCGTCTCCATGCTGGCTTTCTGCTCTTTGCAGATCTTACCAAGATCTATGTGAAAAGCCTGAGGGAGCCAAGAGGCTTAGCAAGACCCAGAGCTCACTCACAAGATGGAGAGCTCTGGCTCATCATCAGTCCTGGTTCTGAATACTGAAGGCAGGGCAGAAACCAGTTTCCTCAGACTGGAAGAAGCAAAGAATTGATCTTAAAATCTCTGGAGAAGAGAAAGACATTTTCTTAAAAAAAAAAAAAAAAGGCTAATTTACCTGATTTATGTAGCTCATTAACAATCTACCAACATGTTCTGATTCAGTTGACACTATAAATTTTGTGTAACAAAGATGACATTGGGGGGAGGGGAAGTATAAAAATTCAAGAAAATACATTTTGTTTTCTTCCCTCTTTTCCCAGGTGACATCTCTCTCCTTCACCTTTTGTTCCAAAACCAGTTCCTCACTTTCTGTAGCAAATACACCTGAGATTATTTTTTTTTCCTTTTGAAATTAAGTCATCATGCCTTGCACTATCTTTGTTTGGATTAAGTGAATGTGATTTAAGCTCTATCAGCAATCTAGGTAGTTTATGCTTTAAATTATCTTCCTGAGAGACCAAATATCCTTTATTCTTTATCTCTGTTCTTGCACTGTGGTCAGACCTTCGGAGGTGAGATTAGTTAGATGAAAGCTCTGATTTCAGGGGTAGGCAACTTTCTGGTTTCCTCTCTGGAACACTGATTTAAAATGAAAGAAATCCTTAGAAACCCCACAAAATGAAAGAAGTTTTGCGTTTTCTTGCTGTGTATTGTTAAAAATAATATTTGTACACGTGCAATACCATCTCCTTTAGGGGTTTGGGAACAGGCTATAAATACACAAATGCACGTGTGTGTGTTTATATGTACACACATATGTACATATATGCTTATGGTACAAATTATTTATTATTGTTAAACTATTAATTTGCACATGGGTGAGTTGCATGTGCATATATATATACATACATACATATATATTTATATATATATACACACACATACACACAGAAAACCCTCAGAGATTCTCCACTGAAATGTTCTTCTGATGACCCATTGTTATATAGAGATGACCTTGGCTTCTTGAAGTTTATGCTGATGAACATAAATCCTTTTTTTTTTAAGTAATTGTTATTTATTTTGGGGGTCTTTTTTTGGAGGGGGAAAGGCAGGGCAATTGGGGTTTAGTGACTTGCCCAAGGTCACACAGCTAGTAAGTATTAAGTGTCTGAGGCTGAATTTGAACTCAGGTCCTCCTGATTCCAGGGTCAGTATTCAATTCACTGTGCCACCTAGCTGCCCCTAATGAGCACAAATTCTGATAGATACTGCTGAAAGGAAGAACTTCCAGGCAGATTGATTGTAGGAATGCTGTTCAGTATAACTAAGGTGGTGGGTCTCATAAATATCAATATCAATATCAATATATACATGTATATTATATATACATAAAACTTACATGCATCATTTTGTATGCACAGACCTATACATGTGCATACACATATTGGTACTTGCATATATGTATATACACACACACATATATGTATACTATGTGTTTTCTTTTTTTTTTTTTTGACATTTGTTTAGATGACTTGGTACCCCGTGTGTATGTGTTTGCACATAAGAAGCAGTGTGGCTTAATGAAGACAGCTAGACTCAGAGGCAGGAAGACATGTTTTCAAGTCTCATCTCTGAGATGTATTTGTTATAAGACTACCTAACCTTCTTTGCAGTCTTTAGAGAACTCTCTAAAAACATAAGTTAAGGAGACTCATTGACCTGCATTGGTCAAGGAAGTTTTCTCACCTGAAAGATTGGTCCTTAACCCTATCCCTTCCCATATCATTGTCAGAGACTTTAATGAAGGAAGACTACATGTATTTGTGATAGTAATGGCAATTAAAGATTCCCCTGTATTGGCTTGGTTTTCAAATTGATTGTGTTAAAACCCAGAGTTTGTTAATCCCACCTGTGGGATGGGCTTGTTGATGTGAAAAGAAAGTCCTGAACTGGGAGGAGCTGGTGATGTAGATTTGGAGAGACACTAGAGAGAGGCGGAAGATCTTTTTGGAAGCAGCACCTCGTGGAGAGAGAGAGACTAAGAGAATTGCTGGTGGCCGCTTTGAATTGCCCTGGACTTTTGAGACCTGCCCCCTGAGCTGCCAAGGACTGAGGAGACATGGCTGTTTTGCTGGTACTTTGTCTGTCTGTTTTGATGTTATTTTGCCAGATTTGTCCACTGGTGAAAGGACAGTCCTTTTGTTGAAGAAGTCCTGGAACCTGGCATTTGGTTAAGAAGCCCTGAGACTGTCCTGCAGACAGAGAGTGAATACTGTCCACTGGTGAGGGACAGTACTGTTGTTGCAGGGGTCTGGAGACTGTCCTGCAGACAGAGTGAATACTGTCCACTGGTGAAGGACAGTGCTGTTGTTGCAGGGGTCTGGGAACCTTTCTGTTGGTTTGGAAGCCCTGAAGAAGGATTTTCTTGTTGGATGTTTACAGAAATCCTGGGAGAGGGCTTTGCTGATGTGTTCAGGGGTTCTAGGACTGTTCTACAGACAGAGGATAAATTCATGAAGGGACTGGCAATGTATCTTATGGCCTTGCTAAGCCTTGTCTCCCCAGGAACTAAGATTGCTGAGAACTTGCCTCGTGTCAAGATGAAGAAAAGACCTCCATTTGGGTATTAAGTGCTGTGTTTAAACTTGATGTAACTCTGGGGTAGATTCAATTGTGATCCAGAGGTGGGGAACTTTTGACCTTTTTGTGTTCTATGGTTGAGCAAATGAATGTATTTTACTTATGTTTGGAAACTAATCTCCATTTGAGAAGAGGGGCTTTGTGGTGGACTAAATGAAGGTATAGCCTAGGGGTGGAGAAGTATTTAGAACAGAGACTTTGTAATTGATTGAATGATTGGAAGGTCCTGGGGTGGGGTAGTCCTTGGAGATTATTTAATCACTTAGTAAATGCTGTATTTTGAATGATGTCATGTTTTGATCTTCTCTGTTCTTGGTTTGTCACTGAATAAAATAGAGAGCACCTATGCTGGTATTTTGAACCTGGGAAGTTGCCTTTCCTTGGCATTACATTACAATTGTAGGATAGTCCTTACTCCTTTTGGTATTGTGATTTAAGTTTGGTAATGGGATGAAAAGAGACACTTATAGACCACCTAACATTTAATGCAAATAAGTTTACTTAACTGTAACATCATGGAAAATATACTCAGCAAGTACACAGCACTGATCCAGTTGGATGCAGTTTTCCTACTTTCCTGTTTGTCATGCCCAAAGTGCTGTGTCAATTCCTAGAAAAATCTGGCTCCTCCGGAATATCCTGGCTTTTATACTTAAAACAAGAAGAAACTGTATCAATGGCTCAAGCTGTAGTCTCTTGGACAGATTAAGTTTGAAGGATCGTTTTATTTTACGTTAAGGAAAAACTAGACAAGTAGTAGTTAAAAAACTAGGGTAGATGTTACTTCTACCACATTGTGACTCAGTGGAAAGTTCCTAAAAGTTTTGTAGAGGACCTTCCATTGCTCAAATGACCTTATAGTCAATACTGTACAAATCTGACCTCAAGGGTACAAGAGGTCCAGAGGCAAAAACAAAAAGCAGAAAAGATAACAGGTAATAAAACAACTCCAAGAAGGAATGATAGAATGGAGTATGAAGATCAGGTCTCTGATCCTGATGAGAGCCCAGATCTCTCTCCTCCCCTCAAAAAGGATGAAGTTCCAGATATTAGCAATCTCTTCCAATTTATGGGTGATACCAGAGCTTTGGCCACAGTGCAAAAGATAATACTTTGTGTTTATGATGGCAGTTACAATCATCATCAAGGGTCAGGGTCATCTGTGGTAAGATAGCAAAGAAACCATTATCTTACATATAGCTTATCCCAGTGCCAGAATAAATACAAAACTCACTCTGTACTTTTCCCTGGTCACCAGCTAGGCCTTTCTTCTCCTTCAGAGCCCCATCAGTGGTGTGAACACCAATTCTCTGTCCCTCTAGAGGCCTCTGCTGAAGTATCCTCTCCTTTTCCCACTGAGGCTGGAAGCACAGTTTCATTTCTCTGCCCTCACTATCATTAAAAGTAAGGAATATGCCCAAAATTCCACTCCTTAGATACCTCAAACCCTCACTGGGAGGGAGTTTTCTGCTGATGGGTTACTATACTGGCAGCAATGAGGAGGGACATTATCAAATCCATATTATGGTAAACAAAGTGTTATGATGGTTTTGCTTGTTGGGATTTGTGCCATTGCCCATTCTACTGCTACAGGGAACAGGGTCATGGCACCTAGGTCTGAGCCATAACCCACTCCACAACCACTGAGGCTGATGAAGTAGGAGTAACATCTACCCCAGCCTACATATGTCATCTGTGGATGATATGAAATTCAGAGAGAAAGTTCATGCAAGAATCAGTGTCCAAAAAAGTGCTTTTGAAGAACTATGGAACTGTAACCTGACTCCAAATAAAGCCAGGTAGGGGACAGGCAACCCTGTATTATATGCTGCCTGCAAATGTGATTCTGAATTTATAAAAAGAATGATCATACAACTCTGTGTGACTGAAAGAAAGAAGAGCTGTAATAAGAGTTTTTGAGAGGAGACATTCTTTCTTACTTTTTTGAGAGGTGACATTTGAAGTTTCAGACTGTCTTTGGGATCGATATCAGGGAGGAAATAGGAAAAAAGGTGTTGGAAGTGGTAAACATATAGAAGAAACAGGTTCTTCAACATATCCCTGATTTCTAGCTTGCCTGTCCTACAAACTCTGGGAAGTTTACCTTGGTGGGATCAGAATCTCTTTTATTGGTGCTGAGATATCTCACTCCCAACTGGGAGACCTCATTAGTAATGTATTTTTTAGTATATTCCAGTTGGTGTAACTTTTCTTGTTTATGTTTGCTTGGGTAAATGGATTTGTTTACTATTCACTAATTTTGATGGTCTTTTGTGTAATTAGTATTTGGTGGGAAGGATAAAACCTAAAGGTATAAACTTGGGATACTCTTCCTATTTGACACAGTAACCAGGGAAGTTAATAGCTTTTTTGCTTTTGAATCTAAAACATAAAACAATAATATTTAAAGGGACAGATAGATATAATTATAGTCTAGTATCCCATCTCTTAGAAGATATTTTCTCTCAAGGCAGGAATAAAAGTCTCTCATGGAGAGGAGTAGGTACCGCTCCAGAGAAATCTGTCTATACCTCCCATCAATCTACATTCAGCTAACGTATGTGGATGCACATAATCTATTTGAGTAGTACACTCCCTTGTGGAGAACATAATTCTAGGTCTCTAAGAGACCTTAGAGATGATTAAATTTAGCCCCTCAACTACAGGGCTGCTGTAGAATATAACCATCCAGAATTTGCTTAAATACCTCCAGTGAATGGGAAGCAGATTGCCTTGCTACCTGTTCCATTGTTAGATAGCTCTAAATGCCATGAAATCACTGCTTATTTTGAGCCCAGCTCCACATCTGACTCCTTGTAACTTCTCCATCACATCCACAGAATACCTTTAATGTCTCTTCCACTTGACAGGCTTTCAAATATTTGAAGACAGTGATCATATCTCCTCTGTGTCTGCTCTTCTCCAAGTTAATAAAAATCATCATGAAATTTCCTTCTTTCCCCGAGAAAGAATAATATTAATACCTTAGATTTATATAGTGCTGTAAGGTTTCCAACCCAGTGAGGTAAGTGCTACAGTTGTTACCATTTCCCCATTTTGCCTGGCTATAAAATGTGGATAGGATTTGGTTACATAGAAGTAGAGAGGGTGGTGGAATCCTGAATTGGAAAAGCAGAATCAACAAAGGCACAGAGATGTTAACGAGAAAGGACAAAAAGTAAATCAAGCTGAGGAGAGTGGAGAGCATGTTGGGCAGTAAAGAAAGAGATTATATAGAAGACATTGAGCAGATCATTTCCCCATTCTGGGGTCTCTGAATAATGGAAAGTGGGACAATCGATTTGTTTAACTGAGGTATAAGAAGCAAAGTGACTTGTCCATTGTTACCCAGCCAGTATCTGAGGCAGGATTTGAGACCAGGTCTTTCTGACTCCAGATCCTGTATGGTACACACAGTTCCATGCTGCCTCTGGTGATTTCCCTGAGAGATTATTGTTGAGTCATTTTTCAGTCGTGTCTGACTCTTTGTGACCCCATTTAGTGTTTTCTTGGCAAAGCATTAGAGTGGTTTGCCATTTTCCTCTCCAGAAGAAGATACTGCGGCAAACAGGGTTAAATGACTTGCCATGAGTCACACAGCTAGTGAGTGTCTGAGACTAGATTTGAACTCAGGAAGATTTGCCTTCCTGACTCCAGGCCCAGCCCTCTACCCACGGCTCCACCTGGCTGCCCATGAGAGATTTCCAGTATCCAAGATCAACACAGACTTGTTCTTTTCCAGTTTAAAACTCAGAGAATGTAATGTGCTAGAACACCATTTTGCCTGTTATCTCTTTGTGAGTCAGGCTTTAAAAGATGATAAATATTTGTCTGAGCTGTGCAGCAGGGCCATATGTGTATTTGCATAATGGCACTCCAGGTGATGAGCTGCATGGTAATGACTTGCAACTCTATAAAGCTGAATTTGAGCAACACACTTAGGACCAAACACGGCAGACTGGGAGTCGCCTTAAATAGCTTTAAGGAAGAAGGAAGAAATATACTGTGGCATGAGATAGTGGCAAGCACATTCCTAACACAGAGCAGAGGCAAAACAACATTGAAAGACTTGAGAACATTGATCAATGCAGAAATCTCTAATGAGTCCCTGGAACTGCTGGTGGAGCTTTTCCCTCGCCTCAGAGAGGAGATGGACTATTTGTAGGTTGTAGGATGAGAAATGCGTTACAGAGAAGGCCAATGTGTTGGTTTTTCTTGCTTGATTATGTTTATTAGTTATGAGAGGGTTCTATTGGTGAGATGAGGGGAACTATTACAAAGTAACAGAGGTACAAAGCAGAAAATAACATGAATGAAACATTCAAAAAGAATAGACAGCTTCAAGGTCAGGAATAAGCCTTAAGGTTACAGGGAATTTTTAGGTGTCACCAAAAGACATTACCAAAATGCCACTAGGTGGTGCAGTCGATAAAGTGCCTGGCCTGAAGTCAGGAAGATTCATCTCCCTGAGTTCAAATTTGACCTTCAGACACTTACTCACTGTGTGACCCTAGGCAAGTCACTTTGCCCTGTTTGCCTCAGTTCCTCATCTGTAAAATGAGGTAGAAATGGCAAACCACTCCAGTATCCCACATGGGATCACATAGAGTTAGATATGAAATGACTGAACAATAAAACAAGAAACCAAAATTCAGTGTTTTAACTAAGGTAAGTTCAGCCTGTCAGTGAAGTAAAGCAGAGAGATAACAGTTAATGATTCCCTACTGATTGCAAAAAAAATGTAGTAACATGAAAGAGTAGCCATCTGTTTTATTGTGTATCAAGCCTTGTATGTTCCCACAAAAAAACCACCCACTTTTAGGCAAAATTCCTTCAGTTTATGGAATCATGGAAAGCTAGAGTTGGCAAATACCTTCTAGAAAATCTTGTCCAATCATGGGTCTTTTCAAGACTCAGCTCTCCTAGACAAAAACTATCCTGGTCTGCTCAATGGAGGGTTCTTCTCCATCACGGGTTACTTTGTATTGACTTTTTAACATCATTTCTCCTTACTTATCTGTGTACATGCTGTTTTTCCCTTGTGAGATGTAAGTTTCTTGAGAGCAGGGTCTGCTCTACCTTTTCTTTGTATTCCCAGCGCATAACACAATGCCTGGCTCAAAGCAGGATAGCCAGGAATCCCACCTTCTCCATGAAGTCTTGACATAGAAGAGTTGTATATGCAGATGATCAACTATCAATTAAGTAAAAATTTATTGAACGCCTGATTTGTGTGAGGTAAGCATTTATTGAGGCCTTCCTTTGTGCAAAGTCCTGTGGCACATGCTTCTAGAGTTGGGGTTCATGGATCCCCATAGACGGGAAACAATTATATCTTTATTTTCATAAACCTTTGGTTTCTTTTGTAATCCTATGTATTTTGTTGTATGCATTTAAAAACATGACTCAGCAAGAGTCTATAGGATTCATCAGATTGCTAAAGTCAATGACACAAAAAAGCTTGAGAACCCTGTTCTAGAGGTATCAAGAAGAGAGAAAGCTTGTACATTAGTGGAACTGACAAACTAGTTAAGGAACCAAGGCAGGAATTTGTAAAGTCAAATTTAGGGTTTACTCTGTGACAATTACTAAGCTACATTATGGGTCTACAAAGAAAGGTGAAACCATGGTCTTTGCCATCAAGGTGCTCATGTTCTAATAGGGCAGATAAGATGCAAAAATTAAAAATGTACATAGTAAATATATATAATATAAATGAAAGGTAATCTCAGAAGGAAAACTCTTGAGTGGGATGGGGGGAATCAGGAAAAGTATCCTATATAGTGTTCAATTTGTGCTGAGTCTTAAAGAAGGTAGAAGGGACAGTATAAAGGCACAGAATTGGGGGATGGGGTGTCATGTGGGAAGAAAAGCAGGAAGGACAGTGTAGTCCAACATTGCACAATTGCATATAATTGTTTACTGAGTCTAGAAAGGCTAAGGGACTTACCCTTTCCCTATCAAAGGCCCCTAATTCTGGACTCCTCCCCCCACACAAATGCACCTGGTTCAGTCTTGGGGGGAACATAGACCTCTAGAAAGATGGGTAAGGGTAGTTGAACCCTGTTTTAGTTATCATGCACTGATTTCTGGTAGGATTAAAGAAGGCAACCCATTCCTCTCCCAACTCTTAAATCTAAAATTTTATGAAAATCTTAAGAGAAAATGAGTTGGGAACATGCTCTGGAGAAAGCTAAGAGAAGGGTCAGGGGGAAGAATCACTCCTTTCAGAGTCTATGAACTAGGCTATTTTTTTGCTTCAACAGCCTATTTTCTCTGATTGTGGTTTTGATTTAGTGGTCAGTGCCTCACTCCCTGGGGGTGGGGGTGGGTATGGGGACCTACTCCCCCCCCCTTTGCTGTATCATTATAAAGTACCCAGTCCATCAGTACTGACTGACAACATCTGGCCTTCTGGAAGCAGCTGGGACTAGGTCAAGGAGCTCAGCACTCCTTGGGATGGCCACTGCTACAATTGTAGTAAATGCTTGAGTAATTACAAAATGAATGGTACTGATCACTACTAGAGCGTTTAGAGGAGGAAGAAGACACTGGGTTGACTGCCCTGAATGGGAAAAGCTTCCACAAAAGAGAAAGATTTGAGTTGGGCTAGGATTTGGATAGGTAAAGAAAAGGAGCGGGTTTTTGTAGCAAGAGGCATGGTGTGAGTCAGGATAAGGAAGCAGGACATCTTGGTGTAGTCTGGAGACAATGACAGACCAATTTGACTCAGCAGTCTAATGTGGCAGTGTAATGACAAGCAAAGTAGTACCTTGCTGCTTGTTTCAGCTATTCAAGTGCTTTTGAGCCTCACCTTTGATTGTGTCTAGTCTTTGTTGGATACAGTATACATTTGTGTTGCCCTTGATAGGCCTAAGGGAGTTTGGAGACCTTTCACCTAGCTTCATCACATGGAGCCCAGGTGATGGGCCCAAAGAGCAGAACAATAAGGAACAGAGTAGATAAAAACTCCAGCACAGCTGTGACCAATCAGAACTGAGAGGGAGAATGTTTGTGATGTCCATCACTCTATCTGTTGTTCTGCCTGTGTTGATGTTACTTTGTCAGAATGAAACATTTTGTCTGTTGAAAGAAGACTTTACCAGAAGCCCTGAAAGAGGACTTTACTGCTGATACAGAAGACCTGAAAGAGGACTTTACTGCTGTTTACAGAAGTCCTGGGACTTTGCTGCTAATTTATGTTTGATTTCTCAGATAGAAGTTTTGTCTGTTGGTTTGTGTTACTTTGTCAGAAAGAAAGTGAATTGAGATGATGGTGCTGGCAATGTGTGTAAATATTGTTGTAGCTCTGTTAAGCTTTGTCATCCTAGAAACAGAAACTATGAAGGGCTTGGAGTGGAATAGTCCCTGTGGGATGAGATGTAGAGCAGAGAACTGCCTGAGTGTGAATCCAGGCAAGAGCTGGGAGAGCTGCCTACCTGGAATTCAGGTAACAGTGGATGAATCCAGGCAAGAGCTGAGAGATGGAAGAGGAGTCATGGGGTTTGGAAGTCAGCCTCGAGTTAAGATGAAAGAAGACTTTCCGTGGGTACTCAGTCTGACTGATGATATTGTAACTTACTGTGACCTAGGGGTGGGTGGTATGCTTCCCCTTAAGGATTATTGGCTTTAGGATGATTACCCCTTAAGGATGATTGGCTTAGAGATGACTGGAAGCCAGCCTGGAGTCAAGAGGGAAGAAGACTTGACTTGGGTACTCTATATTGATTGAGGAGATTGTGACTTACTGAATGATATGTTTTATTTAAGATGATGTGGCCATCTTAGTAATAAATTGTTATGTTATATCATTGTGAATGTTGTGCTTTAGTTTATTGCTGAGTAAATAGAGAGTTCACTATACTATGTGATTATATCCTTAAAGTTATTCACAGCAGCAGTCCTCAGAAGAGTTGCTTGTCATTGACTGTACAGGTAGCCAAAAAGGTAAATCAGTCATGTTCCATTAAGAAAAGCAAATAAGTTCCAGAATAAGGACATGATAGTTCTATTGCACTCTGCTCTCATCAGGCCTCAATTGGAGTATTTTGTTCAGTTCTGAGTGCTGCTTTTTAAGGAGGACATTGATAAACTGGAGTATCTAGAGAAGAGCAATCAAGATGATGAAGGGCCATGGGTTTATGTAAGAAGAGAATTGGGTGAAAGAATTGTTGCTGTTTAGGCTGCAAAAGAGAAAACTCAGGAGGAAATAGGATTGCTTGTTTCAAGTATTTGAAGGATTGTCACAAGGATAGACATTAAACATCTTCTATTTGACTCTCAAAGAAAGAACCAGGACCAACAGGTGGAAGGTACAAAGAAGCAAGTTTGGGCTGGATGTAGAAAAATCTTGCTGACACTTCAAGCTGCCCAAAAGTAAAATGGGCAGACCGTGAAGGTATTTGGTTCCATTTACATGGAGGTTTTTAAGCAAAGGATGGATGACCACTGATATGTTATAATGGGGAGCTAGGGTTATGGATTGGTTTATGTGGCTGCTGAGATCCTTTCCAACATTAAAAAAAAAAAACATAAGTGAGAATTTATTTAGGAGACTAGTGGGAAATAAAGCTAGGAAAGTAGGTAGGGGCCAGATTGTAGAATGGTCCTGAATGTCAAGCTTAGGCGTTTGAACTTTATCCAGCAGAGCATTCATTTGTTCATTTCTTTTGAGAAAGGAAATTCTAGCAGTAGTCATTTGACTTCCTGATTTATTCTTCTAACACTCATTTTTTTTTTCAGAATTGTCAAAGGCTTATCAACTAAAGCACATTTCCCTCCCAAGATTCTTTTATGATCTCAGAGGCAGGAAGAACTAGGCTAAGCAGATGCAGTTATGTCTAAATCACTAGCAGAGTTTTATGTATTAGAAATGTCATGTGAAGGCTGTGTCTCAGAACCAGGGACTAAACTTTGGGACTTTCAGTTTAGCGATCCTTGACCCACTTTCTATAGCACCCCCAAATCACAAAAGATAGAACCAGAAAGCTCTCTAACAAGCATCAGTCTTCCATTTGCTGAGGTCTGGACAAGAAAGGCAAATGTAATGAATTTTAAAAAAGCATAACACCACAGAAACAGCATAGAGCCTATCCTAAAGTGATCAAATTAATCCTCTTTTAATGACTGAAAACATTATGTATGCAAGATGCAAACTAACTTCAAAACTAAATCAATTAATTCTACCCTCAACAAATAGCACTGCAGGATCATGAGAAGAAAATAAAAGAGAGAGGACCTAGAAAGTAAGAGGACCTAGGATTTAATTCCGGTTCTGCATCTTACTTTGTGTGCCCCTGGTCAAATCATTTAACCTCTCTGGGCTTCAGTTTCCTCTCCTAAAACAATGAAGTGGTTAGATTTAATGACCCCTATAATCCCTTCCTTCCATAAATCCGATTTCAGGTTTTACTATGGGTAGAGGACAATGCAAGGCACTAAAGAAGACATAAAGAGAAAAAAGATATGGTCTGCAATTCCAGAGGACTTGTGATGGAACATGCTGCCTACCCCAAACACAGAGGAGACAGACTCAAAGAGCAGATTGAGACATTTTTTTTGGACATACATAGTTGATGTGGGAATTTGTTTTGCTTGACTAAATATGTTTGTAATGGGGTTTTTGTTTTCCTTTTTTAGGTAGGGGAAAAAATATGAGGGAGAGAAGGTGGATCTTCATTTAAAAATACATTTTTATGTTTTTTATTAAGGATATGATTCTTTCCTTAAGAAGCTTACAGTTTACAGTATTGAATAGGATTTTATGATCTAGTAGAAGTTCCAGCTATTTCAAACTCCCAGGATTTGAAATGGACAATATTTTATTTTATAGAAGTATACAGATTGTAACTGGCAATCATACTCCTATTTTGTGGAGTGTAACAATCCGTAATGGTCATTTCTGTATATTATACCATGTTGGGCTACCTCTCCCTATAACTTCCATTCACAGTTGGGTTTTCAGTGGGTCAGCTATCCCAGGTTCAGGATAGTCTGTGGGTTAAAATTTCTGAAACTATAGCTCATAAATCCCCACTAGTGGCTTTATCTCTTAGTGCTCAGTCAGTTGATAGAATTAATTCAGAGCAAAGGGATTTACTGAAATAGTATAAAAGTAACAACAAAACATTCCTCCTTGTAAGTTTTGGGCATATTCTCCCACACATACACAAAGTATCAGTGAGAAAAATTGATATAGACATATTAATATCAACATATCTATCTTTATCCATGGCTATATCATTTGTTTCTTTCTAACTAGATAGAAAGAAGACACAGAGAGAGAGAGAGAGAGAGAGAGAGAGAGAGAGAGAGAGAGAGAGAGAGAGAGAGAGAGACAGAGAGAGAGAGAGAGAGAGAGAGAGAGAGACAGAGAGAGACAGAGAGAGAGAGACAGAGAGAGACAGAGAGAGATCTAGCCAGTAAACCCTAAGTTAACTGGGCAGCTTTTGGCCATCAAAATTTACCTTCCTTTGGAGAGGAGAAGGAGAGGGAGAGGATGAGCTGAGTTAGACCCAACTGGCTGGGTCCCCATTCAGGCAGCTCAAGACTACTCACAGGTCGTGTTTGTCCTGTTGACATGATGTCATGGTTCAGGCATAGATTAGATATGGATAGATAAATACATGGATGGATGGATGGAATATTGAGTGCCTACCATCTGCCAGGTACTATGTTAAAAGCTGGGAATACAAATATCAATAAGAACAGGCCCTACCCTCAAGAAGCTTACACTCTAATAAGGGAAGACAGCACATAAAGAGGAATTGATAGGAGTGGGGGTGGCAGACTGCTGATGAGGAGGTTAGATGAGTAACTTGAGCTGAGGGTGAAATGAACACAGCTGGGGCACCTGGAGAGGTTAGAGCCCATGTTAGAGATGAACTCATCAAAAGAGAAGGTCTCCGGGCAGAGGCATCTTGAAGGTAGATGACTCTTCAGTTTGATTATTTTGCAGACTTGGTTCCTTTTATTTTGAACTCTTAGTCCTGCACTTTCACTCCAAGAAAGTGAGTAGGTGGAGAAAGGCAGGGATATAAATCCACTGTCTCTGAGAGCTTGCTGACTATTTCATATGGAAATAGAGCATTCAACAGTCTAATACCCTCCTATGGTACACAGGGGACTTTCAAATACTTTTCCAAGTTATAGAATGGACCTCACAAAGTCTAAAAGGATCTTTACCAAGTCAAAAAGGGGCTTTGGACCATGAGGCAACCATTCAATTTGGAACTATGGAAAGGGCCTAGGGCTTGGAACTGGGAGACCTCAGTATAAGCTCTAAAGTTTACTAGCTGTGCAACTATGATTAAATTTTACCTCTCTGGGCATCAATTTTTCTCCCTATGAAATGAGAATAATGATGCTTACTTTAACTTTCCCCATAGGTTCCTTGTGAGTAAAATATTCTATTGATCTTTAATGCTCTTTATTATATGACACTGTAGTTAGATTGCCCAATGAATAGAACATGAGTCTGGAATCAGTAAGACTCATCTCCCTGAGTTAAAATCTGGCCTCAGACACTTACTAGCTGTATGACCCTGACCAAGTCACTTAACCCCACTTGCCTGAGTTTCCTTATCTATGCAATAAGCTGGAAAAAGAAATGGCAAATTACTCGTCTCTTTGCCAAAAAGCCCCAAAACAAAATTCCCAAATGAGGCCATAAAGAGTTGGAGATGACTGAAATGATTTCAACAACAAAGTGGTCTTTGGCCTACCTAGAGGCAGCTAGGTTGCCCAGAGGATAGAGCATGAGCCTGGAGTCAGGAAGACCTGTGTTCAAATTTGACCTCAGGCACTAGCTGTGTGACCCCAGACAAAGTCACTTATTCTCTGTTTGCCTTGGTTGGTTTCCTCATCTGTAAAATAGGGATGATAATAGCACCCATACCCCCTCCCCTCACCCTGTTGTGATGATCAAATTAGATAATAATTGTAAAGTGCCTGGCACATAGTAAGTACTACATAGATAGATGTACATCATTGTTATTATTATTTTATTCTGGGACTTCCTCCACCCTTGTCTTGGTCAGGCTGATTTGGCTTTAGTCCCTAGGCCTGCCTATAAGTAAGATAGATTTTAATGTGTGAGGTAGATTTTTGTTATTCTTTCTTAGAGTTTAGTTTCCCAGGATCCATGGCCATAACAATCTCTATTTTCCAGGTACATGGTTCAAAACACCTCCACTACACTTGAGCAGCGTTATATAATGATAAATAATACAGACATTTGTGTTTAAATTGGAAATATCTAACGTGACTATGCAGTAAGATACAACAGTGAGATAATGGAAACTTGTGAGGCTGTTGCTGGAAATAAGCCTTCTTTGTTGCGCTATAAAGCAGGTGGGTACTGGCTAGTGAATGTGGGACTCTTAGGGTCGAATGCACAAGCTGGAATGCTATGTGAGCCTTGATCAGCCTCTATCAAGGCTTGGGGGAAATCTGTATTTGCCTCAACTGGCTCCCATGGAGGTTTGAGGGGCTTTAGGGGAGTACACAAGCTGTCCCTGTCTCAACTGACCCCATTGAGACATAGGGGCAGTTGCTGCCACCCCCTTCTTGTCAGCCCCTGTAAGAAGGGTGATTAGGGCATGTTATAGGAATCGGTGCTCCCATTATCAGCAAACTCCCTCTTGAGAAGAAGAGACCAGAGTAAAGTGAGATAGTTAACTCCTCCAAAGCTGTCTTTCTGTCCTTCCTGTCTGATCAGATCAAGAGTGAACCTGTGCTAGCAGCCCTCCTGTGTGTTTGCCTGTCTTACCATGCCTAGCCACTGGGCTAAGGATTGGGGAAATAAGGGATTACCCTGACTCCATTTTAAACACTGAGGTAAGATTCTCATATGGTCAAATATCTGGTACTACTATCAGAGGACTACCAACGTGATATAAGACTCCTCAAGTTTATAGACCTGGAACAAAGGGTCTAAAACTCCCAGTGACCATATATAACTTCCCAAGATTCATCTTAGGGTATATAGAAAGCCAGGACTGGGAGTGTACATACTGTGTCCCAATAGGAACCTCCTCTTGTCCTAACTAATTCTTAGACTAAGACTAGGAGCTTGCCCAAATCTTTTGCTCTTTGTTTCCCCTCCTTGCCCTTCCTTAAGTAGTGCCATTGGGGTAGGACAGAAGTTTCATACAACAACTCACATGATAAATAATATTAATAGTAAATACATATGGATTTTAAAGGTTTGCAAAGAATTAGGAGAGAAAGGAATAGTTTACCTTTCAAATCTATGGAGAGGGGAAGAATTTATGACCAAACAAAAAAGAGACAGAGAATGTTATGAAATACAAAATGGATAATTTTGATTACATTAAATTAAAAGCTTTCACACAAACAAAACCAATGCAACCAAAATTAGAAGGGAAGCAGAAAGCTGGGAAACAATTTTTATAGCCAGTATCTCTAATGATAATAATAATAATATTAACATGTAGAGAACAGAGTCAAATTTATAAGAATACAAGTCATTCCTTAATTGATAAATGGTCAAAGAATGTGAACAGACAGTTTTCAAATGAAGAAGTTAAAGCTATCTATAGTCACATGAAAAAATGCTCTAAATCACTATTAATTAGGGAAATGCACACTAAAACAACTCTGAGATACCACATCACACCTATCAGAGTAGCCAACATGAGAAAACAGGAAAATGATAAATGTTGGAGATGATGTGGGAAAATTAGAACACTAATGTATTGTTGGTAGAGTTGTGAACTGATCCAACCATTCTGAAGAGCAATTTGGAGCTATGCCCAAAGCACTATAAAACTCTCTATACCCTTTGATCCAGCAATACCAATATTAGGTTCGTATCCTAAAAAAAATCATAAAAAAAGGAGAAAGAACTCACATGTATTAAAATATTTACAGAAGCTCATTTTGTGGTGTCAAAAATTAGAAATTGAGGGAAAGCCCATTAATGGAGGAGGAACAAGTTGTGGTATATAAGTATAATGGAATACTATTGTGCCATAAGAAATGATGAACAGGTGGATTTCAGAAAAACCTAGATGTACACTAACTGGAGCTGAGTGAAAGTGAGAAGAACCAGGAGAATATTGTACACAGTAACAGCAACATTGTGTGATGACCAACTTTGTTAGACTTAGTTCTTCTCAAGAATGCAGCAATCTAAGACAATTTCAAAACACTCATGATGCAAAATGCTATCTTCATCCAGAGAAAGAACTATGGAGTCTGAAAACAGATTGAAACATGCTGTTTTTTCCTTTTTGTTTGTTTTTTGTTATTTCTTTTTCATGATTTTTCCCTTTTGTTCTGATTCTTCTTTCACAGCATGAATAATGTGGAAATATGTTTAATATGACTGTACAAGCATAGCTTATATCAGATTGCAAGCCATCTTAGGAAAAAGAGAGGGAAAGGAGGGAGAAATTTTAAAAAAGTAATTGTTGAAAATGAAAAATAAATATTTTTTAAAAAGTTTGCAAATTACTCACTGTGCATTATCTTATTTTATCTTCACAATAGCCCTAAAAGGTAGTATTATTATAAACATTTTATGTCTGAGGAAACTGAGGCTTGGATATGACAATGAACTTGCTCAGTCACACAGCTGTATCTTGGAAGAGATTAAAACTCAGGTCTCTTTAGTCTTTACTCCTCCATTGTATATATGAAGAAACTGAATTCTAGAGAGAAAATGGCATGCATGTGATCACACAACCAAGAAATCTTAAAGGACTCAAGCCTATGTCTTTTTATGGTGAGTCCAGTGATCCTTCCACTATACAGCACTTTCCCCCAAGTGCCTGGCACATAGTAGACGTCAATAAATGTTAGGTGATAAATTGTTAAAAGGCAAATTCTGGTACTTCATCCTACTGATTTCTAGACTTTGGGGTCTAGTCAGAAAGCATAAGGCTTTCTCTTGATTTGTTTTGGGGTCTTATAAGGTAGTTCTGCTTTGCCAAATTAATGGTCATCATGAAAGTTAATTGTAAAAAAAAAAATCCATTCCTCCATTGCCAAATTATAAGAAGGCATTAATGATTATGCCATGATATAACTTAAGTAAAAAATGTTTTATATCTACCAGTGCTTAGCACTAGCTGGTACATTGAAGTAATTTAATAAGAACTTATTAAAGATCATCACCTTATTTACATAGTTCAAGTATCATAATGGTTATAGGGGTTCATTTGTAACTTTTAAGTTCAAGAGTAAAATAAAACTGTATCTCCAGACTTCACATAATGTTTCCAAAGCCAAATTATATATGGTCACAATGTTCATAAAACCCCAAAGGATCAGCTTCAGGCATTGCTGCACTATTGTCTTTCTACTGTAACTATGGACAGACCCTGTGGTAGAAAAAGTACTTAATTTGAAGTCAGAAGACCTGAATTCATGTCCTGACTCTGTAATTTGATACCTTTGTGACCTTAGGGAAATTATTTGATAATTCAATTAATATTACCTTGACAGGCCTAGGTGAGGAGGTATCCCCCAGACTTCATTTCCCATAATGCTTGGGGCTGGGGAGTATTAGTCATTTGAAGAAACTCTCTGAACTACATTTCTGAAAAGATTCTATAATTGATCCCCAGGGATGTAGTCAGATTGGTAGGAAATATTTTGAAGACCTTTAAATTGGAAAGGTAGGGTTCTCAGAGATATGGGAGAATAATCAGGGATAGTTAGGCAAGCATTATAATGTCTGTCTTGGGAAGTGAGGGATAGAAGACCCATGTCTGAAGAAGTGCCATGGTGGCACCAAACCCAGAGTCCTCGTTGGAATCCTGATAACCCCAGTGCATATGCAAGAGATCTCCATAGATCTCTAGACCATCTGAAGGCTTCAGAAGTTCTCTAGCCTGCCCTAAGAATCTTCTGCAAAGTTCTATGAAAGAGATGATTTTAAAACCTAAATATATACTACTGGAGCTAGGAGTTCAGAAGCAACTAGGTCCCTTTCCTGTTGTCCCAGGTGGAGAGAAGTGGGGATTATATTATCATACCCCTGGAACCTGCAAGAAGTTTCATATATATATGTATGTACGTATGTATAGGTATACAGGCAGAAAACGATTCTACAACTTTATTCCCTCCTGTTATTTCATCTACCTCTACGTCTTAACTAAATTCTTTTCTAATTTTATTAGTAAACCTTGTATAGTCTGGAAATAGAGTGTTTTATTGGTGAAGGCTGTGAGCATGATTTTCATAAAAAAATAACCCTAAATAGCTATAGTGAACTTCAGAAAAGAAGCAAGGGGCTCTACAGACAGAGTTCTCAATGTTTTTAGGGGCCTAAGTATTAGAAATCTGCCAGGCACTGGGGGAGCCATGCAGTGCTCTACTCTGGTTGCTGATTAACTGAAATGCATCCAGAGAAAGGTGACTAGGATGGAGAGAGATGGAATCTGAACTATGTTACTGAGATACAGCTGCAGGAATGGGAGGGGCTGTTTAACTGAAAAAGGAAAGACTTGGAGGTGGGGCATGATTAATGTCTTCAGATATTTGAAGAGCAACGTGGAGGAGAGATGAGACTTGTTCTATTGGATTCCAGAGGGGAAAATTAGGAAAGGCTAAAAACTATAGGAAGGTAAATTTTACCTCACTCTTTTTGGAAAATAGTATTTTATCTTTTCCAATTACATGGAAAGATAGTTTCCAACATTCATTTTTGATAAGATTTTGAGTTCCAATTTTTTTTCCTCCCTCCTGCCTCCCCCTCCCCAAGATGGCAAGCAATCTGATATAGGTTATACATGCACAATCATGTTAAACATATTTCCACATTAGTCTTGTTGTGAAAGAACAAATAGAACAAAAGGGAAAAACCACACAAAAAAGTAAAAATAGTATGCTTTGATCTGCATTCAGACTCCATAGTCGTTTCTCTGAATGTGAACCTTCTCCCTCATGAGTCTTTTGGAATGTCTTGGATCATTGCGCTGCTGAGAAGAGCTAAGTCCATCATAGTTGGTCATCACAAAATGTTGCTGTCAGTGTGAACAATTTTCTCCTGGTTCTGCCCACTTCACTCAGCACCAGTTAGTGTATGTCCAGGTTTTTCTGAAATCCAACTGTTCATCATTTCTTATGGCACAATAGTATTCCATTGCATTCATATACCACAACTTGTTCAGCCATTCCTACATGAATGAGCTTTCCCTCAATTTCCAATTCTTTACCACCACAAAAAGTTTTTAGCTCACCGTAAAGAAAAATTTCCTAAGAACTGGCCCAAATTGAAACGTGTGATGTTTGCCAACAATGTAATGCTTCAAGAGATAACTGCATAGTCATGCAGGGGTGTGTAGAAGCCAGCCTGAATCAGCTTATAAGAATAGTAGAATTGTAGTGTAAGTATTTTTACCTGAGAAATCAGCAAATGCTGCAAATCAGGACTGATTAATTTTTTTTAACTGTCTAAATTTAAGTGATGGAGAAAATTTTGATAATTCAGATGAACTTAAAAGTGTACATCCCCTCCCCTGTCCACCCCTGAGAACTGGTTGTTAAATATTTACCAGTCACTTCTGTCTATTAGGTGTGGTTTACAAAGGGTTTATGTTTCAGGTAGGAATTGGACTTTAGAATTACAGATATCCTTTATCTCTAAGATTCTATGATGTCTACAGAGAAATAAAAACTAATAAGATTTTGTCCCTGCCCTGAAAGCCTGAGAGTTTGTAATGTATTAGAGAAGAGAGGATGTATGCCCAAGGAATTATATTTTACACAAGTATCGACTAAAGGGATAAAGTGCTAGGCAAGCTTGAGGAAACAAAATCATTCGATGATGGCATTTGTGAGCTAGAAGGAATAGAACCCTGTGTTGCCATAGAAATGAGAGGTGCTATTCCAGAAATCAGCTAGTGATGATTTGAAATTAGAACTTCTGGGACTATTTAATGAATATTTCTGACAAAGTGAATCCAGAAGGAATTCCAGTCAATAATTCATGAGTTCCTGGCTAGAGAATCTCAGACCATGCTTGGGAAGGAGTTCTAGTGCTTTGTTTCCCAACTTGTTAGAGGAAACCACTTTGAACTGAGAGACATGGTCAGTGAGATATCTCCTCCATCCCATTCCTCTGCAGCAGGGCCTGAGAACAATTCTCATCAAGGACCCCATTTCTCCAAAATTTGTGTCTCCATCTTTTCTACCAAGGGGAGAAAGCTGAAAGTAGTAGTTGAGTTCTTCTTCTGCAAATAGGCAGTGAAATTTAACCCTCCCCCTGTGCTTTCTGTTCTTATATTTGCTAAGATTTATTCATCCTTATAAAAAGAAAAAAGGCAAGCCACTATTAATCTTTGCTTTCCTGATGCTCAGCACAGCATGTGGCACATAGTACTTGCTTAATATATATTTGCTGACTGAATTGTTGCATGAATGATGTGAATAGCAAACATAGAGGGTTGGGTAAATGTGCGAATCTGGGGAGAGGGAGAGAGGGAGGGAAGGAGGAAAGGAGAGAGAGAGAGAGAGAGAGAGAGAGAGAGAGAGAGAGAGAGAG
>NW_027187419.1:18394460-18493053 GCF_028583685.1 Petaurus breviceps papuanus | reverse complement strand
GAGAGAGAGAGAGAGAGAGAGAGAGAGAGAGAGAGAGATTGATTCTACTTCATCCTTAGGTACCTAGAAGTGGCAGACATGGACATGGTGACCTCCCTCTGGGGAATGACAAACACTTCAGAGGCAATTTGCAGTAGTACTCTCAAGCTTTCCCAAGTTGATAAGAAAAATACATTTTAGACAAGGAATGATTCATAACCTAAAGTTAATGAAATGCCCCTAGATAAAAAAGGAATAAGCTCTTTGAGGATAAGCCAAAGATCTAAGAACAGGGGTTTCATTACCATGTATAGATCCCCTTTCCATCCTTTACTAGGGAAATGGTGATGGATTCTCATCTCCCACTTTTATTAAAGGCAATAGTATATAAAGGGATAACTAACCTCTTCTCTACCTCCATACATGTAGGTGAGGATTTAATGAAAGATACTCCCACAATCTGTTCACTTGACTTGTATTTATTTTACATACATCAAAGATCATCTAATCTGACCTTTTAATTTTACAAATGAAGAAACTGAGGCCAGAAGAAGTGAAGGGACCTTCCCAAGGCAAAACAATTAAAACAAAGCAATGACAGAATTTGAACTCAGGTCTTCTCTGATTCCAAATC
The DNA here is from genome assembly GCF_028583685.1 of Petaurus breviceps papuanus. Classification (NCBI taxonomy): domain Eukaryota; kingdom Metazoa; phylum Chordata; class Mammalia; order Diprotodontia; family Petauridae; genus Petaurus; species Petaurus breviceps. The sequence goes on along the minus strand of NW_027187419.1, from coordinate 18,492,440 downwards.
TAATACCTTTCATACCATACCCCCCTGTTTCGATTGGTAGTGAAAGTCAAAGTGTCCTGTCTATAAAAGGGAGATAAAAACTGTCTTGCTTATCTCATGAGGTTTCTGTGTTGGTATTAAATGACTAAATTCAGTGGTTTCATGCAGAATTCAGAGGCTTCAGGATTTTATCTCTTCTACTTTATAGCAGATTAATTCTCCTTATCTCCAACAATAAGAAAAAAATCTGTTTTTTAAGATCAACAAAAAGAGTAGAGAGGGAGCCTTTTGATTACCTTTGCTTTTTCCTTTCATATCCTTGGCTCTACTCCTTCTTGTGGTAGTGAAAAGAATTAGCTGAAAGGGGAAAAACAGGAAAATAAATGTAACTCTGAGAAATGATGACATTTATTGGGTACAGCCTGTATACAGGATATCTTGACAGTACAGGGAATTACACAGGCATTGGAAGAAAGACACAGTCCCTGCTCTTGAAGAATTCACATCTCTGTGATCATCTGAACCTGACCCAAATGCTTTCTGTCATGTTGACTCATGTCTGTGTAACTGTCAGAATTTTCCTTGTAGAGTCCCCCCAAAGATACAAGGTTAGCATCCTACCCTCCCTGCATACTCCATCAGACCGAGGATGCAGGCCTTTCTGCTTAGGAGAGACAGATTGCCTCCACCTCTACCTAACGCCATGGCCTCTGGGCTTCTTCGTGGTTTCAGCTCTTGATTTTTTCATTTTGGTTTTCTCAGTTCATATAGCATGTCACAGAATCCCAGGGACTTCAAGGGCCCTCTGGTCCAACCATATACCTTACTGAGAATCCTCTCCATGACATCCTATAACAAATGGCCGTCTTCCCCTCTGCTGGAACTCTAGTGAAGGGACTCTGCTGGCTCCAGGGGTCACCCATTCCACTTTTGCATAGCTCAAATTGCTAGGAAGTGTTATTACTTAAACTGAGAATAAATCTGCTTCTTCAATTACCACCCATGTTCCAAGTACTGCCCTCTGGGGGCAAGCAGAAAAAGTCCGATGTCCGTTCCAAATGAGGACTCTTCAAATACACAGGGATCCTATCTTGTCTGAGTTTTCTCTTCTCTAGGCTAACCATCCTCAACTGATCTCCACATAGCTTGTTTCAAAGGCCGGTGCTATTCTGATGGTTCTGACCTAGATATCTTATTGATGCCTTTCCTAGTAATAATGTAAAAATAATAATAGCTGGCATTTATTTAGGGATTGGGGGTTTGTAAAGTGCTTTGTAAATATTGTCTCATTTTATCCTCACAAGAATCTTGTGGAATAGGTGCTATTATTACCCCTGTTTTACATATGAGGAAACTGAGGCAGACAAAAGTTTAGTGACTTCCCCAGGGTCACACAGTTAGAAAGGGTCCAAAACTAGATTTAAATTCAAGTCTTCCTAAATCTAGGTCCAATGCTTTTTTCACTGCGCCACCTAGCTTCCTAAAACATGGTGCCCACAAATAAGTAACTGATTCCAGATGTGTAGGGGGCATCCGCGTTATAGAGAATCTTGGTCTGTTTCTCTTGGTGTCCTTCTCCATCAAATCCTCTGATACTTTCTACTCCTGCCTCTCCTCTGCATTTCATGTTTCAGTCTCCTTCCCCTGCATTTCCCTTTTTCTGTCCTGAGACTTCAGGCCAGCTTTTCCCAAGAAGCCTGACCCAAGTGCATCTTCTGCTGTAACTGCTGGCCTCTACTCTTGACTCTTTCCCAACTTTGTCCAGGCTTCAACATGAATGACAGAGGCCTTGTGAGGGCAGGGCCAAGGTCCTCAGTGAGGTTCCATAGAGTATCCTGCTCAAGAGGGCACTAAATAAATCATCTCATACTTTTATTCCTAAAGAAAAAGACAGTGGCATGGGGGAATTCTCAGGTTCTGATTTTCTTGTCATTTGGGGGGATTTTACGGAAAATACAAAGGTCATTCTTCCTGTCTGTGCCTCATCAAGTAGCAACAGAAAGCCAAGTAGCAGGGCTGCCATACCAACACGTACATTTTTAGCTTTCCCTCTCAAGCAATCCTGGGCAAAACAAGCAGAGGCACTGTCTACAATTATACAGGTGGCACAGCTGGAATATGGTATTGCTTGCTGATCTAGTAATTGATGGATAACAGGAGATGTCTGAGCAGGGATGTTAAATTACTTTCACTGTGGGAATAGATTGCATTGCCACCACTGTCGCTGTATTTATTTAAACCACATAATCATTGTTGCCATTTTCAGTGCCCTTGGGAATTAGATGTCTCTCTATTTATCCAGTATGGAATGCACAGACCACACAACAGATTCAAGTCTAATCAAGGACCCAGGGTGCTATGGGCAAGAAACTCAACCCAGAGCTGAAATGTAAGGGAAGGGGTGCTATTTTCATACATTACAGATTTGCTAATCAATTCAATTACAAAATCACAGAAAACAATCTCACAAGGAAGATCAACCTGTATCCAAGGAGAGAACCATTAATTTACTCATCCCAGGACCCTGTGAGCTGGTTTATACCTAAATATGAAGGCTCTTCATTTCAATATCCCCAGGAATGTTGAACCAGATAGTTTCTAACCCATTAAGAACTGCCAGTATGTAGGATAGTCCAACCTTGGGTCCAATACACATTGTATATGAAATTTTTACATCCCTTGGGATGACAAAAAAATGTTTCCTCTGAGCTGAGTGAACTCTGGGGTGAGGGAAGTATTGGTAGAGAACACCCCCTTGACCAGAGTGCTACCAAAAAACCCTTTCTTCTCTCCCAAATGAAGATTCCTCAGGCTTATACTGCTTTGTTTGGAGGTGGGGGGTGGGAGGGTGGGAGAAAGAACAACCTTCTGGGGAGAAAAATATTCAGCTTTGGACATTTTTATTTCCATTTCCTAGTAAAGCACAGATGTGTATTTTTCCCTAAAGACTGTATCATGATAGAATTTCCTTGTGTATGCTCTTCAGGCACCCAGAAGTCTGAGGAAATAGGACTTCTATTTTCCTTCTAGCAAGGTCTTTAAAAGTGATTTTAACTGCATCCCCCTAGAGCACTAAAGTGGCCTCCCTCCTCCATGTCTTTCTACCCTTTTTTGTCAGTAAGTATGTACTTTCTATCTACTCTAACATTTTAGCATAGTCAGCCTCTGTTTAACTCCTTTCTCTAGTTTAACTACTTAATTCCTACCTTTCCTTGTGGAAAGGCAAAAAAATGCTTGAAGTATTTCTCTCTGAAATACTTCTAACTTGTCAACAATTGCCACTATGTAGGATGGTTCAGCCTTGGGTTCAATATATATTGCATATGGAATTCCTATATCCTTTGGGATGACAAAAAAAATAGGTTTCTCTGAGCACAGTGAGCTCAGAACTGAAGGAATTATTAGTAGATGTCAAAGTTATTATTATTTTTTAAAAGGAAATTTTACATTCTAGCATGGTGTAGTAGAAAGGACACTTGATTTGGAGAACCTGTGTTTGTGTTCAAATGATGAACTCGATGAATGTAGAAAGACATGGATAGACTTGCACAAAATGATGAATAAAATGAGCAGAACCAAGAGAACATTGTACAGAGCAGCAGCAATATTAAGAACAACTTTGAGCAACTGTCATTTTGACTGTCATAAATACCCAAATTAAATACAAAGAGCCTATGAAGGAAGACGTTATCTACATCCAGAGAAAGAACTGATAAATAGAAGTATATATTGAATGATTTATATACCATGTTTCCCTGATAATAAGACCTATCCCGAAAATAAGCCCTCCCCTTACTGTGTAAGATTCCTCTAAAATAAGCCCTCCCCCGAAAATAAGCCCTATTGAGATTGCTACTGTAGTGAAGGTGATCCCCTGAGCTACACGCTACATTATGGTACCCTCTGTATGCACCGTCCCCCCCCCTGTGAAACGCACGCCGCGCTCCGAGCTGCATCCAATCAGAGCTGCAGCAGTGAGCGCGTCATCCTGTTCTTCCCCAGTGATTTGGTTATTGAATAAAGGTACATTTTTTTGTTCACATTTACCTGTTTATTAAAATTGCTGTCAATGTTCATTAAAATAAGCCCTCCCCTGAAAATAAGCCCTCTGGTGTTTTTCTGTCCAAAAAAATAATAAGACAGTGTCTTATTATCGGGGAAACACGGTACATATACATATATGTGTGTGTGTGTGTGTCTAATGGTAGCCATCTCTAGGGCTGGGTGTGGGCAAAGGGCGAAGTTACATAACTTTGTTATATATTTAAAAGGAATAGCAAATTGAATTTGCAGTTCATGTGCAATCATCTTTTTTTTATTCTGCTGTACTGTGTTATGCTTGTTTTCTTTCTTAAGTTCAGAATAAAATAAAATTAAAACAAACAAATTAAAACAAACAAAAAATCCCTACCTCTCACACTTGCTAGATCTTGGCTCTGCTATCCTTAGTGAGTCACATAATCTGCCTGCCTCAATTTCATATGTAAAATGGGGACAAAAACAACATCTACCTTCCAGGATTGATTATAGGATAAAATAAGATATTTGTAATATACTTTGAAAACCTTAAAATACTGTATAAGTCTATTATTATATAATTTTTATATATTTTTGTTTTTATAATTTCCTTTCCAGTCTTCTTATACTTTATTCTTCATCTCCTGACTCTGAATTTTCCCTGGCCATCCCCTATGCCTAGAATTCTCTCCCTCCTTATCTTATATCAAATTCATAAAGCACTTAGCACAGTATGTGACACATAGTAGGTGCTATAGAAATGCTATTATTATTTCTATCTTCTGTCTTCCCTGTCTTTGTTCACATTCCAGCTGAAATTCCACCTTCTACAGGAAGCCTTTCCTGATTCTCCTTTACTATTAATGCCTTCTCTCTGTTGAGTTCCATCAGCTTATCCTGTATATGTCTTGTTTGTACATAGTTGTTTGTATGCTGTTGACCCCATTAGACTGCCCTTATTAAGAGCAGAGACTGTTTTTTATATCTTTTTTCCTTCTTTGTAGCCCCTGTGCTTAGCACAGTGCCTGGCATGTAATTAGGTGCTTGATAGTAGTAGGCAGTTAGGTACTGTGGTATATAGAGTGCTTTACCTGGAATCTAGGAGGACCTAACTTCAAATCCTCCCTCAGATACTAGACCCTCAGCAAGTCACTTAAATTAATAATAACTGGCAAGTTCACTACCAACTCTTATTTTAAAAAGTCAGCAGACATTGTCTAAGCATCAATAATTAGTGACTAAACAAATCATTGTATTGGAATATTACCTCATCCTTATATAAAGAATGCAAAGAACACAGAGACATGTGAGAAGACTTGTATGAGCTATTTAGTACAGAAGAAGGAAAAGAATATATACAAAGACAATAACAGTGTTACTGGAAAGAACAACAACAATAATAACAAAACCCAAATGCAGGGTAATTCAAGTAATCAAGTTTCATCCCGCAGAAAAAAATTTTAAAAAAATATACTTCCCTCACTGTTTCGCATGGGAGGAGATTATAGATGCAAAACATCACATAAATTATTAAATTCAGTTGATGTTACTTTGCTGAATTGCTTGTCTTTTTTCCATTTCTTTAATAATTTTTTTTAGGAGATGGTTTTTTAGGTAGGAGAAAAGAAGAGAGATATTTGGAAATAAGTATATTTGGAAAAAAGAAAATATATATACTGGCTGTAGTCTAGTGAAATCACAGATGATACTTTCCTACTCCGCAGAGCTAGGTCCTCCTCTAGGTCATCCATTCATTCACATGTTTATTAATTCAACAGGTATAAAGAGATTGACATGTGTAGGCACCATGTTAGATTGAGGGGCTACTGTGATGGTCTACGATGGAGAGAGCTGGACACACACACAAGAGGTCTGATGAGGCATGGAGTCAAGCAGAGAGCTCTATCCTAAAAGTGCAGAGTGGTGATGACACATTTCAAGAAGGGGCAATTCAACTTTCATTTTTATAAGATTAGCTAAAGGGTATTTGGAATCCATTCCAAGGATGCTCAGAAGCAGAGAAAGGAAGAAAGAAATCTGGCCCTGCAAAAAAATCTGAAGCTGGGTCAGGGACACTGAAAAAGGAGGAGATTAAGACTTAGCAATGAGGAACCAAGAAGAAATGTCAAACACCAGGGAGTCACTTTCAGAAGGGTTTAGAATGCAGACTTTGTTATTGCCTGAGAAGGTCATTTTGCATAGCCAACATTTCCTTGGCTATAATTTCAACCTTTGCTCCACAATATCCGCCCCCACCCCATTTGTTCTCTGACAGTATTGGAACCTTTATAGATTAAATAAAATATAGTCACTTAAGGAAATTATCATCTGTAAGAGGAAGTAAGTTATAGGAACAAATAGACATAATGCAAGATAGAATAAGATGAACACAACATGAACTGTGAACAAGAGTTCATTGAAGGAAGAAATCACTCCCAGGTGGGGATGTTAGTGAAAGTCTAATACAGGTGGTGACATTTTGGTTGGCCCTTGAAGAGTGAGTAGAATTTAAATGGGTGTGTGTGTGTGTGTGTGTGTGTGTGTGTGTGTGTGTGTGTTGGGTATTGTTCCAAGCTTTAGGAAGAGCGGAGGTACTGAGCTTATGCAGCAAGGTCCAAAGGCTAATAGTTCTTAAGGGACTGGCTAGTGGAAGTCCTTTTTCTAGGCTCATATTAAACAAATGTTCAAAGGAGGATGGTCTGTTACAGAAGGCTGCCTGGTATGTCTACTTACTGTACTTTTCTTTTATCTAGAAAAAGTTTGATGAGTCTGCTCAGAGACAGTAGTTGCTTTGTGAATCTCTGAAAGGTGATCATGCATATTAAAGTTCAACAAAGGCCATGTACATTATGCCACCTGCTCATCTCAAAAGGGAATTAGGCCTTCACTTGTTCTCTTCCATTCCCCGTCATTTCATAGACAGCTAACTCTTGTTTCTACATTTGGCTCCATCTGAGTTACTGACAGTTTTTGCACCTGGAGATCAGATGTCTGCATTCCTTTGGAAAATAGTTCTGGGGCCACATTTTAATCTAAAGCAAGCAAAGGCATAACTCAAATGCTCCTTTGCATTCAGATCTTAAAATCGTCCAGTGTATAGGGAGTTGATAGAAGTGGGAAAGTTCCCTCATCAAAGCAGTGAGCCTTTGTTTGGAAGCTTTCATCTCATTGATTGGGGTAGCTATGTGGAGTAGTGGATAGAGTGCTGGACATGGAGTCAGAAAGACAAGTTCAAATCTGGTCTCAGACACTTACTAGCTATGTGGCCCTGGGCAAGTCCCTTAACCCTGTTTGCCTCAGTTTCCTCATCTGTAAAATGAGCTGGAGAAGGAAATAGCAGACCATTCCATTATCTTTGAAAAGAAAACCCCCAATGAGGTCCAGACACAACAACTGAACAACAATTTCATTATAAATGATTTATCAGTGTTGATGACACCCTGACTATGTGTCAGATATGGTTCTAGACCCATACAATACAAATACAAAAGTGAGATCCTCAGGAAGCTTATAATCTACTGAAGTGGGAGTGGAGAGTGATTCTCATTCCCAGATAAGCAAATATGGGCTACATACAAAATAATACAAAAGTATTTGGGGAATCAGGAAAGGTCTTTTGAAAGGCCTAGAATGTGAAATGAGCTCTCTAGGTAACAAGAGGTTCCAAGAGGCAGAAGAGAGGAAACATTCTAGTTATAAAGGATAACCTGTATGAGAGACAGAATGTTATTTATGAGAAATAATAAGTATGCCAGTTTGGCTCCAGCACAGAATACATGAGGTCTAGAGTAACATGCAGTTGACTTGGAAAGACTGATTGGAGCTAGGATGTGAAGGGTTTTAAATGATAAAGGAGTGTGTATTTTATACTAAAGGTAAGAGTGAGCCTTGGAACTTCTTGAGCTGGGGAGTAGCATAGTGATAAGATTATGGATAAACTGATTGGCTTGTCCTGTGGATCTCCCAGAAATGAATTAGTTGACCTGACTATTGTGAGTCTGGACTCATCTATTTGTCCTGACCTATAACAAAAGAAGTCAGTGTCAAGACTGGCCATTTGGCTCTTTTTTTACATTTTTTTTTGTTGGAGAATAAACCAGAAAGCTACAGAGGGGAGTATTAGCAGGGGTGGGAAGAAGGAAAGTGTGCAATGGCAAATTAGTTGCAAAGGCAACTAATGGTTGCCTTGGGGAAGAGGTGCATAGAATTTCTTTGTGATCTCACCCACAAGGTCCAAGAGACCTCCTGAACCCCAAGCTTGGGGACTCAGCTTTCTGTAGATTGAAGGGAATTCTTGGACAGCTCTCTCATTGGAGTTGCCTCTCTAGGAACCCCATGTATGACAGTTTGGGGATCCATATTTCTAGTGAGAGGAAGGGACATCCCAGGCAGTGTTTCCTTCTTGGGAAGAAGAGGAATGTATCTATGACCCTTACAGCTGGAGCGCAACTAGGAACTGACAGGATGTAGGGGAATAAAATACCTGAATTTGCTCACTGCTATTATAGTGAGTCATTTGGACAGTGTAATTCTGATGGGAAAGGGACTGGCATTCTAGCAACCACAAGTTTGTTTCCCTTATGGCGAGAATTCAAACTCTTCTGATGGGCTTTAGACTCTGGGAACCCCCTTGAATCTTCTGCTTGATGAGGCATTTTCCTGTCTCTCATACAGGTTATCCTTTATAACTAGAATGTTTCCTCTCTTCTGCCTCTTGGAACCTCTTGTTACCTAGAGAGCTTATAGAGATAAGCCTTTCATTATCTCTAGGCCCAAATCTCTTACTCATAACCTATCCTAGCCCTCCATTGTCCAGCTACTTCCCAGGCTTGATCCTATCAAAATATCTATGCACGAATCTGTTACCCTTAAATTAGACCAGCCCTCCATTGTCTGTCATCTCTCCTAACCTTCAGCTATTTCCCACCCTTAATCCTATTCCCAAAGTCTGGCCTCAGTCATCAAGATCCTCCTTAGATGGGGAGCACAGTGAGTAAGATCACTGGCCCCAGAGTTGGGATGATCTGGGATTGAATCCGGGCTCAGACACTTAGCACCCACCCAGAAACACCTGGCCATGTAACTTTGAGCAAGTTACTTAACCCCAATTGCTTAAAAAAAAAAGATCCTCCTTAGACTCTTCTTCAAGGCCCTTCCCAAACCCCTCTTCTAGACCACCCCTAGATCCCTCCCACAGTGTCTCTGTATATAAGATCCATCTTGCCTTCTTGGAGGCGCTGAGATTCAATCTAGCACAGACTCAGTCTATGGCAGATTGTTCTGGTCTGCTTGTCAACATAAGCTTCACAAATACTTGGGCTCCTTTAGAGTATACCCATTATGGTGAATCTTTAGTACACTTTGTTTTACTTTGGTGAGAGAAGACTTGAGTCAAATTCATTCACCAGGACCTGGTGTGTCAGTATTTTGGGGTCTCAAGAACCCCTAAACCCCAACCTCAACACTTCCACTAGTACCATAAAGTTAGAAGCCTGTATACATGCCTGGAGTAAAAGTAGAACTGATCAGAATGCTGGGGATAGAGCAGAGAAGGGGGCACCTTGGAAAGAAGGGTCTTTTATAGTGACTTCAAGTAATACTAGCAACTCCATTTCCTTTCCATGGGAAATTAAAACCACAGACTCATTCTCAGAATCTAGGGGATTTTATAGGGTGCTGGTTTGAAAGGTAGGACTCAATGGAGGAGGAAGATTTATCGATTATTTATGGGTTATTGCGATCCCTTTATGTGTTTTTTACATTTTCTTTGGAGTGAAATAATCATTGCCTTGTATTCAATAAGCAATGTTACCTGGAGTGCTTATATGGGAGTTGGGAATGCTTTTATACATGTAATGGAGACTCAGACTATAGCAATTTGGGGGCTATAAGTATGATTTCCTAGAGTCTGAGTGGAGGGAAAAACAAGCCTGAGAGAATGATTTTCTGGTGCGACTACTCATATTGAGTCAAGTACATATAAGCAGAGATCTTAAGGAGCTGGGCTATAGATTATAAAAAATATAGGGTGGAAAAGAAATCTAAACCAGCCCCTTCATTTTATAAATAAGGAAACTGAAGCACAGACAGATGAATTAATTGATCAAATGAATGGCAAGAGGCAAGGATCCATCCTGGATTTCCTGACTTTGAGTCCATTACCCAGAATAATTGAAGAAAAGCTGGAGTCCCCAGGGGCCATTTCTAAGGATGTATAAAGGTGAGTACTGCCTGAAGTACATTTGTGGCATTCAGGTTGTTTGTCTACAGCATCTCCAGTCTCCCTAGTCTGTGATCTTTTTCCTCTCCTCTGCTCCTATCCTTACCTGAGATCCCTACTCATAATAATTCCCCAACTCTTCCTCTTCTAGTCCCAACCTTTGTAAGAACCCAAGTGCTGGGAAAGCCTACATGATAAATTCATTCATACTAAAGAGACAATGACCCTTGCTGAGGTATTTGCATTTTAAAAGAAGACATGCAGGGTGAAGGAAATAATGCTTAAAGGAAAGAAAAAAATCCCAGAATTATCTCTACATTACCACTAGCAGGGGTTGTAGAAATCGTTTCATCTTGTAGATGAGGAAACCAGAGAGGTGAAAGTGATGAGATATGGGCTCTGGGAGCCCCCTCAAGTTCTCCTTGAGTCCTTGAGGTACAGGCTCTGAGAAACCCCCTTGAATGATGATTAAATCATCTCATTTGATGAGTCATTTGCATGTGGCTGGGCCCAAATTATCAAAATATTAATCCACCCCTGAACTGGCCTAGCCCACCATTGTCTGTAATCTCCAGGTAGCCTGCAGCAACTTCCCATCCTTAATCACTCATTGACCTCATTAACTCCTCTTGAAGACCCTCTCCAAACTCCTCCTCTAGACCACCCCTAGATTCCTCCCACAACCTTCTTCCTTCTGTATATAAGACCCCATCTTGTCTCCATGTCTGTGAGAGCACCATAGAATGACCTAACACAGACTTAACTCTGTCTAATACAAGCGAACTTTTTTTTAAGCAATCGGGGTTAAGTAACTTGCTCAAGGTTACACGGCCAGGTGTTTCTGGGTGGGTGCTAAGTGTCTGAGCCCGGGATTAGATCTCCAGGTCTTCTCAACACTGGAGCCCGTGCTCTTACTTGCTGTGCTACCTGGCCGCCCCTACAAGCGAACTTTTAATAAACTTTTCTTTGGCTGAGAGAAGACTTGAGTCAAATTCATTCGGCAGGACCCAGTGTGTTGGTATTTTGGGGTCTCCAGAGCAACCCTAACCCTCTTTATGGGTTATCTCTTCAAAAGGATTTACCCAATGTTACCCAGCTGGTAAATAACCTACTTCATGTTGGAATCACAGGCTCCAGGACTATCTTTATGTGGAGAGACTAGGAAAGCCCTTGCAAAGCGTAGTTTCAGGAGTTTTAGGAAGAACTCAAGATCGGGGGCCTTTTAAACCTATTACTACTTTTTTTTAAAACATTGTCTACATTTCCTCTTCCTCTTCTGGAGTCATCTTTCATAGCTAAGAATTTTAAAAATAAGAGATTAAAGAAAAAGTTTAGCAAAAGCAACCATTTTGTTTTTTTTCTTTTTAGAAAAAACTCAAGATTAGTGATATAAACTGCTGCTTCAATAGAAATCTTCTCATTTTCTTTTCTGTAAGTCTAAATTTATCATTTGTCCCCTCTTTTTCTTTCCTTAAATAATTTCATTCCAAATCCCACCTTTCTTTCTTCTCTTTTGTCTTTGCATATCAGGTAAGGTATTTATGAATTCTCAAGCCTCATTCTCAAGACAGATAAGGGCATTTGCCCAAAGGGACCTTTCATTAGTTAAAAAAAAATCTGACATTTTGTCTAATGGAAACTTACTGATGAGGAATACGCAATTATTCTCACTTTTAAGCTTCTACCCCTTCTCAAGAAATTATTTTTAAAATAGGAATTTGATCAGCGTTGCTAGTCACATTTACAGGGACATTCTACTTTTTACCCACATTTCCTAAAGGACAAGAAAGCTCCAAACTCCTGGGAACTTCTCAAACTTCCTTTTCTAAACTTTAATTGATAGCCCAGAATTTTTGGCTTTGATGTCATCTCCAGGTTTCCTCTAAGGGTAATAATTCATCTTAATGAACTCTAATTGCTACATTAATCCAGTTCATTATCCATGCGGATTGCCATTTACAGCTCTTTTAAAATCTTTCCATCTGACTCTGTGTACACAGTATGCAAACAGAGGCAGCTGCTGAATTTGCTAACAACATCACAGGTTGGGATGTGCCATCTACCCGGTGGTGCCAAATTAATTAGAGCAGATTAAACTGTTAGATTCTGTGATTGACAGAGCTGGCATTGGGGGAGGGTGAGGTTGGGAGATTTTCCTCTCTTTTCATATTTAAAGAATATCAGTTGTCTTAGTCTTATTAAAATTTACTGAATTTCTTTTTTTTGATCTGATATACATCAATTACTATAAAGTCATGCTTTTTTTTTAAAAAAGGATTTTTAAAAAACCTATTGCTACTTTTTTTTTTTAAACATTGTCTACATTTCTTCTTCCTCTTCTGGGGTCATCTTTCATAGCCAAGAATTTTAAAAATAAGAGATTAAAGAAAAAGTTTAGCAAAAGCAGCCATTTTAGTTTTTTCTTCTTAATATGCAAAGACAACATTTAGCATTCATTTTTACAATATTTTAAGTTTCAAATTTTTCTCCCTCCGTCTTCCTAAAATGCTAAGCAATTTGATATAGGTTATATATGTGCAATCACTTAAAATATATTTCCATATTAGTTGTAATTGTGAAAGAAGAAACAGACCAAAAATGGAAAAAAAAAAAAACCCTGGAAAATAGTATGCTTCGATCTGCTTTCAGAGTCCATCAGTTCTTTCTCTAGATTTGGATAACATTTTCTATCATGAGTCCTTCGTAATTGTCTTGGATCATTGTATTGCTGAGAACAGCTAAGTCATTCATAGTTGATCATCAAACAATGTTGCTGTTACTGTGTCCAATATTCTCCTGGTTCTGCTCATTTCACTTTGTATCAGTTCATACAAGTCTTTTCAGGCAACCAATACTTTGGAAAAAACCTGACGTCATACCCAATATTCCACAACTCTGAAGCACTTTGGCAAACAAATAGAGAGAGGCATCTTCTCCTATCTTTCCTCCGAGGCCTAATTTGGTCTTTATAATTTCACAATAATATATTACAGTTGTTTCGTGGTAGTTACTCTTTCCACTTACGTTGCTGTAGTTATTGTATATGTATATTTTTCCTCTCTCTTGCTTTTTTCATTTTGCATCAATTCAATGTGTCCTTCCATACTTCTCTATATTTGTCATCTGTATTGTTTCTTACAGAACACTAATCCATTCCATTCATTCATTTCTTTAACCATTCCCCAAAGGATGGATGTCTACTCTCCAGCATTCCTCCCCTCACCCCCCCAGCCCAGTTCTTTGCTACTACAAAAAGTCCTGGAGATGTATCTATATCTGTCTGTCTGTCTATATGCATGTATGCATGTATGTATGTATGTATGTATGTATGTATGTAGCTATGTAGCTATCTATCTATCTATCTATCTATCTATCTATCTATCTATCTATCTATTTTCTATCTATAGAGCTTTTTACTCACTGACCTCCTTGGGGCATTTACTTAATAATGGAATCTCTGGGTCAAAGGGTATGGACATTTTCTTCACTTTATTTGCATAATTCCAGATTACCTTCTAGAATTTACACAGCTATACCAAAAATGGATTAGTGTTCTAGTCATTCCATAACTTCCACCATCAAATATCCCCATCTTCTGTTAGCTTTGCCAGTTTGTTGGATATAAGGTAAAACCAGGTACAATTCCATACTTTAAATTTGATTGGATATATAATTTTAATATAATAAAATATCGATATTATGTAAATACTCCCTCATACCTTACAGCTTAATTATATTGAAACAATGGTAAAATGAAAAGTAGACTGGGTTTGTTATCTGGAGGATTAGGGTTTAAATCTTACCTCTAACACTCAACATCAATGTGATCCAAGGCAACTCACCTCACATACTTGAGAATCAGTTTTAGAAAATGATACTTATTGAATTGGATTGGCAAAGTTAACCTGAATGAGATGAGAGATCCAAGGATGGAAGAATTGCTTTCAACTTGGGACATCAGGGAAGGCTTAATGAAGTAGGTGGCACATGAACTGGGTCTTAGAAAAAGAGGATCTAGATTAATAAAGACTGAAGGGGCAAACCATTTCTAGGCAGAGGATGCAAAGGAACAGAGCTAGAAGTTAGGGCAAGATGGGGGAACAGGGAGTGATCCAGTCTGGCTAGAATTTTTATTTGTTTATTCCAGGTCTGTGATTTCATTAGTGTGGACATCTCTCAATATGGAACCCCCTTCTACCAATACAGAGAGGCCACTTTCTGTAATTATAGTCATAGGAAGTGACTTGAGGCACCACAGGTTAAGTGACTTATTTATGGTCATGGAACTAGAATGAGTCAGAGCTAAGACTTGAATATAGGTATTCCTAACTCCAATGCCAAAGATACTTTAGAGAGAGAAATGATCTGTTGAAGATTCCATTCTCTATACACACATACTACACATATATGTATACACATATATGCATATGTGTATATATTCACATATACACATGTATCTGTATACATACATCATATATACATATGTATGTGTGTATATATATTTACATATATGGTAGGAGGAGGGGAAGCACTTAGAAGAAAGGAAATAAATATTTATGAAGTACTAGTAACCATGCTAAGCACTTTATAATTATTATTTCATTTGATCCTTACAATAACTCTGTAATGTAAGTGCCATTATTATTCCCACTTTATAATTGAGGAAACTGAGGAAAACAGAGGTTTAAAAGATTTGCTAAGGATCACACAAGTAAGATATATTTGAAGTCTCAGTTGGACTTAAACTTTCCTGGCTCTAGTCTTAGAATCTGAAATCTCAGAGACTCTTTCAGAATCTCTATCTTCAAGGCTTGGCTCTGTGTTGCCTCTTCTGTGAAGCTTTTGATGATTCCCTGGTTATTAGTAATCTCTTTCTCTGCAATTTTTCCTGTATAATTGTCCTGTCTTTCCTTTACCACCTTTATTTCTTATCCCGCTTAACTTATCTTTGTTCATGTTATTTCCCCCAATAGAACACAACGCCTTTGAGAGTGGGGACTGTTTCATTATTGTCCTTATACTCTCAATGCCTGGAAGAATAAATTGTATATAATTGGTACCTAAGACACTTACTGGGTGTCATGTGAGCAAGTCACTTAACCTCTCTTACCTTTAGATTGCAAATCTGTAAAATGGGATGAAGAGTGATTGTATATCTAGTTTAAAAAGTTGTGGTGAAGAAAGTACTTTGTAAACTTTAAAGCTCTTATAATTAAAAATAAATCTATAGCCTTATTCAGTACTAAGCAGGAAGAATTATGGATTATTTTTATTCTCATCATAGTCCTAATTCTCATCTTATTCAATAGATTCAGATGGAAATGTTTCTGAGACAAGTTGCTATCCTGATATTATTTCTTTTATATTTGGTATTCTATGGACTGCTACACAAGTGGATTAAGGCTGGGTGGCTAGGTGGCACAATAGATAGTAAATTTTTGCCTAGAGTCAGGGATATTCATCTTCTTGAGCTCTAATCAGGTCTCAGACACTTAATGACTGTGTGACCCTGGGCAGGTCACTTAACCTTGTTTACCTTAGTTTCCTCATATGTAAAATAACTAGAAAAGGAAATGGCAAACCACTCCAAGTAACTGTGCCAAGAAAACTCTAAATAGGGTCATGAAGTGTCAGACATGACTCAAAAATGACTGAACAACAACACAAGTGCAGGCTACAAAGAAATACCCATTTTTAAAGGAAATGCCTTGCAACATTCCCTCATGCCAACTGCCCCCTTTTTTTCCTTTGCAACATCTATTTTTGAATCAGGAAGATGATTGAATTCATACAATGTACTTCCCCCACTTGTTTAAAATACTGAACTGCTCATTAAGGCTGATACTTCAAACTTGTATATGACTCAGAAATAGTTCCTCTATACAGACTGTGAGAAATGAATTAACTCTTTCAGGGCACCATTTATGGTATTCTAGTAACCTAAAAGACAAAAAAAAATGATGGCCACCTCAGGATGACTATCATAGGATTTTTTTCTGGAACTAGAAAGGGTTTTAGAGATCACGAAGTCCACACTGGTACATTTTACAGAAAAGGAAACTGTGAAGCTAAAAGAAGTTAGGACAGAGTGAGAAGTTAAACCCTATATTCTGCTTCCACCACCCAGGTTTCTTTCGCCAGGCATGCTATCTACCTGAGGCCCTTAATCTGATAGTTGAAAATATTAAGAAGAAAATAGTGCCTATACTTAGAAAGAGCTAGGCCGGATAATGGGGTCATGATAAAATACAGTACAGACTCCCTGGAACACATTTGTTGAGGATTCACAGAGGACTTCTTGTTCTGTCATGTTTAGTGAATAGCGGATAGTGCTTCAGACCTGGAACAAGGAAGATCTGAATTCAAATCCAGCTTTAGACACTTATTTGCTGTGTGACCCTTAGCAAGTCACTTAATGCATGTTACTTCAATTTCCTCATCTATGAGGTTTCTTGTGAGCATCAAATGAGATAATAATTGTAAAGAACTTAGCGTAGGGCCTGACACATGGAAGGTGCTATGTAAATGTTAGCTGTTGACATTGTTTAGCAGTTCCTGGCTCTGGAAAAGAAGTTTAGGATTAAGTTCAATGCCCTTCTCATGAGGCAGTCAGCATCAAGGGCATTGAAAGTTTGGAGACTTCTGGTTGAATTTGGTACTACACGTGTCATCCCGCTCAACTCCATTTTTAGACAATAAAGAACTTATGCACAATTGCAGAAATCTAATTTCTACTGACCATATTAGTTAATTTTTCTTCTGTTAACAATAAAATCGTAGAGTATAATGTATCCCATGGTCTGAAATTGAAGCTGTATTCACACAGAACAGGTTTTATTTCTAACTCTGTTTCAAAGAGCTTTCTGCAGAAACCTCTTTTTTTTTTAAACTTTTTTTTTTTCTCATCTGAGTTTTTCCTGGGAGCCATTTGGAATTTAGCTCCACTCCCTCAACGTCCTGACATATACCTTTTTCATGGCATTAAAATGATCACTAGAAAGATATGTCAACTAGTTTTGGGTTTTGTGGATTTATTTACTGGGTCTCAGTACTTTTCCCAGAGTGCCAATTCTATGTGTAGGAGATGTTTAACTCAATCAAGATAGCTCTGTACCACTGAAATATAAAATACCTTGGAAGTAACTGGCCTGTGTATTATTATAATTAATAATAAATCCACTGAATTATTCAATATTAACTGCGAAATTATTAGAATCTCCATTTTACAATTGGAAATCCAGGTATACAGTGGTCAAGTTACTTGTCCATGGTCACACAGTCAAATATCTGATAACCCTAGAAGTTTCCAAGTCAAAACCCCAATGTACAGCTTTAGCGTTAGCTCAGTTACAAAATTTGTGCCCCTCCAATGAGTGACAATGCTGACTAGCATGAAAAGATGCTAGTAACTAGGTACATGAAAAATATCTGTTACCCTCCTTTTATATTGGTAATTTTAGCATGAAAAAGTTAGTATTTTTTCCTTGAACAATTTTTGAGAGTGCACATTCAAATTTATTTTCATGTGCTTGATACTAGATTTCCATACTTCTTCAATGATCACAATGTTGCTAGTGAGTAACTTGCCCTACTCAGGTTAATTATCACACCTAATAATTCTCAGTCTGGAAACTCCTGCTCAGACTAATTGCTCCCATAAATCTCTTTAGAGAAGTGTAAAATTCTCATTACTTAAATGATAAAACAACTAATCTTTGCTCCTTGTCTCCTCAAGATAATAAGATTGCTGAGATTGCTTCAGTTGGATGAAGTTTTGAGGTAATTAATTATTCTCCTGAAGAACAAAGCCACTAACAAGTTAGCTAGGATTATTTAGGATCTGCTGGAGAGCATAAGGCCCTGAATACTAGAACAAGGTGGATCCAGTGTATTTTTTTTTTCCAATGGGAAAGGGATGACTAATAATCAAAGATGGGTCAGTTTAACTTTGCTGGGAAATCAGTGACTCAAATGTCTCACCAAATAATCTATTTGCTGCCCCTAAAAAGAGCAATTTCATAGAGAGTGGGGAAGCAATAGAGATACTCTATCACAGTGTCAATAAAGCATTTTCTTTTGCTCCCCATGCATCATTTCCAAGAGTTTGGGTAGATCTAGGCTAGACTAGACTCCTGCTTGCTAGGAGTCTACACATGTGACACAGGAGTTACACATGCGACTGACTGGAGGGGTTATCAGTATTCAGGGTGTTGAGTTGCATCCCACAGTGGGTCAAGGAACCAGTTGTGAGAGGTTTAATATTTTTATCATTGATTAAGATAAAGGAATGAAAAGTAAGCAATTCAATTTGTACATGACATCCTATCAAGTAGGGCTGCTAGATTTGGAAAATAGAAATAAAACTCAAAGTGAATTTGGTAGATTGGGAAAATGGTAGACACTCAGTAAATATTTGTTGAATTCCAGTGAACAAGGGCTATGCAGAGCACACAGGGACCAAATACAGAAATAACATGGTTACAACATGAGAAAAGGCTGGTTCAGCCTTTAGAAAATACAAAGAAAATAGAAGATTTATAGAACTACATCGAAAATAAGACAGAAGGAAAAAGTAATGAATTTAAGCTACCTTTGTCCTTATCTCCTTCTTTTTTTGACACTCGAAAGGCTGCATTTATATATGCTCTCTTTTGGATCCTCATAACAACATGAGGCTTAATGAGTAGAAACTGTCCTTGAAACTAGGAAGCTTTGGTTTCAAATCCCTCCAATGACACATGTTGTTCAGTCGTTTCATTCGTGTACATCTCTTTGTGACCCTATTTGGGGTTTTCTTACCAAAGATACTGGACTATTTCCCTTTTCCTTCTCCAACTCATTTTATAGTTGAGGAAACTGAGGCAAACAAGGTTAAGTGACTTGTCCAGGATCACACAGCTAGTAAGTGTCTGATCCAATGATGCTGGTTTGCTGGCTGTTCCACAAACCAGACTCTCTGTTTCTTGGCTCTGGGCATCCTCTCTGGCTGTGTCTCCCATGCCTGGAATTCTCTCCCTCCTCCACTACAACTACTGAGCTCCTTGGCTTCCTTTAAGTCCCAATTAAAATCCCACCTCTTACAGGATGCCTTCCCTAACCCCTCTTAATTTCCCTGCCTGTTCCTCTGTTAAGTATTTCTTGTCTATAGCTTGCTTTGTATATACTTGTTTGCATATTGTCTCTCCCATTAGATTGTAAGCTACTTGAGGCCAAAGCCTATCTTTTGCTTCTTTTTGTTTCCCCAGTACTTAGCATAGTGGATGCTTAATAAATGTTTATTGAATTGAAATAAAAAGGTAAAATATTCCAACAATACACATAATGATATCACAATTTTCCAGTGACAAGTTTACCAAATTTCTCTTTGTACTCCTCCCCCCGCAATTTTCATTGGCTCTGCCTCTGTTTATTAGTGTTCCCTCCCCAAGTTGATTACCAGCCTCTTGAACACACTCTAAATATCATTTAGTCATTAATTAAGAAAAATATCAGAATTGGATTTAACATACATATTTGGGGTTTCCCAGAGCTACATTAGATGGGAAGAGAGGTATAGGACTTGATTAGTATGAATAATGAATCCTGTGAAGTCATATTCAGATTCAGACTATTAAAAGTTACAAAATGTGACCACAAGATTTATTATTTCAGCTACCTGTGTAGGAGAAGAGCAGCTAGGTGGCACAATGGATAGAGCCCTGGGTCTGGAATCAGCAAGACTCATCCTCGTGAATTCAAATCTGGCCTCAGACTCTTACTAGCTGTGTGACCCTGGGCAAATCAATTAATCTTGTTTACCTCAATTCCTTATCTGTAAAATGAGCTGGAGAAAGAAATGGCAAATGCTCCATTATCTTTGCCTAGAAAACACCAAATGGGGCCACAAAGAGTCAAACATGACTGAAATGAATGAACAACAACAATAAAGTGTAGCACAAAGAACACTCAATTTTAAATCAGAGTTCAAATCCTAGCTCTGCCAATACCATATGTATCACCTTGGGCAAGTCATTTAACCTCTAGGGCAGTTCTTTTGGAGAAAAATAAGTTGATTCCATTAAATGACTTCCAGGTTTTCTTCTAGTTTTAAATAAATGATCCTGCTATCCTAAGCAAACTTCTCAAATAGGTTCTTGTGAAAGTAAAACCCAGTTGCAATGAAGAGGAGATTCAATTTTTTTTTTTTTGTAGACCCACTGTAGATTTTAATTGTGTTCATTCTGTAATTGTTTATTTCATTTTTTCATTCCTATTTTTGCATAACTACTGCTGAAATAATTATGACAATATTTGGATACCCAAAGGCCCAAGTGATAAAACCAAAAGGCAAAGTAATGTTCTCTATTCATAGGATTCAAATATATTGAGTCATTTGCAGAATACTGCAGAGACCACCATCGAACCCTGAAACAACATGGTATTTATATGCCATACTGTAAATACTACTGTACTTACATGCTTTAAATTTACTACAGTTGACGATTAGTCTGCTTGTTGTTGAAGGTAATTTACAGGCATGCTTTTGGTCTGCACAGGAAATGTGTAAAAGGCAATGGAAAGTGTGTTGGAATCATTGCATCTTTGCTCTAGAGCTGAAGGTACCTGAAAGACCATCACGTCCAACCCCCTTCATTTTGTAGATGAAGGAACGGAATGGTGACTTGCCCAAGATCACAGAGGTAAATGTAAGAGGAAATCTTTGAATCCAGGTCCGCTCACTCCACAGTCAGAGTCGAGACAGCCCCGCCCACTTGTCTATATTTTCTCTTATAAATGACAGAGGGATAAAGAGATCGAGTCAGTTTATTTTTACAGTTAATAAAAGTCAAAGGACTTGGAAAAGACTTTCTCTAGTTTTCCTCAGGGACCAAGAATATATATGTCCATGACCACACTATTTTGTAGCTTATTTCTTCAATAAATAAGTATATAAGCACATACTTTTCAGATATGCAGGGGGTCCGTGTACTAAACACTCACATGCTCGAGCCCTTCCACTGCTAAGCCTGAGCTCGGACACATCAGGGAACATGAGCCATCCTAATGTTTTTTGGCCTGTTCCTCAGTCAGTGTGAAAAAGAACTTGAAAAATATTATTACATCTCCATGAGTGTATCATTTCATAAGCCACCTTTTCCTTTTTAAGGTTGAAAGGGAACTGAAACTCCAGCAGATCACAGGCCCAGCAGGGTTTTCAACTCTTCTCTCTGAAAGACACAGATAATATCTATTGTGGTGCTTGAAGCAATCATTAACCATGGCTGGCTCCAAATTCCGGCAATGCAAAGCGCTGAGATCAGCTCATTGACCCAATCTGCCTGGCTCACATGTTTCACAACTTTTCACATAAAATAGAGCCACTGGCACTCTCCAGGGGACAAGTGCTGTGTCCTGATTCTAGCTGCTTCTTTGAATCTGTTGGTAGAAAGGAATGTTTGATGGGTTCCCAGCATTCCCTATCTCCTTGGTGTACGGAATCAGAGCTTTGGACTGAACGTTTTAGTTACAGGCACTAAAGTTCTATTCAGTTTTCCCCTTCAAACCTGAATAAGCCCCCAAGTAGTGTAAGATGTGGGCATGTGGCTCTTGTTGACATTCCAAAAGAAAATCCTTGAAATGATTTCTTGAAAGCCTATGACTCCCTTAAAGGTTTGGGGCCCAGAACATTACCTTGAAGTTCCATAAAGCATGATTTTGTTTTCTCACTTGCTTTTTAAAGTCTCTCTCTAGCGAATACCTAGATAACTGTACATGTCTGCCTTTGCCAAGGGGGTGAGTATCTGAAGAACAACTCCTGAGTTGTCACCCAAGGAGAGTTTTCACTGTCTGCCAACCACTTCCTTTCAGGCAGTTTTGTAGAAGGAGAAAAGAAGAAGGAAATTATGATGTGTATACATAAAACAATAAATTACAATCTGTGCAGAAAGCTAATTTACGAATTTGACATACAGTGAGGGTAATCTGTTTCGATCCTAGTGAAGCATATTATGTGATGTCTCACAAGATCTTATTTGCAAAATTAATTTAAATTGTCTTGGAGAGATGAGCTGACAAGAACTGTAAACAAGGAGAACAATGAACAGTGAGCAGGGATGATGTTCAGTCAGAATGAATGGGGGGCCATCATCCTGGCAAAGTGATGCTCTCAGGGACTGACATCATTATTCAAGGCTGTGAATTGTCATTAGCTTATTCACGATGGCAGCATTTTGCAAAGATTATTAAGATGAGAAGTTGGCATAGAGGCCAATAGCTAGTAAAAATAGAGAGGAGGGAAGGTTTTAGGGTTGTTTACCTTAGGCTCCAACCTACCTTCCTAGGCTGATCACACATTACTCTTCATCATATACTTGACATCCCAGGCAAATGGGGCTAATGACTGTTTGCTGGTTATGTTATCCCATCTCCTGCCTCAATGTCTTTGTAAGAGTTGTCTGTTAACTTTGATAGACTGGAATCCTCTCAGCAATGCAAAGTTATAAGACAACTCCAAGGGACTCAAGATGGAGAGGGCTATCCACATCCAGAGAAAGAACTGCAGAGTCTGAATGCAGACTGAAGCAAACTCCTTGCTCTCTCTCTTTTGTGTTTTGTTCCTTCTTTCTCATTGTCCATTCCATTGGTTATATTTCTTCTTTACAACTTGACTAATGTTTAGTGTGAAGGTATTTGTAGAACCTATATCGGATTGCTTGCCCTGGGAGGAAAGGGAGGGGAAGAAAATGTGGAACTCAAGGGATTGTGGAACTGGATGTTATAAACT
The DNA here is from genome assembly GCF_028583685.1 of Petaurus breviceps papuanus. NCBI lineage: Eukaryota > Metazoa > Chordata > Mammalia > Diprotodontia > Petauridae > Petaurus > Petaurus breviceps. The sequence goes on along the minus strand of NW_027187419.1, from coordinate 18,469,461 downwards.
AAAAGTAAATAAATAGATTTTTAAAAAGAGTTGTCCTTCATACCTAGAATGCTCTTCTTTCCAATCTCCACTTCCTATAACCCCTATGAAGCTCCCTTCAAAACTCAGCTCAAGATTTATATGCTTCCCTGTTCCATATTCTACATATATTTTGTTATTTATTTGTCTATAAATTTGTTATTTTCTCTTAGTAGAATAAAAACTTCTTGAGAGCAGGGACTGTTTGTGCCCCCCCCCCCCCGCCCTTTGTATCCCTAATGTCTGGCATAATGCCTGGTATAGAGTAGGCATTCAATAGAGGCATCTTGAATTGTCATCATCATCAAACATTTATTAATCACTTTTAAGTACCAAATACTGTTCTAAGCACTGGGGATTCAAAGAAAGGCAAAAACTCAGTGCCTGCCCTCAAAGAAACACATTTTCTAATAAGGGAGAAAACTTGTAAATAGAAAATGTATGGAGTGAACATGGAAGGTCTTCTCAGAGGGAAGACAGTGGGTGTGGATAGGAGTGAGTTTAAGAGTGTAGTAAAGGCCTCCTGAAGCAGGTGAGATCTGAGATGAGCTTTGAAGGAAGCCGGGAGGCAGAGGTGAGGGGGGAGCACATTTCAGTCATGAAAGATAACCAACACAAGGGCACAGATTCCAGAGATGGATTGTCACGCATAAGGAACAATGAGAAAGCCAGGGCATTGTAGAATACTTGGAGGTGAGCAAAGTGTAAGGTGAATAAGTGTTAAATGTTAGAATCACAAAGGAAATTAGTGGCAAAGTGAAACAGAAGCTTCTGGACTTATACCTTAACCCTTATGTTCTCCCAAAGATAAGATGCTCCTTCCCCTCATCACGGTTAGAATGATGCCCTTTTAAATCATAATTATACCTTGGAGATGGGAGCAACAATAAAGTAAATGGTATAGCCTCAAAACAGAGGGGATCTGAAGATTTTTAGATGATAATGTTATGCTTCAATTCTCCAATGGAAATGTGAGCTCTGTGAGAGAAGATACCTTTCTGGTAGTGAGACTCTTTTGGTTGATTTCTCTGATTGTGAAGTGGGCCTTTAGTGAGGCTTTTTCTCTTTTGATATCTTTGTTATTTTTTGGTATTTCCCTCATCACTAACTTTCTGACCTCTCATCTGTTGTTGGTGAGCAGACTTAGAGGCTGGGCTTCAAGACTGCCTTAACTTCCTCACATTAAGGGATATAAGGTTCACCAGACTTAGTTCTTGGCTTCGGTATGGTTCCCTGAGTTATTAGCTTTCTTCCACAATGGACTTACCCTGTTCCATGTGGTTCTGCCTCTGTATGGGTTTCAGTCCTGTTCTTAAGGCCTAATGAAGCTGCTCTCGTTGGTACCATATCTGAGTCTCCCCTCTGCTCTCCTTTCCTTCAGGGGGTTGAGCAGGATCAGTATCTGTCATTTCTTTTTGTGAGATGAAAGGAGGACAGGAGTATTCTGACAGAGTCGCTGCAGCCTTGGAGAGTTCCTACCCTATGCCAGGCCCAATCAAAAGCCTACTTAGTTCCTTCTCCACTTCCCTTCTTTCCTTCATGTAGCTAGGCAGAGTCAGTGTCTGATACTTCTTGCAGGATGGTGGTAGTGAACATGCGTGGAGTATTCCAATAGAGTAATTAGTTGGGGGAATACCCTTGGGCTGAGTCCACACAAGCTTGTGAATGTGCTTGTACTCCTATTGTGGATGAATGAAGACTGGTGAGGGAGAGACACTTGAATCAGTGTTCTATTAAGTATTAGAGTTCTCTGGCCATAATTCATAAAGGTTTTTATGTTGTAGATTTTCCATCTTCTGTAGATTGAGTGAAGATGACTCTACACATGATGTATAATTGAAAATGTTTGGTGCTAATGACTACTCCAACATCTTTCTAGTGACATCCTATGAATCTCATTGCTTTACGTATTCCCTTTCTGGACACATTGTCATGACCTTTCGTGACCTATCCATGCCTTCTCCTTCTGTGTGGTTCTCATCCATGTTGTTCCATAAATCCATGCAATGAGCTGGAGGTACATATCAGTGGGGTATTCTGGCTGTCCGCTGATTCTTTCTTGCTCTTGACAAGTGACTAGTACATCTCTTTTTCTAATTATTTATTTCTTCAATTATATTCCTTATTTGTTGCTATTCAGTTTTTTAAAATCATGTTTGACTCCTTGTAACCCAATTTTGGGGTTTTCATGGCAAAGATTTTGGAATAGTCTGTCATTTCCTTCTCCAGCTCATTTTTACAGATGAGGAACTGAGACAGAGTTAAGTGACTTGCCCAGGGTCACACAGCTAGTAAAGGTCTGAGGCTGTATTTGAACTCATGAGGATAAGTCTTCCTGATTCCAAGCCTGGCATTCTAGCCACTGTGCCACCTAAATGCCCAGTCTTCTTTATAATTAACACTTCTTTACATTATATTGGAGCCTACAATAGGTTTTATATTTTTCCAACAGGATATTGAAGAACTTGAAATTATAAAACCAAAGAATTGGTTGAAGATACTGGTAATGTTTATCTTGGAGAAAATAAGACAGGGTAGAATATGATAACTATCTCCAAATATTGGAAGGATTGACATATAAAAGAATAATTTGATTCACTTTGCTTGGCCCCAGACGCAGAATTAAGAACAATACATAAAGTGATGAAGATTTTGGTATAAGTAACACATACCCAATGATTGCACCCATCCAAAAGTGGAATGGGTTACTACGGAAGACAAAGAGTTACCCATCAGGGCAGCTAGGTGGCGCAGTGAATAGAGCACTGGCCCTGGAGTTAGGAGGACCTGAGTTCAAATCCATTTTCAGACACTTAACACTTACTAGCTGTATGACCTTGGGCAAGTCACTTAACCCCAACTGCCCTGCTTTCCCCCTCCAAAAAAAAAAAACAAAATAAAGAGTTACCCATCTCTGAAGGTCTTCAAGTGTTGGTTGGATAGGTGACTCCTTCTGTGGAATTGTAGGGCAAAAGTGTTCAGATGAATGTTGAACTAGATAACTTTTGAGTTTCCTTACAACTTTGATATTCTGTAATTTCATCATGCTTCTATGCTAGCAGAAGGAGCATAACTGCAATGATTCTGGTTTGTGATGCACTTGACACCAAGCACTGTTTCTATATTTGGCTGGATTTCTGTATCTACTTGATGTCCAGATACCTCTTTCCCTGGGCCTGGATTCTTATTCTCAATGACTGGAGTGCCTAGATAATGACTGGACCATTTGCTGGAACTCTGCAAACTCTCTCATCTATGCCAATTGCTTACCCATCTAGACTGCTGTGAAGCTGCTTCCTCTTTGAACTTTTGCTCTCTATTTGCATTTGTTCTTCACTAGTTATCCAGGTGCTGAGGACTTTTTCACATGATTGCTTCTCTGGACATTTGCTCTCCACTGACCCTGTGTCAAAGTGGAAAACTGACTCTATGCCTTCTTACCAAATTAATCCTGTGTTTCTCACCTGTCCTGCTGTTGTCTATCTGCACAATCTAGATCCTGAATTCAACACCAGATTTACTTAATGGTTCTTGAATTCTGATTATCTTTTTTTCCCCTCAGGCTGACTTCCTGGGTATGTTTCTTTGCCTTCTAGAGTCTTCTGTCCTCAGAGGCCTGATGTTAAAGTTATTCCTCCTGGCTATCCAATCTCATCCAAACTAGAAAGTCCTTATCGTACCCCACAGATCTGCTCTAACTTGTGGTTCTAGCCTTTCCTTATTTGCTTGTTCTTTGGCCCTGAGTCCCAGACTTGAAATCTTTATTCTTCATCTGTAAAATGGAGATAATAATACCTGTAGTGTTTCCCTCACAGGACTTGTTATGAGGACTGAGACAGATTTTGAATGTGAAGTGCTTTGTGAGCCTTAAAGCATGATACAAGGTATCCCAAAAGTCTTGCTGCAGTTTTAAGTTTTAGTAGCTTATGCTTAAAGTTGCAGTAAGACTTTAGGGACATCCTTTATAATTATCAGCTACTACCCAGTCACATACACTAAGAAATCAATATATCCTTTAGGATTTGTCTCTCATATTCTTCCATGCATTTCATACCTTGTGTTATGATGTACTTAGAGTTTTATACACTTTAAAGACCTGTAAGCTACCATGACAATAATGATGGGGTAGATGATAACTGGGGTTGATGGTGATGGCAATGATGATGCCTCTGGAAACTTCTGAGATTTGCAGCAATTGTTTTAGCAATGTAAAATTGACTGTCAGGGTGGCTAGGTGGTACAGTGAATAGAGCACCGGCCCTGGAGTCAGGAGGACCTGAGTTCAAATTTGGCCTCAGATACTTAACACAAAAAAATAGCTGTGTGACCTTGAGCAAGTCACTTAATCCCAACTGCCCTGCCTTCCCCCCTCCAAAAAGCAAAAAAAAAAAATTATGACTGTCTTCTCTTGGCCTATTTGCTAATATTCCTTTGATTCCTATAGATGTCACAAATACATTCAAACCACTCCCAGAAAGCTATCTTTTTGCTTATTGTGATAGTAATGGCAATTAAAGATTCCCCTGTATTGGCTTGGTTTTCAAATTGATTGTGTTAAAACCCAGAGTTTGTTAATCCCACCTGTGGGATGGGCTTGTTGATGTGAAAAGAAAGTCCTGAACTGGGAGGAGCTGGTGAGGTAGATTTGGAGAGACACTAGAGAGAGGCGGAAGATCTTTTTTTGGAAGCAGCACCTCGTGGAGAGAGAGAGACTAAGAGAATTGCTGGTGGCCGCTTTGAATTGCCCTGGACTTTTGAGACCTGCCCCCTGAGCTGCCAAGGACTGAGGAGACATGGCTGTTTTGCTGGTACTTTGTCTGTCTGTTTTGATGTTATTTTGCCAGATTTGTCCACTGGTGAAAGACTGTCCTGTTGAAGAAGTCCTGGAACCTGGCATTTGGTTAAGAAGGCCTGAGACTGTCCTGCAGACAGAGAGTGAATACTGTCCACTGGTGAGGGACAGTACTGTTGTTGCAGGGGTCTGGAGACTGTCCGGCAGACAGAATGAATACTGTCCACTGGTGAAGGACAGTGCTATTGTTGCAGGGGTCTGGGAGCCTTTCTGTTGGTTCAGAAGCCCTGAAGAAGGATTTTCTTGTTGTATGTTTACAGAAATCCTGGGAGAGGGCTTTGCTAATGTGTTCAGGGGTTCTAGGACTGTTCTACAGACAGAGGATAAATTCATGAAGGGACTGGCAATGTATCTTATGGCCTTGCTAAGCCTTGTCTCCCCAGGAACTAAGATTGCTGAGAACTTGCCTCGTGTCAAGATGAAGAAAAGACCTCCATTTGGGTATTAAGTGCTGTGTTTAAACTTGATGTAACTCTGGGGTAGATTCAATTGTGATCCAGGGGTGGGGAACTTTTGACCTTTTTGTGTTCTATGGTTGAGCAAATGAATGTATTTTACTTATGTTTGGAAACTAATCTCCATTTGAGAAGAGGGGCTTTGTGGTGGACTTAATTAAGGTATAGCCTAGGGGTGGAGAAGTATTTAGAACAGAGACTTTGTAATTGATTGAATGATTGGAAGGTCCTGGGGTGGGGTAGTACTTGGAGATTATTTAATCATACTTAGTAAATACTGTATTTTGAATGATGTCATGTTTTGATCTTCTCTGTTCTGGGTTTGTTATTGAATAAAATAGAGAGCACCTATGCTGGTATTTTGAACCTGGGAAGTTGCCTTCTTTTGGCATTACGTTACACTTATAAATGTCCACAGTGGGAGCTAAATCCACGTTTCTCTTGCATTTTGTCGCTTCATCTGTGTGGAGGATCAAATGGAAGGCTAAGCAATTGGTCAGGCTGCTGGAAGGACAGCCCATCAAAGTCAATTGGTATACCGCAGTAGCAAGCCTGAACCTTGCTATTTGCCTGTCTCAATTACTGTGGGGCCATCCGGTTAACTGCTCAGCAATCAGCTATCTTGACAGCCAGAAAAGCCAAATCACTGCCTAAATGGTTGACTCAAACATCTGCAGGCACAGAGAGAAAGTCTGTGCCAGATGTTTCCTCCTTGGTCATCATCAACACATGTTTACTGAACATCTATCATGTGCCAAGCACATGTGTGTTGTAGGAGAAAATAAGAAAAAAAAAGAATAAATAATATGTGTTAGGTGGTATTCAGGGTACAAGAGAGAAAGCATATGGTTCCTATCCTCAAAGAGGGAGAGAGGCATGAATAGAGAGCTGGGAAGATTTGGTTTTAAATGCTACCCCAAATGTTTTCTGGATCTGTGATCATGAGTAAGACACTTAATTTCTTGGATATTTGGTTTCTTTATCTGTAAAATGGGGTTAATAACACCTTTGGCATTCACAGGAAAGATTTTCATGAGCGTAAAAGAGGATAATGTACGTAGAATACTGTACATATCTCAAAGTGCTATTTACATATGAGTTATTTATTATGATCAGATTTATACTCAGATATATAGACATTAGTAGAACATTCCTTTGTCTTGTTTACTTTTATGAAAATTGTTTCAGTTTTCAGTAACTATTATATAAGCTAATGCAAAGATGAGATAGATACTCAGAATGAAATCAAGCCTGAAGGAAGAATGTTTTTATGGATTTTTTTTCTTTTTTTCTTTCATGTCTCTTATGAATTATCACGTATAGGTTTTTTTTTTGTTCAGATCTTTGAGTTTTTGGCGGTAGAAACCTTGTAGTGAGAGAATTCTTTCTACCAATGCATATCTGAAATCCCCTCTATATCTTAAAGTCATAGTGATTTTGCTGGGCCACTCACAGGTTAAATGACAGAACCATGAATATACCACCATTAGATGCCAGCAGTGGGGGCTTGAATTCAGGTCTTCCTGATTCCAAGACCAGCTGTCTGATTGCCACACAAACTGCCTCTCAGATGCTGTTGGGTTCACAAATAATTGATCACATCCTTTAAAAGCCCAGTAGGCTACTTGCTTAATAAAGGTCTTGCTTGAAAGTCCAGAGGGTGGCAATTCACTACATCACTCTTTTGAATAGTACCTCTCTTTCCTCAAAGAGCTAAAGGATTGAATTAGAAACACATTAAGAATTCTATTTCTTCTGTTTCTTCAATTTTTAAAGGAACTTTATTACATTCAGGACCTTTATGACAGAATTAAGGCCTGGGCTAAAGCTTTGCAAAAAGCATGGCATCTACCTAAGGCGATGTTGAATTAAAATATCAGAGGTTACATATTTCTGTTTCACCATAAACCTTCTGTGATCCATGGACTCCTTTTCTTATTATATGAATATATGCCTGGCATTTACAAGCTATTTTATTGATTTTTCTCCAAATTGACGTCTACACATTACAGCTCAGCTCCCATCTGCATTTTAATTTTTTATTGCAGGATTGTGGCATTGGTGAAGGACAGGCATAACAAGGAGCTCACCCAGGCACAAATAACTGTCTTACAAAGGAATCAGCTGTACAATGAATTAGCAACCGCATACATTGATCAATCAGCAAGTATTTGTTGGTCACTTACTAACTGTGTGACCATAGGCAAGCCATTACCCACTATGTGTATATATATATATATATATGCATATATATGTACATATATATGCATATATATGTATATATGTGTGTATATATATATGTCTTAGTTTGCTCATCAGTAAAATGGGGATAATAAAAGTACACACTTTCTCTTTGTTGTTGTGAATATAAAATGAGATGATGTATGTAATGCAGTAGATAAGGTGGTGGGCCTGGAGTCAGGAAGATGCCAAATGGGGTCATGAAGACTCAGACACAACTGAATACCAGCAACAAACTTTAAAACACTATATAAATGCTAATATTATTATTACTACTACTACCACTGTTACCATGTTCCAGGCCCTGTGCTGGGTACCAAAACGGTTCTGAAGATCAGATTGAAAGAAAAGACTTTGGTTACTTTATTGGAGCAATTTTTTTGGGATTGGATTGCTAATTACCATTAAATTTAGCACTACTATTAGTATTATCCATCAATAAACATTTTTAAAACACTTACTATGTCAGTACTGTGCTAAATACTAAAGATACTAAAAAAAAAAGCAGAAAAGAAGCTTAGGTTCTGAAGAACGGAGCTATATATATATATATATGTATGTGTGGTATATGACATGTATATCACACACACACACACACATATATGAGGTCCAGGTAGGGAGAATGCTCAGTCTTCCAAGTCAACTTATTCCATTTGTGGATTACTGTAAGTTTTTCCAACTCCAGGCCTGAATCTGTATCTTTTCAAATTCTACCCATTACTCTTAATTCTACCCTTTGAGCCAAATGCAAGTCTCACCCCTCTTCCATGTGACAGTCCTTCAAATATTTTAAAGCAATTATCAAGTGCCTCCATATTCCTAGTTCCTTCAATCAATGATAGAAAATATTAATATAGCACTTTAAGGTTTACAAAACACTATATATTTTATCTCATTGCATAATCACAATAATCTTACAAATTGGTATTGTTACTTGACTTGCCCAGGTATATAGAACTAGTGTCTGAGGCAGGATTTGAACTCATGTCTTCCTGACTCCAAATATTTCCTGACTCTATTTACTAAATCACCAAGCTATTTCAGTATGGCAGGTTCTAAGCAGTCTTTCACCATCTTAATCACTCTCCTTTGCACAGTCTCCAGTTTATCAATAGTCTTCCTAAAATATGTCAATTCCATAAATATGATCTTACCCAGGCATAGCCCAGTGAAACCTTTTTTCCTACTTGTCCCAGATCTACTGCTCTCCCCTGCTGTGGAAGCCTCACTATGTTACACATATCAAGGTTGAGCCAGTCATTCTAAATTATGGAATCCAACAACCCCAGTGGCCAGTTCTAAGAGCAGCTTAGAGGACTGAAAAGGATCACAAATCCCAGTCATGGCTGCAGCCCTAGCTCTTGGTTCCACCCTCCCCACATGTCCTTTACCCTCCAACAGAGCCTTGATCTAGCCAGGATTACTTGAAGAGCCTGTAAGTATAAAGAGTACATGTTGAGACAGTGATAACAGTATTCTTTCATTGTAGAGGAACGGATTTACCATGTTCAGCCTCCCCATCCCAGACTGATTCTTTTGTGAAGGCAAACTAGGTTTTCTTTTGCTTCCATTATTACCTGGTCTTTAACTACCGAATGGGTGTTGCTTCAGACAAACTAGGACCTGAAAAAGACCTTAGCTTAAGAAGGCCAAAGTCTCCCACTGCATCTGAGATCATCCTGACATATCTTGCCATTGGACTTTGATGACTCTGGAGAGAAGAGTGAGGCTGATAACTTTGCACAGCTCTTCGAATATTTAAATCTAGTTCACTAGAAAGTCAAGACATCACTTCCTGAGGTCATTGGTTATCTTCCAGAACAAAGGATAAATAATAACAAATGAGTACAGTGACCAATTGTCTGACTTCTGTGTATGTCAACTTATGTGTTTGGCAAGCCTTTCAAGTAATTTTTTCTACATATCAGTCTGGGGAAGAGGGGGATTAGAAAAAAGTCTCCACATGATGGATCAGACATATTTCTGGTCAGTAATATTTATGTGGGGTTTTGAAAAGTCCTTTAGGACTAAAGCATGGCCTTTCTCTCAATCATTATTCCTCAGCCTATGTGATTATTGATTACCACAGTACCAGTGTTGGTTTAGTTAACCCTAAAAAAGAATTTAATTGTTGCAAGCAGGATCTCTTACTCTTTGCATACATGGTAGCATTTTATAATCTGAGAGTGTGGATTCCAAGAAAGACAAGGCATGCTTCTAGGTATGAGACTCATCTTTCAAAGATGCCAATTTCCAGCATACATCCTGTCTTCTACATTCCATAGTGTAGACAGTCCATTCTCAGCTAGTAGAGATAAGACTTAGGTCCTGGTGCTGCCTCTGCTACTTGACAACAGCTGCCTCATGGGAGGGGGAACTTAGGGGAAATCAATCATCAATGGGAATGATCATAATGATTCAACTGTCTTGGAAAATCAATCAACCAGCCAACAATTGCTAAAAGTCTGCTCTGTGCCAGGCACTGTGATAAGCACTAGGTATACCAAGGTCAAGCTAAACAATCCTTGCATCTGAATAGCTTATATTCTAATGGGGGCTATTACATGTACACATGTGTGAGTACACACACACACACACAAATCAAAATGAATGCAAGATTGTTTTGGAAGGGAGAATGCTAGTAGTTGTGAGCATCAGGAAAGATGGCAATTGGGCCAAGTTTTGAAGGCAACAAGCATTTCAGAGATAGAAGAACAGCTAATATGACAGGTACCAGAGATGGGAGAATGAGCATGGTATGTAGGAAGCTAAGATGGTTGAAACACAGAGGGCCTAAACTGTGAAAATGTATAAGAAGACTGGAAAATAGGAAGAAGCCTGGTTGTGAAAAACTTTGAATCCCTCAAAATGGTTTATATTTGATCTTATTTATAGTTACTACAGGGCCACAGGAGTTTATTAGAGGGTCATTTACGGGGTGACATAGTCAGAACTCTGCTTTAGGAAGATTATTCTGGTACCAAGTGAAGGATAGATTGTAGTGGGGAGAGACTTCAGGAAAGAAGAGCAAATAGGAGGTTATTGCCTGAACTAGGGTTGTGACTATTTAAGTGATTAACTTCATTCATTTATTCAACTATCATTTATTAAAGACCTACTGTGTACAAAGTCCTATTCAAAGTGCTAGGGAAGATACAAGGAGAGTTAAAACATAATCTCTGTTTTTATACAATTAATATTCTAAAAGGAAATTAAGTACTTTTAGGGGTAGGGTTGGTATGAAGAAAGATTTATAACACTATCTGTGGAAATTATTGCTTCTACCAGTGCAAATTGGTGAGGTATCTGTAGTTAACATATAAAATTATGTCTTTGACAATAAGAACTCTTTAGCTTTTGTCTTTATATGCTAAATACATAGAATGGTATGTGGTACATGTTTAGGCATTTAAGTCTTGTGCAATTCTTTGTGACCCCATTTGTTTTCTTGGCAAGGATATTGGAGTGGTTTACCATTTCTTTCTCTAGCTCATTTCACAAATGAGGAAACTGAGGCAAACATGGTTAAGTTACTTGGCCAGGGTCACACATCTAGTAAGTATCTGAGGCAAGATTTGAACTCAGGAAGATGAGTCTTCCTGACTCCAGACCTGGCACTCTATACGCTGAGCCACTTAACTATATACTTTGGTATACAGGAGGAACTTAAGAAATGCTTACAGATTGATTGAGAATTCCCTGGTCCCAAAAGGGGTTTAGTGATTTGCTTAAGGTCACACAGCTACCGTGTTTCCCCAATAATAAGACCTATCCCGAAAATAAGCCCTCCCCTTACTGTGTAAGATTCCTCTAAAATAAGCCCTCCCCCGAAAATAAGCCCTATTGAGATTGCTACTGTAGTGAAGGTGATCCCCTGCGCTACACGCTACATTACGGTACCCTCTGTATGCACCGTCCTCCCCCCCCCCGTGAAATGCACGCCGCGCTCCAAGCTGCATCCAATCAGAGCTGCAGCAGTGAGTACGTCATCCTGTTCTTCCCCAGTGATTTGCTTATTGAATAAAGGTACATTTTTTTGTTCACATTTACCTGTTTATTACAATTGCTGTCAATGTTCATTAAAATAAGCCCTCCCCTGAAAATAAGCCCTCGGGTGTTTTTCTGTCCAAAAAAAATAATAAGACAGTGTCTTATTATTGGGGAAACACGGTAGTAAGTGTCAGAGGCAAGACTTAAACCCCAATTTTCCTGATTCTAAATCGTTACTCTAACCATTACACCATAGCTACCAATTGCTATGAAAATACAAAATTGTAAGCAATTTGTCATCCATGTGTTCCAACTTTCTTAAATCAGTCATTTAAGTTATTGAAAGTCAATTGAAAAACATACACAACCATCACTTCTACCCCTACTATCACCAATGAGATTAGGCCAAGACTAAAGGAAACAATTCCAGAAAGTTCTCATTTTGATCATTAAGTTGCAATTAATCAGTAAACTGTACTTTCTCTGAATTTAACCAAAAAATTGAGGAAAGATGACATAGCAGGTGGAACATTTGACTTGGAGCCAAGAAGAACTGTATTTGAATCCCACCATAAACATATTAGCTGGGCAAATCACCTAAAAAGCTATGATCAAGTGCTCCTATGAAAATTCACCCTAACTAAACTTCCAAGTACTTAATAATTCTTATTAATTTATCATTGTTATCATCATCTTCATCATCGTTATTAAAGTGATTCCTCTAAAGTAGATTTTCTTTGCACAGTCCTTTGGAAAGTTCTGGTCGCTGATTTCCCTGGGCATTAGCATCAGTTGGTATTTCATTCCAAACTTTCTTTTAGCACAAATTAGCCCCTTTGGTTAGTGTGATCCCTCCCCATAAAGGTTGAAGACAGGCATGGATATGATATGTAGGAAATAGCACATCTAATAGATACTCTGAGCTTTTAGCTAATACAAACAAGAGTGCTTATACATAACATCTTAGGTTACATTCAGAGCATAAATTCCTACCAGAGACATTTACTCTCTCAGAAAAATACACAAACCCAACTCTACAGTCTTTGACCTTGAATAGCAATCCCTGATGCTGTGAACATATCAAGTAGGCAATTTTCAGTTCAATAAGATAGATGTTCCAAAGCCTTTAAAAAGAGAACAATAGAAGAAGCTCAAGAATTCTATACAAAGGAATAATTCTCTCCCTTTTGACCTCTCCTTCAATCTTTTCCCCTCCCCCCACTACCTTTGGTCTGTTTATTGAGAGATTAGACAAGCCAAAGGAGAAAATAATAAATCTAATCTTTCTTTCACCTTGTCCCACAAAGGCTATCTTACTTAAAGGAGGGCGAAAGGGTGAAGAAATGACAAAGAAAAGATAGAATACCAACTCCCTACTTCTCACTATTCCCCAATGAAGCAGACTGCACACAGTGGAAATAATTGCTTTCTGGCCCACTCCAACTGGTTTGGGTTTGAGGTCAGAGGTTGAGGAAGGTTTGGGAGGAGTCTGTAGCTCCTCTTTGTGGTAGAATTATTTGAAGGAAAGCCTTTGGTTACCTCAATTGTCACAATGCAGTTATTTCAAAACTACATTTCCCAAACGTTCCTTTTATAAATTTATAAGGCCTTTCTTTCTCATTTTCACTGCGCCATTGATAGTGCAGGACTAGTTAAATCCAAAGCTAGTTTCAGTGGGAGTAACCATTCAGGAAAATCACAGAATATTAAAGTTCTAATATTAGGATGTTAGACCTTAGAGATCATCTAGGACTGCATTTGCCTGAACACTATTTTCCTCGGCAACCTCTGCCTGAATATCTCCAGTAATGGGCATCTCACTATTGTAGTTTCAGAAAGTTTACATTGTTAGTCTAAGATCATCTACATCGACCTGGCTACATTAACATTCCTCATACTTTTTCTTTAATCTGTTATCCATTAAATTTTTTTCTTATTTTGAACTTAATAATCATAAACATTTCAATATACAAAGAACAAAAAGCAGGATTGCATAGGAAATATTAACTTCTTGTAGTTGGTTTTCTTTAAAGGTGTTTATTACATTTAACAGGAGAATAACAAAATGTCCTGTTTGTGTCCCCTACTAGACTTTTGTTTTTAAAAAATGTATTAGTGATTCTCTTTCTATCATCCAGTTTTACTGCCTTGGAATGAAGCTTCTTGTCCCTATCACAGCCCCTCTATCAAATTCAGATATTTAAATCTACCATACTCCTTCCCAAGCTCACTCAAATTCAATTTTCTTTTCATCTAATCAATTCTATTACATTATTTAGTTTCCATTTCATCTTCAACAAAGCCCTTCTACAGTCTTTTCTTCTAGCTAGCTAATTCTCCTGACTCTTTATTTTAACTGAAATCTGGATTCACTCTGAGTCTGCCATTTTCCTTCCATAATCTGCCCCCTCCTTCTCTCACTTGTCCTAACTTACTTGCTCTACATTCCCCCCAAATGCACTTTATACTCACTTAGTCAATGCAATTATTTTATACCACCCTCTCCCCTTTTTACTATTATCTCCTACCCTCCCCCCCAACCCCATGTCACTCTCCAAACTTGTTCAAGGCTTTCTTCCATGCTCCATCCTCTGTGATTAACCTCTACAACTCCAGAATTCTTGTTTAGTATCCCTTTAATATGAATCACAGATTTTCTTTATCACTCCTAATTTATCTAGATATCATCATGGTCCTTCCTTTAACCTCATCATCTTGTGAAACTTCATTAACTCCAAAATCACAAAATCACAGAATTTCAAAGTTGTAATGGGTCTTGGCAGCCATGTAAGTCAATCCATACCCTCCCCCCAGCTTGAAGACCTCAAATGAGGTAAACCTAATTCCCTCCGAAGGTAGCCTGTTATGCTTTTGGAGATCCCTGATTGTCAGAAAATTGTGTTTTGTGGGGTTTTTTTCATTATTATTACAACATGCCTAAGTTTGCTTCACTGTAGTTTCCACACTTTGTCTTTAGGTGCAATTTCCTTTTCTATGTGATTACCTTTCAAGTATTTGAAGGAAGTCATCATGTCTCTTCCAAATCTTAATTGTTCCAAGTTAAATACCATCAGTTCCTTAAAGAGCATGAACTCACAATTCTGGTTTCCTTTCTCTGGATATTCTCTCTAATGCTCTTTCTAAAATGTGCCAAAAAATGAACACCATACTACAGATATAGTCGGAAGGACTATCACCTTTTTAACCCCACAACCTGTGCTTTTGTTGAAGATTAATTCAACAAAGATTAATTTTTTAGGAGCTGCAACATGTATTATTCATATTGAGCTTACATCCCATTAAAATAATCACATATTTTTCAGGTAAACTGAAAACTATGCTGTCTAATTACATATGTCTATCTGTGTTTTTGTGAAGTTGATTATTCTGAACACCCATAAAAGATTTTTTTTCAATAAACCAATAATTAATGAATAAACATTTATTAAAAACCTACTGCATGCTAGACATTGCACTGCATGCTTTTCACATTTGTAAAAGTAGGGAGTTGAATAAGATAGTCTCTAAGTTCATGGATGTAATTAACTAAATCTGTGATTCTATGATCTTGAGATCTAATTCTTAGCATAGTACCTAACACATAGAAGGTTCTTAATAAAGGTTTATTGACTGACTAAGATAGTTATGCCTTTGGAATTTAATCTTAGTGTAGCATTCCTTCTGCAGGTACTTTCTCAACCCTCCTCTTAATGATTGTCTGGGTCCCCAGAGAAGCAGACTACTATTCTTAGGGTTTGAGAGGTAACTATGAGGATTTGAGTTTCTAGTAAGGTGGTCACCCTACCAGTGTGCTTCTCATTGATAAACACCCAGATTTAATTCTATTTTAGAAAGGACATTTATTAAGGTAATATAGTAAGAACTATTAATACAAGATATTCCCCTAGATATCTGGACTCAAAGTTAAAGTACAGTTGTGGTGAGGTATAGATGTAGAGGATGTATGTGACAAAGGACTGACTCCTGCTCTGGAAGTCCTTTTCTCCATTAGTGAAGTTCCCCGTGGGGTGGGGTGTCAGTGATTATGCATAGCTCCTCACAGGGCATAGCATCTATGCTGATGGGTCAATCTGCTACTAGGCTGAGCCAATCTACTGCTGAGACAGATCACTCTGCTATTGTCCTGAAATATTTTCAGAACTTGAAATTCTGACAAGGCCATTATAACCGAAAGTTGTGACTTGGAGAGCTTCTGACCCTTGTCGCTACAGTTTCTGGCTCTTGTGTACTCTTTGGCTGACTCCAGTGAGACCTTTGATGTTAACTTTGGATCTCCCAAACTTGCAAGTTCACTCCTCAGATGTGGCCATTCATTTACCAAGGTTCAGGAAAGAATAAAGACAGAGGCAGAGGAGGCCACATGCACACAGCCTCCATGAACAGGTGAGAAACAAGGCAGAAACCCTTCTCCTTTGGTTCCCTCAAGGCATCTCTGAGGTTCGTTACCTTCCAAACAGTAGGAGGGTAAATAGAAATGTCACTTTCTTGGGAGACATTCTGTTTGTCCTTAGTATGTTTATCTGTGCTACTGCCTTCAGATGCATTGTTTCTTACTGGCCTAATTTTTCTAATCATATGATCAATGATAAGGGAAGGAGAGGAGAGAAAGTATCTCTCCTCCTAGCTCCCCAAGATCAATTCTCTGTGAACCTAGAGTTCTTTTTCTCAAAGGTACTAACTGCTTTAATTAATTTAATTATAGGTATCATAAGAGGTGTGACTTGATCTTAACCAAACACAAGAGTTTCCTCAAATGGTATCTGTTGTTTTTTATACATTAACCCCAAGGCCCAGAATCTTTCCAAGTTGATTGAATGGTAGTGCACAAATTATGATGAAGTTAAAGGGGGAAAGTCTTCAATATTTAATTCAGCTTGATGATTGATTAATTAATTTGGGTGGAGGGTTGGAACCTTAGATCTGATCCAGCTCAGTGTTCTAGCTTGTCAATCAATATCTTTTTGGATCCTGAATCTGTCATCTCATGTGTTAACTATTCTTTCTAACTTTGAGTTGTTTGCAAAAAATGTCACCTACACCTTAATCCTAGTCATTGATAAAAATGTTAAATGCCACAGGGCAAAGACTGGGTCACTAACTTTCCTTAGACAACCTCCAAGGTGATGCTGAAACATTAATGACTATTCATTAAATGCAACCATTCAACCAGTTCCAAATCCCTCTAATTATACTGTTGCCTAGCTCACATCTGTCATTTTTTTTTCTCTCTAAAAGAATAGCAAAAGAGACTTTATAAAACATTTTGTTAAAATATAGGAAAGCCATACCTTTAGCCACTTATCCTATCAGTTCAGCAATCCTAGCATAAAAAAAAAATTTAAAAAGTTAGTGTAGCATGGTCTATTTTTAATGAAGTCACTCTGACTTGTTATCATGCTTTCTTTTAAATTTTCCCAAGAATAAAAGGCATATTCCTTTGCCTATAAAGATTGCATTCTCTTCCTGTTTTTGAAGGTCAGGATAACATTCTCCTTTCTCCAATTCTATGGTACCTCTCCTGCTTTCCAAAGGCTTTAACATATCACTGACAATTATTCAATAATCACACCAGTTAGTTCTTTCAGTATCCAAAGTCATAATTCACCTGGGCCAGATAATCAATGCATCAAGAGTAGTTAAGTGCTCTCTAACTATCGCCTTACTTATTTAGAGTGCTATTCCCTTTTAGACATTTCGTTTTGTCCTTTCCATTGCAGAGGTCATTCTTCTTGGCAGAAAATAGAAGCCAAACAATATTCTCACACTTCCACCTTGTTTCTATTGTCATTTATCATTTTGCTATACAACCTGTCAGCAGGGGGTCTGTCCTTCCTACACCTTCCTTTTTTTCTACAATAGAATTAAAAACAAACAAATTAAAAAATCAACCTTTTTTAGGTGTTGTTGTCCTCACTATCCTCAATAATCTTATCTCATTTTGAGCTTTAACTCATCTGCACCATTCTTACACTACCATACTACTCACATAGTACCATACCAAAATACCTTTGTGTTCCTCCTCTATCACCAACCATTGCTTCCATCTCCTTTTATTCTCTGACCACAGTTTCCTAATTTTTCATTTTTCATATTTAGCTTGCTCTTTGCTCTAATTATGGCATCCAGTCCCTTGACACCTTCCTGGTCTCTCCATTCATTATCCCCATCTGACTTCATTTGTTTCTTCATTAAATCTAATCCCAGGGTTTATGGGATTATGTCACCATCCAGAATCTCAACCTCCCTAGGTATGTTACAATACTCATCCCATCCCATTTTGGTAACATGTATGAGATTATATTTCCCATCTTCTGGCAAATCTCAAATTCACTTTTTTTTGATACTGTGTACGCTGGCTTTAGACATGTATATCATCACCAAGCCATATTCCTGTTATTTATACTTGAGACACATATTCCACTATGGTGCTCTGTCCAGTTTCATAGCCATTCTCTGTTTAACCATTTTTTACAATTTTATTGCTGCCATTATGACATTCACTGCCCCCCCACTCCCATTTAATGAGATGATAGATTTAGAGCAGTAAGGACCCTTAGATAACATATTGTTGAATCCCCTTCACCCTCCCTCCTCATTTTACAGCTGAGAAAACTAGCATTCCAAGAGGTTAAGTGACTTGCCTAGGTTTATAAGGATAGTAAATAGCAGAATCAGGATTTGAAATTTAGTTTTCTGCCTTTGAATTCAGCACTCTTTATATGACACTAAACAACCTGCCTAGTTTTAAACTTTCTTGATCATGTAAGCAAGTCTTCTGCCACAACCATTCTTCCCAGTATGGGTAAGCTATGTTCTTTCACCTCTCAGAGGGAGATTCTCTGTTGCCTGTCATCATCGTGGTGTTTTAATCTCTGGTCCAGAAAACCAAATCAAACCAAATGTATCCATATGTTCACTTTTTATATCTTTCTGTCCCTTCCAAAGTCATGATCTTTATTTGGAAGAAAACATTTCATTGGGTGGATACTTATAGACATTGTCCATTTATGCAGGAATTGATTGGGAGAGGGAGCAGAGAGAAGAAACTATTCTGACTCTTTTTTTGGAGAAGAATATCAGTGCATTGGAAAGCACACTGGAGTTGGAATCAGAGGATCTGCCTTTTACTATTTGTTTGACTTTGGGCAAGTCACATCTCTATTCCTTAGTTCCTTTAAATATAAAACAAGGTGGGGGTGGAGGTTGGATTAGACGACCTTTAAATCTAGTATCCTAAAAAAAATGGTTTGAAGATAACTTTCTGTTTGATCTTCCAAGGTTGTTGCATGGTCTCTTTTGGAAAGAACCCTTTAAAAAAGCTTCAAAGTCATAAAACCTAACAAGCTGTCAAACCTTTCCTCTCCAGGATCACAATGGGGTCTTTATTGTCGTATTTTCCAGGGCCTCGCTTGACCATTTGATTAATAGGATGAAACTCACCAGCCAGCACACAGGGTTTGCTGAATCCATACAGGATGTGAAGGGGAACTTGCAATTTCTGGTCATCTTTTTAAAATGGGTAAGATACCTGTGAATACATAAATTGCAGAGGGTTGCTTCCCATGCAAACAACCTGCTACATCTTGACCTTTCTAGATTCCCAGAAGCACTTGTCATCTGTGCGTCTTTTGCTTCCACACTCAGGGTGAACCACCCCATTTCAGCTATTCATTAAGTAGGTCTTTCCCTCTTCCCATTTAGGTATTAACAGTATCTTCAGAACTCCACAAACTCCTTGGCATGATTGATGCAAGTGATAGAATTATATAATCAAAGAAACCTGTTATTGAGTGAAATAGGACATGGGGTCTAATAATGAGGTAGGAGAGATGCATTGTGAGCCTGGAGCACTCAAACTGTGGTTTATTGAAGCAATACTCTAGTCTAGGGGGAAGGTTTGTTTGCTTTGCTTGACTATTTATTTAGTTAAAAGACAGTCTTTTATAAGTTTAAAATATTTTTATGAGATTTTAGATTAGCAAATAATGCCTCATGCTTTAAAAGTCTACTGAAAGTCTGCAATAATTTATGATCACTCTTCTGATTTGTTTGAATTGTGACATCTAACATTTACTACTTTGTCCAAATAGTCCAGTAGTTCAAAGGTAAATTCAATTCAATTAAAAAAAATTAGCCTGAATGAGAGGAATTTGAAAACTAGAGAGTGGAGTTTTAGCTGAAGCTCCCAAGAAGGAACTACTTGTGGGAGTAGTGAAGGAGTGAGGGAAGAAGGAAAGTCCACAGTTTCAGTCTTGGCCAGGTCTCTTTCTTTCTTGCCCTTTCTTTTGACTAGGGAAGGACTTTGATAATTTTGAAAGGTCTGAAGAATGTTGAAAGTTCCCAACTTCTCATCAGTGTCCTAGCTTTCATACCACTAGAATGGCCATGGGTCCTATTTTTCCATTGGTGTCCTAATACCTGGATTGTCTAGCAGTAGTGTCTGCATTGGTAGTAAAGGACAGATTGGATTAATCGATTCTCCAATGATCTTAAAGTGTGTGTGTGTGTGTGTGTGTGTGTGTGTGTGTGTGTGTGTGTGTGTGTGTGTGTGTGTACACCGGTAGGGGCTCTAGAAAATCACCTTTGATTCCTCAGGGCTACCCCTAGAACGTGAGGGGGAGATATGGCCAGCCTAGTTCTGGGAATCCAGTTTGGGTGTGAAGAAAGAAATTTGGCTGAAGATACCTCAGGGCTTATATGGACAATGCATACAAATATAAACAGAAATTTGGGAGGGAGGGAACTAGTAGTTGGAGAGATTAGGAAAGTTTCATATGAAAGATGGTATTTGAGCTTCCTCTTAAAGGATATAGCAAGGGAGTTTATGAGTTGAAGTAATGAGTGAATGCATTATGAAATGGTAGGAAAAAAAATGATAGAAAAGAGTGTTATAAGTGGGAAACAGAAAAGGCATAAATGTGTAGCAAAGGCTGGAGTAGGGAGAAACTTGAGGCAATAATTTAGATGAGTTAGATGAGAAGCATTGAGAGCCTGAAATAATGTGGTAGGTGTGTGAGTGGAGAGAAGGGGTCAGATGGAAAAGAAATCATGAAGGTATAAATGGCAAGATTTGTCAACTGTTTGGGTATATGGAATGAAGGGAGAGTGAGGTGTTCAGGATAATGCCAAAATTATGAATCAGTGACACTGAAAGGATGGTGGTGCTTCTGACAGAAATAAGGAAATTTGGAAGAGGGAGAGGTCTAGGGAAAAAGAAAATGAGTTCAGTTTTAGACATATATTTAAGAGGTTTATAGAATGTGCAGTTTGAAATGTCCATTAGGCAATTTGTTATCAAAGATTGAAGTTCAAGGAAGAGACTGGACCTGGATATATAGTGCTGGGTGTTATCTACATAAAGTTGATAGCAGACTGATAAAGGTTTATTTATTGATTGCAATAGCCATCACCTAAGTACACACAACTCTAGAAGATATTAAAGGAGGGGGTTGATTTATTGGATAAGTAACCGATAGAAAAATTCCTTTGCTCTATGTTTTAACTGTTGTTTTGTTTTAAACCTTTTGCCATAACTGGCAAAGATAAGAGGTCCCACTATTTTTATGTGGAGTGAGATGGGGTGGATGGGTGGTGTTTATTAAATTTTATTTTTACATATAAGCTCAATATAAACATAGAGATGAACTCTGAATACAAAGAACTCTAAAGTACCCCAGTCACCTGGGTTATATTTCTTCTTACCCTCTCATTTTCTGGAGATGTTCATGACTGGGCAAAGAAGGAATAGCTATTTCTTGTTCAGTCGTTTAGTCTTGTCTGACTCTTTATGACTCCCTGTGGGGTTTTCTTATCAAAGATACTGAAGTGGTTTGCTATTTTCTTTTCCAGTAGCTATAGGCACAGGTAATAATATAATGGGAACCTGCTAAGAAGCCATACAGCCTTTGCCAAAACTTCGGGTGGCATTCTAGCTCCCCTGCTCAATGTAAGAGAAACACCAAATTTAACCAAGCACTGACATTTTTCATTCGTTGAGAGCTCAAGTTGATGAAAGTGATGACAATCTTTTTTTTGGTCGCTTGAATGGCTGTGTTTTTCCTTCCCCCTAGGAGATCAGTTAGGGAACCTCTCCTACCATCTGTTTTTGGTTTTAATGTATTTAATATATTTCTGAAATTCCACTCAGGAACCAGGCGTGTTAAATACCCCAACTGGTCATAATCACGGAAACAGACTGGCAGTTGTTTAGAGATATCCATTTGTAATCTGACTTTTTAAGGCAAATAATATACTTGGAATTTGGCTTCACATTTATTAATCTTGGGTCAAACACTTGTGGTAGTTGTCAATTAAAGGTGGCTGGCAAAAAGTCATACAAATTCCATGGATTCATATTTTTCCTCCTCTCACACTTTAAGCTTCATCCAAATTGACTTAATTGCTGTTTTCTATATAAAACATTCTAGCTCTTACCTCTGTATTCTTCTATAGATCAGGTGTTTCCCAGGCCTGGAATATTCTAGCCCCACCCCGTCACCTCTGTCTGTCTGGATTCCCTAGTTCCCATTATGGCTCAGCTCAAGTACTACCTCCTACATAAGGCTCTTCCTTATACCCTTCCCCTCTTTCCCCCAACTCCCAAATACTTTCTCATTACTTATTTATTTTATATGTACTTATTTATGTGCATTGTCCTCCTCCCACATATCTACTTGATGGCAGGAACTATTTTATTTTTTGTCTTTTTATACTAGGTGCTTGGCACAGTATCATATAGTAAGCATTTAATAAATCCTTAGCAAACTGTACTAAATTCATTGTCCAATGCTAACTGACAAATCATCTGTCAGTTACAAGTAAAGAGTTTCTGGACACACTGAGTGGTTAAAGGACTAATTTGCATAACTTGTTTGTGTTACAATCAAGAATTCAGCTCAGGTTTTCCTGATGCCAAGGCTAGCCCTTTACTTAATATGAAACACTGCTTCTCACTGGAAGAATATTGTGTTTAAAAGATGGAAAGCTTTTTTTCCAGAACAAGCTTGGGGTCCCTAAAAGAGTTGTGTCATTTCTTGAAGGAATTTGACCAACTCTCTTCTTGCTCATTCTGGTTCCAACTAATTTTTCATTGGAAGGTTTGTCTATTACACAAACCCCCACCCCCCCACACTCTTGCATATGTATGTGTATGTGAATGTTTATGTATATGTGTATATGTATATGTATATATACAAGAGTGTGCTGGTAAACTGTTTTACAGCTAGCACTCTGAAAAAATATATGCATGACACACTTTAAAAATCAATTGCATTATTATTTTCTCCATCACTTTCTTAAGCTGACAATCAACAAAACAATAAATCAAGCTCTGATTTGTAGCATTTGACAATTTGTGAGTTGTAAATGCTATACTGAAAATCTAACAATCAGTTTTCACCAGCCAATTTGAGCTTGTTCCAACACACCCAGATATAGCACACATGCATATAGATGCATGTGTCTATGTATATATGTGTGTGTAGATATAGATGCACACATGTATATATGTATCTACATGTATAGAG
This sequence comes from Petaurus breviceps papuanus, assembly GCF_028583685.1. Classification (NCBI taxonomy): domain Eukaryota; kingdom Metazoa; phylum Chordata; class Mammalia; order Diprotodontia; family Petauridae; genus Petaurus; species Petaurus breviceps. The sequence goes on along the minus strand of NW_027187419.1, from coordinate 18,446,359 downwards.
TATAGGTGGACAATATATAGGTTTGCATATATACATTTTCTCTCTCTCACACACGCACACAAGCATGTGGACAGGCTCTATAGGTTGGACAACAGATATTCTTGATCTGCTTTGTTTTTCCTAAGAATACAGAAAATAATAAGTACAGATCTTATTAGACTCTTCAATATTCCAGTGTTTGATGCAAACAGCAAAATGTCCTTTATATGTAGGGGCCTCTGGAAGATTTCACTTTCTATAGGGAATCCCTCATCCATTTAGATTATGCTTTGGACATCTCTCATACCAATGGTAAACAACATTGGAGAGTATTCATCTTATTTATTACTTGCCTAATATTACTGATCAAAGATTATTAAATGAGGTTATCTCTCTTGTATCTTTGAAGCAATCATACATAATTTTGACACATGCATGTAAGAAACCTTATTGAAGGATTGCCTTTAAGGAGGTGTTTTGACCTCTTAAACCAAACATTTTTATAACTAACAAATAATATATGCAAAGGGATTTTTATTTTCTAGGTTTCTTAATCAATTATGTAGTGGCATAGATATTGTTACTATGGAATGTCACTTTTGAAAACCTGCTGGTTTCCTGCTAATACCTTCAGCAAGGAAACCCTCAATGCATCCTTAATCTTCATAAATCTTTTTATTTTTTCATTTACAAATGGGAAAGTAGTCATAGAGACTAGAAGTTATAGATGGGTGTTCTTTTGGTTGACTTTCTTAAAATAAAACCTGATTCCTCCCTACCCCCAACCCATGCTTTCTGTTATCTTCCCCTCCTTCAAATACCTTGAGAATCAGTTCCTTAAAGCCTTAAAAATCATGTCATCTACAACATAGACCTTTTTTTGTCACACTTGGTCTTAGTCATCTTTCTTTTACCATCTTTGTTTACATCAATGCTGCTTTTACTTCCTCAGGAAGCATGTCTGGGATTGTGATTCCCCTGTCCCTGATGGGGAAAAGAGTTTATCATAAAAATCTTTGATTTTTCCATCATTATTTATATATTGTTCTCCTTTTAGTCAGTCTCTTAATTGCCTTTGGGATGATTTTGCTTAATTGGGTCTCTTGCTAAGTGTTTTTTGAACTTGTTTTCTTTTCATAATTTCTCAATATTTTATAAGGCAATACACTTACGGTTTTTTTTTTTTTACCATTCTTCCCTGTAAGATTTTACAAACAATTCAAATTATATACTGGATTTTTTTTTGGCTGCCATATCTCTCTCCTTGGTGTGTGAATCCAATGTGTGCTGACTAAGATGCTTTTTAGTTACTTTTATTCTACTCAACATGTCATTTTGTTTACAAAAAAAAGGTTAAAAGTTTTCAAGAAATTGGTATAATCAATAATTGTATCCTTTCCTTCATCCATTTCCCATTGTGTTGGTGTCAATAACTTAAATAATTAAGGTTGGAGTTGTTTTGATTGTACACTACTTATTTTCCCCATTCTTATTCTTTCTTCTAGTTTTGTAGTAGTTTTTTCTTTGTTCAGATAAGTCAGTGGTCTGATTGTGCATGACTAATTCATGAAAAACTCACACATCAGTAATTCCATTTCCTCTTTTTAAAATATGGTACATTTCTTTTTGTGTATGTGTGATGTTATTTAATACATGCTATGCCCAGTGCTCCCCATTTCTTTTATTGGCAACATGTATTCATGATTTGTAGTTATAAAGCTCATATATAACATACAAGTTGAAGGTCTCTCTCATTCCTCATTCCTGAACCAGATTTTTCTCACTTTTTTTGATTTCCATTTTTATTTAGGCTCACCTTTCCATGCTGACTATTGAGTATCAAATTATATGTTGATTTAATTGAAGTATTTTCTTAGATCCTTCCAAAAATTTCTCTGCCTTTTCTACTTCTGCAACATATGTTGGTTATATAAGCTGCAATTATTTCTATGGTGACATCTTTGAAAATACTTATCAGGAGAACACTGTAATATGAGATGACTAAATCCACTATGAAATAATATTTCATCACAGAATAATGAATTTGAGATTTGGTAGGTACCTTGATAGCCATCTAGTCCAAACCACATGAGAAAATAATTTCAAGGATGACATACCTGACAGATTTCCAAGGAGAAGGAAACTTAGCACCTTTCACTGTCCAATCCATTTTTGGACAGCTCTGTTAAGAAGTCTTCCTTGTTGACTTTATGATAGGCAACTAAATGGTCCAGGAGAGAAAGTACTAGCCTCAGGTCAGGAAGACCTGAGTTCAAATCCAGTCTCATACTCTTACAAGCTCTGTGATGCTGGGAAAGTTACTTAGTCTCTCTCTGCCTCGGTTTTCTCATTTGTAAAATGGGAATAATGATAACACCTACTTCACAGGGTTGTTGTGGGGATCAAATAAGATTAAACATGTAAAAGCACTTTGCAAACTTTAAGCTGTTATAAAAGTGCTACCTATAATTAAGTATAATAATTATAATTACTTATAATTAATAAACTTAAATTGATAAAAAATTTAATAAAACTAATTACTTAATTACTTATAAGTAATAAACCAACTCCACCTTTATTTGTCTCTCCAGGGAATGTCTATTAACTATCCTTCCATTTACCCATAACTTCAGCTATTTTTCAAGTAGTGTGTCACCAACTTAATGTTTTAATTTTTTTCTTTTTGTAGGGGGAAAGGCAGGTCAATTGGGGTTAAGTGACTTGCCCTAGATCATACAACTAGTAAGTGTTAAGTGTCTGATGTCGGATTTGAACTCAGGTCCTCCTGGCTCCAGGGCCAGTGCTCTATTCACTGTGCCACCTAACCATCCCACCAACTTATTGTTTTGGGAGTACACCAGGTAAGTTAATATTACAGGTGGTCTCTAAAATTATGAAACTTGGCAGCCATCATCCCCAATTCCACTACTCTGCTACTAATGCTGAAGAAGAAACAGCTAGAAGCAGCACTAGACTGAGGGCCAGTTAGTCTTTTATATTGTTTCCTAGCTTTCATGGATGGATAGAAGCATTTACAAAGTGCCTTCTATGTACCAGGCACTGTGTTAAGTTCTATGCAAATACAATCTCATTTGATCCTCACAACAACCCTATGAGTTAGGTGCTTTTATTATCCCCATTTGAAAATTGAGGAAACTAAGTCAAACAGAGGTTAAATGACTTGCCCAGAGTCACATGAGCTAATTAGTTGCCCTAGGCTGGATTTGAATGTGAGTAATTATTGAATCCAAGCATAACCATCTTTCTACTGTGTCACCTAACTTTCTCTTGGTCTTATGGTCAAATAATTCTTTATATGTATGTGCATAAATGTTATGGCACCCAATAGAATGTAAGATCTTTGAGGGCAGAGGCTGTTAAATTTTTGTCTCAGTAACCTTGGTGGCTAGCACAGTGACTGGCTCATAGTAGGTGCTTAATAATTGCTTATTGATTGATTCCATCTCAGCATATTTTGTTTCATACCTGTTTTGTGCATTTAGCTTCCATTCTTGGGTATTGTTCTTCACAGATGACTCATCATACCATGGAAATAACCCCAGGTTTGCTAGGGCAATGCAAAAGAACCCAAGCTAGAAAAGCTTTGAATAGTTGCATTGAGTGACAGACTACATGCTTGCTCTCTAGATAAGTTTGGAGAGCATGTATACTGATTTGAAAACTTTTAACTGTTTTTGTAAATAAAAAGAGACTCAAGTTTTGTTCACATAAAATCTCAAGAACCATCCACTAAGCTTTAGAAGTAGTATCTCTATCAATGGAGAATGTGCCCACTTAGATAAAATCATTGACCTTGGAAGTTTTGTATTTATGCAAATATATCTGGTATCCTCTTCAATTTTCTGAGCAAGTTCATCCCATTCACATTGACAGTTATGATTGCTAACTATATATTTGATTCCATCATATTCCCTTATATGTTTTCTTTTTCTTCCTGTCCCCTCTTTAAAGACTGTTTTGCTTCTGATTATTGTCTTGCTTAATCTACTTTTTCTCTAATTCCCTACCTTCCCTATACCTCTTTCCCTTCTACTTTCCTCTTGGGTAAGAGGAATTTCTGTACTCAACTGTGTGTATATGTATTCATTTCTCCTTTATCAAGTCCAAATAAGAGCTCCATACAAATGTTGCCTGCCCTCCGCCCCGCCCCTTTGCATAAACTCTTGTTAGTGCCCTCCATTTATGTGAGATGACTTTCTCTCTTCTTCTTCTCTCCTTCCACTTCTCTCAGTGTATTCCTCTTCTTTATTCTTCCATTCTTCTTTTGAAATCATCTAAACATAAAGAATTATACCTAGACCCTATGTCTAATTAGATTCCCTCTAAGACCATTGGTGGTGATGAAGTGCTGATTGAGTACATGTATCCTTTCTTCATATATTAGAATATAAAGAGCTCAATCTTATTTAGTCCCTTATGATTTCTTACTCATGTTGCCCTTTAAATACTTCTCTTGAGTCCCATATTTGTATGCCAAATTTTCACTTAGTTCTGGACTTCTCATCAAGAATCTTGAAAAGTGGGGGGCTGAGCCAAGATGACAGAGTGAAAGCAGGGACTTGCTTGAGATCTCCCCCAAACCCTTCCAAATACCTGTAAAAAAATGTCTCAAAACAAATTCTGGAGCAGCAGAACCCACAAAATGACAGAGTGAAACAAATTTCTAGCCCAAGATAACCTGTAAAGTTGACAAGCATAGTCTATTTCACAGGGTAGGGAGAGGAGTGGAGACCAATGCTGGCCAGGTGGGCACAGACTGGGCTCCCCGGCAAACCCTGCACAGGCCTCAGCAAATGAATCACTGGCAGCTGTGGATGTTTCCAAACTTCTCAATTCACAATCTCTAGAGACAACTTAAAAGGTCAATAGGAAATGTCTGTTGGGATCTGGGTGAGAAAGGAGTGAGGTCCACAGTATTGTAGAAACACAATCAGGATAACACAAGATTTAGCAGCTTCTGCCTTAAGGGATCAGAGGTTTTGGAATATGATATTCCTGAGGTCAAAGGAGCTAGGATTAAAACCAAGAATCACCTACCCAACAAAATTGTGTAAAATCCTTCATGGGAAAAATGGACGTTCAGTGAAACAGAGGACTTTTAAGCATTCTTGATGAAAAGGCCTGAGATGAATAGAAAAATCTTTCGAATATAAGACTCAAGAGAAGCATGAAAAGGTAACAGGAAAGAGAAATCATAAGGGACTTATTAAATTTGGACTGTTTACATTCCTAAATGGAAAGATGATATTAGTAACTCATGAGACCTTTCTCCCTGTTAGGATAGTTGGAAGGAATATCTATATCTATATACACATATATATCTATACATATAAGCATATATAGCCATATATATATATATATTTATAGAAGGCACAGGGTAAATTGAGTATGAATGACATGTAAAAATAAAATTAAGGGGTGAGAGAGAGGAATGTACTGTTAGAAGGAGAAAGGGAGAGATAGAATGGGATAAATTATCTCACATAAAAGAGGCAAGAAAAAAACTTTTACAATGGAGTGGAAGTAGGGGAGGTGAGAGGGAATGAGTGAACCTTTCTTTCACCAGATTTGGCTTAAGGAGGGAATAACATATACACTCAATTGGGTATGGAAATCTTTCTTATCCTACAGGAAAGTAAGGGGGAAGAGGATAAGAGAGAAGAAATGATAGCAAAGAGGGTAAATGGGGAGAGGGGATAATCAGAAGCAAACACTTTTGAGGAGGGACAAGGTCAAAGGAGAGAATAGAAGAAATGGAGGGTGGGATAGAATGGAGAGAAATATAGTTAATTTTCACAGCATGACTATTATGGAAGTATTTTGCATGACTACACATGTATAACCTATATCAAATTGCTTGATTTCTCAATGGGGGTAGGTGAGGAGGTAAGAAGGGAGGGAATGTGGAACTCAAAGTTTTAAAAATGAATGTTAAAAATTGTTTTTACATGGAACTCAGAAATAAGATATATAGGCAATGGGGAATAGAAACCCATCTTGGCTTATGGGAAAATAGAAGGGAAGGAGATAATAGGGGGATAAGAGAAGGGGGGCATAGAAGGGTAGGTAGACTAGGGGAAGGGGTAATCAGAATGCATGCTATTTTGAGGTGAGGGGGGAAGAAAATTTGGAACTCAAAATCTTGTGGAAGTGAATGTTGAAAACTAAAAAGAAATTAATTTTAAAAAAGAATGCTTGAAAGTTCTCTATTTCACTAAAATTCCATCTTTCTCCTGTAGGATTTTACTCAGTTTTTCTGGATAGGTAATTCCTTGTTAGAAGCCTTTTGTAATATTATATTTCAATCCCTCCATTCTATTATGGTGGTAGCTATTAAATCTTGTGATAACTTGCTTGTGACTTTAAGGTAATTGAATTCCTTCTTTCTGAATGGTTGTAGTATTTTTTTTCCCCTTGACCTGGGAGCTTTGGATTTTGATGATAATATTTTTAGGATTTTTCATTTTGGTATTTCTTTCAGGAGGTGACCAGTGGATTCTTTCAATTTTGACTTTGCCCTCTGGTTCTAAGATATCTGGGCAGTTCTATTTTATGGTTTCTTGAAACATGATGTCTAAGCTCTTTTTTTGTTGTTGCTCATGATTTTCAGTAGTCCAATGATTCTTCAATTGTTTCTCCTCAATCTGTTTTCTAGTTGAGTTGTTTTTCTTTTTTTTATATTTTTATATTTGTTTATTTTTAATTTTCAACATTCATTTCCACAAGATTTTGAGTTACAAATTTTCTCCCCGTCTTTCTCCTACCTGCCACCCCCAAATAACAAGTCAACTGAATACCCCTTCCCCTAATCTGCTCTCTCTTATATCCTCCCCCACACCCACCCCCAACTTTCTAGTAGGGCAAGATGGATTTCTATACCCCAATGTCTGTATATCTTATCTCCCAGTTGCATGTAAAAATTTTTTTTAACATTTTTTTTTAAAACTTTGATTTCCAGATTCTTTCCCTTTTTCCCTCTTCACCTACCCCCACTGGGAAGATAAGTAATTCAATAAAGGTTATACATGTATAGTTATGCAAAACTTTTCCATAATAGATATATTGTGAAAGACTATATTTCCCTCCATCCTATCCTGCCCCCCCACTTATTCTATTTTCTACGTTGACCCTGTCCCTTTTCAAAAGTGTATGCTTATAACTACCCTCTCCCCCAATTTGACCTCCCTTCTATCATCCCCCCTCTTACCTTCCCCCTACTTTCCTGTAAGGTAAGAAACTCAATTGAGTGTGTATGCTTTCCCTACTTAAGCCAAATTCAATGAGAGTAAGGTTAACTCATTCCCTTTAACCTTCCTGTTCTTCCCCTCCATTGTAACAGTTTTCTCTTGCTTCTTTTATATGATAATTTACCCTATTCTATTTCTCCTTTTCTCCTTCTCTCATTATATTCCTCACTCACCTCTTAATTTTATTTTTAGATATCATCCCTTCCTATTCAACTGATCCTGTGCCCTCTGTCTATGTACACATGTACACACATACACACCTACACACACACACACCCACACACATATATATATGTATATATATTCCCTTCAACTATCCTCATACTGAGAAAAGTCTCATGAGCTACAATTATTATTTTTCTATGTAGGAATGTAAATAGTTCAACTTTAATAAGTTCCTAATGATTTCTTTTCCCTGTTTACCTTCTCATGCTTCTCTTGCTTGTATTTGAAAGCCAAATTTTCTGTTCAGTTCTGGTTTTTTCATCAAGAATTCTTGAAAGTCCTCTATTTTATTGAATAACCATATTTTCCCCTGAAGCACGATATTCAGTTTTTCTAGGTAGGTGATTCTTGGTTTTAATTCTAGCTCTTTTGACCTCTGGAATATCATATTCCAAGCCCTTTAATTCCTTAATGTAGGAGCTGCTAGATCTTGTGTTATCCTGAATGTGTTTCCACAATATTAAAATTGTTTCTTCCTGGCACTTGTAATATTTTCTCCTTGACCTGGGAACTCAGGAATCTGGCTATGATATTTCTAGGAGTTTTCTTTTTGGGATCTTTTTCAAGAGGTGATCAGTGGATTCTTTCAATTTCTATTTTGCCCTCTGGTTCTAGAATATCAGGGCAATTTTTCTTGAGAATTTCTTGAAGGATGATTTCTAGGCTCTTTTTTGCCTTTTTGAGAGCAATTGAGGTTAAGTAACTTGCCCAAGGTTTTTTTTTTGTTTGTTTGTTTTTGTGGGTGTTAAGTGTCTGAGGCCAGAACTGAACTCGGGTCCTCCTGACTCTGGGGCTGGCACTTTACTCACTGCGCCACCTAGCCACCCTGCTAGGCTCTTTTTTTGATCATGGCTTTCAGGTAGTCCAATAATTTTTAAATTATCTCTCCTTGATCTATTTTCCAAGTCAGTGTTTTGTTCCAATGAGATGTTTCATATTGCCTTCTATTTTTTCATTTGTTTAGATCTTTTTTATAGTATCTTGATTTCTCATAAAATCATAAGCTTCCATTTGCTCCAATCTAATTTTGAAGGAATTATTCTCTTCAATGAGTTTTTGAAATTCCTTTTCCATCTGGGCAATTCGACTTTTTAAGGCATTCTTCTTCTCATTGGTTTTTTGGGCATCTTTTGCCGTTTGAGTTAGTCTATTTTTTAAGGTGTTATTTTCCTCAGTATTTTTTGGGGTCTCCTTTAGCAGGCTATTGACTCTCTTTTCATGATTCTCATGCATCACTCTCATTTCTCTTCCCAATTTTTCCTCCACTTCCTTCTTGAGCTTCTCCATGGCCTGTAAACATTTTTTTTTTGTTATAAATAATTCATATTTTTCTTGGAAGTTTTTGATACAGGAGTTTGACTTCTTTGACTTCTTCTGGTTCCATGTTTTGATCCTTTTTGTCCCCAGAAAAGGATTCTATGGTCTGATTGTGCTTCCTCTGCTTGATCATCTTGCCAGCCAATTACTTGACGTTTGATCTCTTTGCCATGGTAGAACTCTGCTTCCAGAGTGGAGAGAGCTTTGTCCCAAATTGCTGGGGTTTTCTCAAATGTTGTCAGAAGTCTGAGGAGGGTGCCCTCTCTACGGCCACCACAAGCTCTGGTACACTGGATTTTCTCACTCCAGCACCACCACCCAAGACAGAGACCCAAATCCAAGCAGGTCAAAGCAAGAATGATTACCCTCTGAATGGGTGCTTGGTCCCCCTTTGATCTGCAGGACAGGAGCTCTGGAGGCAGCAATGGGGCAGCAGCTGTAGCTGCCACATCTTCACCACCTCTTGCCCTGGGGGCAGGGGCTGGACTATGCTCTTCTGTCATACAGTTCCAACAGGGTTCCCCACTGACCTTTTACTTTCTTTTTGGTGTTTATGGGTTGAGAAGTCAGGAAACTACCACAGCTGCCATTGATTTACTCTCCTGAAGTCTGCTCTGGCCTGTCTGTGTGGCTGGTCGGGGCCGCCCCAGGTCTCAGACCACACAACTCAAGCAGGACTGTGCTCAGCCCCAGCACTGTGCAATAGACCCTTTCTGTTGGCCTGCCAGGCTGCCTTCAGTGGGAGATTTGTTTCTCTCTGTCACTTTGCGGATTCTGTAGCTCTAAAATCTGTTTAGAGTTATATTTTACAGGTACTGGAGTTGGTTGTGGTAGGAGCTCAAGAAATTTCCTGCTTCTACTCCTCCATCTTGGCTCTTCCCCCTGAGTTGTTTTTCCTATGAGATATTTCACATTTTCTTCTATTGTTCATTATTTTGAATGTGATTTATCATTTCTTGCTATCACATGGAATTATTAGCTTCTGTCTGACCAAGTCTAATTTTCAAGGAATTGTTTTCTTCAATAAGGCTTTATGTCTTTTTTTTAAAGCAAATTGTTAATTCTCTTGCAATATTTTTCTTCCGTACTTCTAATCTTTTTAATTAAAAGCAGATTTTGTTAAATCTTTTAAGAATTCTTGTTGGGCTTGTTTCCAATTAACATTTTAATTTGAGGCTTTGCTAGTAGATATTTTCAAGTTTCTCTCTTCTGTTTTTATATATTGAGCTCTCCTGTTATCATAGTAACTCTTTATGGTTGGATTATTTTTTTTTGTTATTATTGTTTGTTTTCTCATTCTTTTAGCTTCCTTTTTTACTTTGGCCCTTATGTTAGGGCTGGATTCTGCACATTTCTGGGATGGGGGAAGGATATCTGGCTTAAGCTTCTTTCCTCTTAAATTTTCCACTGTTTTCACAGCTCAAGTTTTCAAGTGATATAATCAAGTGATATAATCTGGGGAGAAGTCTATTTAATTTCCTCCTGGTCTGAGGTCTGTAAATTCTTGACCCAGATTTGAAACTGTTGGCTTGTGTATGGTTGAGTTTTAGTAGACTGCTTCTGGATTCAATCACCATTAGCTCACTGGGAGGTTCTGTAGGTTCAGAACAACTGACATGCTGGCTTCCATTTGGTATGAGACTCTTGCCCTAATGATTCCACTGCAGGCTTAGATGATAAGCTAGAGGCTAGAGCTCATTGCTATTTTACTGGCTGCTCTCCATGCCTGGGATTCTGTCCTTTCTCATCTATGCCTCCTGGTTTCCTTTAAATCCCAGCTAAAATCCTGCCTCCTACAGGAAACCTTTCTTCTCCATTAATGGGATACCCTTAATGCTAATGCATTCCCTCTGATCATCTTCAGTCTGCCCTGTATGCATCTTGTTTGCACATAACTGTTTCCATGTTTTCTCCCTCATTAGAATGTAACCTCCTTGAGGACAGTACTTTTTTCTTTTCTTTGCATCCCCACCTCTTGGCATAGTGACTGGCATTTAGTAGGTGTTTAATAAATGCTTGTTGATCTGCTTGACTCACAGGAAAATAAAAGCAAATATTGAGTTCACAGTCCCTCTTATAAGAACAGATGCTGGCTGCAATGTTTGTATATAAGAATTTTCACTCAGAGGTTGGTTTGAGGCTTTATTTTCCTTATCCTAGTAAAGTATAAAGGCACATTATTTACTCAGTGATTCTGGGTCTCTAAGAGGTAAGCTTATTAAAATTAGGCTATGTGAGAAGTCCTAGCTGAGTTAAAGCCTGTAGGAGGAGCTAAGCTCTCTCCCTAGGAATCCCCCATAGTATTTAATAGAATGCTTTGTGTGCGCGACACACTGATTTCAACTGTTGGTTGCCTTCTGATTAGGAATGAAGCTTCAAACTCCCTTGCCTTCATCTTCAATTTGTCCAAAACCGACCCTTTCCTCTAACATATTCAAATTTTTTTTTTCCTTCCCTTCTTTCAAGGGGCCACTTCCTGCCTGAAGTCATCAGTTAGGAGTTTTCTCCCTGTCAATATCTCATTTTGTTTGACTTTAACTTATTCAATTTTGATTTGTATTATAGTTATCTGAGGAACAGCAGGGTGTAGTAGCTAGAGTTCTGTACTTGGAGTTAGGAAAAGTTGGGTTCAAAACTGCCTCTGATGCTAATTATTTAAAATCATTGTGCCTCAGGCAAGTTTCTAGAACCTATTTGTCAGGTCAGAGTCTGGTTGGAAACTACCCATATTTGGAGGAAGGAGTCTCTGAGACACCATGAAATACATATACTATCAATAGTCTCAGATCCTTCATGTGACTAAAGAGTTTCCTGGGGGGCACTTAGAATTTAAGTGATTTTGCTGTTGTTCAGTCATTTTTAGTTCTGTACAATACTTCCTGACCCCATTTTGGGTTTTCTTAGCAAAGATACTGGCATGTTTTGCTATTTCCTTCTCCAGTTCATTTTATAGATGAGGAAACTGAGGCCAATAGGGTTAAGTGGTTTGCCCAGGGTCACATAGCCAATCAGTGTTTGAGGTCAGATTTGAATTCAGGAAGATGAATCTTCCTGAGTCCCACTGTGCCATCTAGCTGCCCCTTAAGTGATTTACCCAGGGTTGAGACAACTAGGTAGACAGAATCCCAGAACTGGAATCATGAAGACCTGAGTTCAAATCTATTCTCAGAAACTTACTAGCTGGGTGACCCTGGGCAAGTCACTTAACCTCTGCCTGCCTCATTTTCCTAAATAGCACCTACCTCACAGAGTTGTTATGAAGATCAGATGAGATATTTGTAAAGTGCTTCACACAGTTCCTGGCACATAATAGACACTCAATAAATGCTTATTTCTTTTCTTCCTTGCCAGGTTACATAGTCAATAGGTATCAGAATCAGGACTTCAGGACTTGAATCCATGTCTGCCTGAATCTGAGGCTGGCTTTTTAAATGTAAAGCAAGGCTGCATCTCAGTGCCCTAATAGGGCTTAATAAATTTTGAACTGAGTTGAATGATCTAGAAAACCTGGGCCATTAAATAACCTTTCTGGAAGGCCTTATTATGAGGAACATGAGGTCAAAATTGGACTCTAGTAACTCTTCTAGGTTGCCATAGAATTTTAGGGCTGAAAGTTATCTAGCATGTCAACTAGTTCAACCTGTTTTATTTTACACAATAGCAAAATAAGGAACCAGTAGATTAGGCAACTTGCCAAAGGTTGCATGGGGGGACAGTAGCAGAACTATCTGGTAGTCACTTTACATATATATATATATATATATATATACACACACACACACACATACACACACACATATATATATATATATATATATATTTGCTTTTTGGAGGGCAGTTGGGGTTAAGTGGCTTGCCTAAGGTCACATGGCTAGTTTTTGTGTTAAGTGTCTGAGTCCGGATTTGAACTCAGGTGCTCTATTCACTGTGCCACCTAGCTGCCCCTTCACTTTATATTTCTGATGATGCCTATAATTATGCCTATGCCATAATCTACTTCTGCAATCAATGAAAGGCTCAGGAAAAGGAGCCACTGTATTCAGCTAAACTTTTGATATTTTTAAAAACACTGGTTTTCCCTATCTTACCCAGATTGGAAATGTAGGGGCTGCTCATGTGATTGAGCAGTGGATAGAGCACTAGGCTTGGAATCAGGAAGGCTCATCTTCATGCATTCAAATCTGGCCTTGGAAACTTAGTAGCTGTGTGACCCTGGGCAAGTCACTCAATCCTGTTTTCCTCAATTTCTTTATCTATAAATGAGCTAGAGAAGGAAATGGCAAACCATTCCAGTAACTTTGCCAAGAAAATCCCAAATGGGGTCATGAAGAGTCTATCACAAATGAAAAATGACTGAACCACAAATAACTCCTATGATCACCTAGTCCTATTCTGATCAGCAGATTAGAACTTCAGAGCTCAAGATATAAGCTGTCCTCAGTCACCCTGATACCAGGGATTATACAGGTATGTATGTGCTTTAACTCCTTATAAATGGGCAAAGAAGTGAAATCAGGAGAGTTCAGAATGCCTCGATTATACCGGTGGTATGATGTGGTAAGACTGACCTTTCTGTAACTGCAAAGACTGTTTGCAAAAACTGCAGTACTATTCTTTTAGGAAGACAACTGCAAAATTACCTCTATCTAGTGCAACTGGGGGAGAAAATATAAGCTGCTGATTTATAGCTTCAGTTTTTCAAGTCATCTAACGTTCAGGTCTGTGTTTTTAAAGTGAAAACAACAGAAAACAGATTGCTGCTACCATTCTCTTAGCAGGCTATGAAAACAAACACAAAAGACTACGGCTGTAAGATTTTTCAGGGAAGCAGGATTTGAGATTGCTTCTGTGGTGGATCTGTATCTTTTAGAAATACAGCCTGCACTTTATGTTGGGGGTTGCTCTACATTCATGAATTCAGCCAGACTTGCAAAAAAGAGAAGTAATTGCATTACATGTAAAATAATCCAAGTCCTTGCAAAAGCCCTTATTCAGAGCAGCATGAGCTGCACTTGATAAAGATCTTATCTACTTGAAGAACAGGCATTTTATATGAAAAAATGTGACAGAACATTGATGAGAGAACTGCAGCAGAAGGTTCTTTTGAGAGAGTGAGACAGGGACATAACTTTTTTTTTCATCTACTAAACCAGCAAAAGAAAAGCAGAGGCCCACAAAGGGCCCCAGTGATTTTATCGAATAAATAATTAAATTACTTGCATGCTAAACAATGGAAGCCTGAAAGGGACTCTTCAAAAAACTCCATATTGGAAGCCCAGATGGAATAGAAATGATTCACCTGGAAAATGCTGAATAAAGGAGAGAATTATGGAAATGGCACAACAGGAGCATTCAAGGTTCAAATATTAATGAAGTAACCCACTTTGGTTGGGAAGAAAATATGCATCCCTCTGCCTATAAAGATGTGTGGCTTAAATGGATTTCACTCTCCAGATTGCTGTAGTAAAGCACATCGCCTCCAAACCACACAGGTTGCTATTTAGCTGGCTTCTCAAGTTTCATCTCCCAGATCTTAGGTTTGGAAGTACAAACTAATAGGAAATAACCAATGTCTAGTATTACATATATTATCCTATTTGATCCACACAAAGTCCTGTTACGTGCCAGGAAGACCCTACTATTTCCATTTTATAGTTGGATCAAAGAAGGCTCAGTCACTCACCCAACATCATACAAAGTAAGCCGTAGCCTTCAGACTTGAACCTTCAGAGTCCAGGCCCAGCACTTGCCACCACACCATAGAATTCCTGCATATCTTGGGGTCATTATAGGATCACATGGACCTGTTTCCCATTATTCTTCTGGATGTTACATTCATATATTCTGGATTTTCAGGGTCAATCTTTGTTTTGAAAAGTGGGCTTTCACTTTGGCTTCAATTGTTTCATAGAAGATGGCTACCATAACTATGGGAGCTCAGGATGGACCTCTGTACGTGCGCCTCTGGAATTTTGTTTGGTTTTGCTCCAGACCTGTGATTTCATTAGTGTTGGGGACTCCTAGTGTGGAAATTCATCTATGGAGGCAGATCAGGAATAATTCCAGGGGTGTTATGAGGCTCAAGTTAGAGAATGAATGTAAAGCACTTTGTAAACCTTAAAGGACTATATAAATGCTAGTTGTCATTGTCATAATCGTCATCATCATCAGGAGCAGCAGCAGCAGCCTGTGGTCACCAGACCTCTAGTAGGGTGATGATTTTATTACTTGAGTCTTCCCCTGACCTGCTGAGCTCAGTCAGTGTTTATAACATATAGTACTTTACAGCACAGCATAGCAAAGGGCTGTTTGGTTGTCATTCTGTCAACTCTTCAGTTATTCGACTCTTCATGAACTTATTTGGCGTTTTCTTGGCAAAAATACTGGAGTGGTTTGCCCTTTCCTTCTCCAGCTCATTTGACAGATGAGGAAATTGAGGCAAACAGGATTAAGTGACTTGCCCAGAGTCATACAGCTAATAAGTATCTGAAGTCAAATTTGAACTCATGTCTTCCTGACTTCAGGCCCAGTACTCTGTCCACTGGGTCATCCAGCTGCCTCAGTGTAGGTTTGGTAGATGTTTAACAACTGACACTGAGGAAGAAGTTATGCACAAACACTTAAATTTGATCTGCATTATCACTTTCTTAAACTGGTGTTTTTCCTTGAAATGCACTCCTGAAAACTCTTCCTTACCTAGTGATTTTTGAGAGTTGCCTGGGGATGCTGAGAGGTGACGTGAATTGGCTAGGGTCACAAAGGTAGTCCATGTCAAACATAGGACTTGTACTCAGGTCTTTCTGACTCTAATGCTAGTTCTGAGAGCTGGCCTCAGAGTTGAGAAGACTTGGGTACAAATCTTGCCTCTGACATGTACCATCTCTGTGACTCAGGACAAGTCAATACACATCCTTGCGTTTTCTCAGCTGTAAAAAAGGGAGAGGCGATGTGACAGTGGATAGAGAACTGGTTTTGGAGACAAGAAGATGGCAGATAGCATATTCCTTGGTACATAGCGAATACTCAATAATTGTCTTTCAAAAGCTTCCTTCCTTCCTTTACTTTCTTTTTTTCCTCTCTTCCTCCCTACCTTCTTTCCTTCCTTCCTCCCTCTCCCCCTTCTTTGTTTCTTTCCTTCCTCCCTCCTTTATTTCCTCCTTTTCTCCCTCCCTCCTCCTTCCTTCCTTTTTTCCTTCCTCTCATTTTTCCTTTCTTCCTTCCTTCCTTTCTTGTCCCGTCTCTCATACACACTGATGATGTGACTCTGGACAAATCTCTTAACATCTTAGGCAATTCTCTAAGACTAGAAATGACAAGTCAAGCATTGATCTCCCAGGAAGAAGAAATTTTCTCATTGAAACTCCTTACGTTTAAAAATTACTTAAGCTCTTTATACTTAAAATCTCTGGGTCTGGGAAAAAAAATGGGCAGGGGGTTAATAATACTTGTACTTCCCACCTTAGGGTTGTCAGAAAGGAAACACTTGGGGAGCCTAAGAGTGCTGATTAAATGCAAGCTGTTGCTGTTATCTCAAATGGCAATACTATAGCATTAGCCTCCAAAACTGAAATGATAGTCTTCCATTTCACTCCACCTGGGCAGGATTGCTGGCTGCGTTTTCAGAAGTAAGGCCAGCCAGGGACCAGTTGTCCTATTTCAAGGATGACCTAAAATTGGAGGCAAAATTGGGACTGGAGCCTGATTCTCAGACATTTGGGAAACAGGCAAGAACCAAGCTGTTTTCCTTAGGAACGAGGGCCCTTGTCATTTGTTTTGTTAGAGGACTGTGAGATGGAAATACTAGCTTCATTAGTCGTAAGTAAGGAAGAAGGGGGGGAGAATTAGTTAATCAATTAGAACTTTGTTTTCTAACAGCTGATATAATTATCCAGATAAGTATGGCTGATTGAAATTATTCACAGTTGAAGCCCAGAGAGCCAAAGTCTGCTTTTTAAATAGAATTCCAACTAAATGCTTTGTATAGTGAAAAATGCAGTCAACTGGAATTCAGGAGAGGAGAGGTTCTAGTTTTGATTCTCCTACTAACTCCTTGTGTTACCTTGGGCAAGTTATTTAACTGCTCTGGGCCTCTCTTCCCTCATCTGTAAAATGAAGGAGTTTGGCTAGATAATCACTAATATCCTTTCTTGTCCAATGATTTTCTGCTTCTATATGGCAAAAACTTAACAAGACTTTCATTAGGTTTGTAGGACTTGAATTGTGTTAGCGATTATTTAATTTATTCTTGCTGTCAACATTCTCTCTTTCCCCCTGGAAGCAAGGAAATATAGAGTCATTTTCAAGTCCATGGGATTGAAAATATTCACATGAAAAGGTTTGCACTTACCACTTATTTTAAGGTTCGACAAAATTACATGAGAGTTTGTGTTTTGTGGAAGGTGGTTACAGGGACCATACCCCAGGTTTTCCAGGCAATATCACTCCATTTAAAAAAAGATGTCTTTTAATGAGACTTGCAAAAGCAATATCCTTTGTTAGGCCACTCATTCTGATTTTGGTTTGGAAAATATAGTGACTGTATAAATGAGACACATTTGAGATCAGTGATGAAAACTGAGTGATATTTGAGAGCTTGTGCTTTAAAAATTTTGTAGGCTAAAGAGATGGTCCTTTTTTCATATGGAGCATATATTTGTTGTTCCTCTTTCCCACATTACTTGAGGCTGAGAGAAAGGGTTATACATTGGAAAAAAACTATCTGCACTATATTTTCCAAAAAGCTGGGCATGAGCTTGCAGCACTGTGATATCATCATGTCGATTCTTGCTGGGTAAGAATACTCAGAAAGGTTTAAATTGTTTTGGAAGAATATTCCAAAGTAAAGCCCCAAAGAAAATCTGATCAGGAAAGAAAAAGGCTGAAGCAAAGAGCCATATGGAGAGAAAGGAAGCAGTACTAACCTAGTCCCCAACTCCAATGTCTTATCTGGACCATGATGGAAGGAAGTTGTAGCAAAAAGTATTAACATGACGATTCTGGGCTGGGAAGTCAGCACTCTTTGGTCTGACAAACTAAGACTGAAGGGGAAACTAATTAGACAAATAACTTCAGATTCTGTCTCAACATCTTGGTCATAAATTTAATGTAATAATATCCCTCTCCCATTATGTTGGGGACACAAAGGGATTAAGTTGAATGTTGACTAGCATTTACCCAGAGGCAGAATCATTTGTATATGGGTGCTGGGAATGTTTATTAACTGATTTAATTTATTGTTATTTATCTTGTTATTTTGTTTTAATTAAATAGAATTTGCTTTTGGATTCATATATCAGTTGGTATAGTCTGGCATAGGGACATATTGGTAGGGACTTTTGCTATAGTTTTGAATAATTGTTGACCCAAAATGAATCCTGAACCTTAGGGTGCAACACACCTAAAATCTTTAAAAAGGCTTTCTCCTTTATTGCATACTCCTAGGCTAGTTAATGGCTTATCATTTGAGATAGCAGATTTGGGGTCCCTAGATTTTCATGAGTACACTGGAAGAAGTATCCAGTATTTTCTTGCAGAATGGAATTAGAGTTTATGATTGAATAACATAGGGAAAAACACCAGCCACATATTACTTGAAATCTTCTCTTGATTTTGTACATTGACTACATTTCAGCAAATTAAAGATTCATTTGGGTTAATAAGACTCTGATTTTTAGATTGCAAATACTCCAGGGAAGTCATTCTCATACCTTTAGCTGCATTAATTGAAACAGGTTTGCTTTTTTCAACTCTCTGGGGGCAGAAAATTGAGGCAAAGGGATTTTTCCAGTATAACTGGGGTGGAGAAAAATAGACCTCACATTGTATGAACATAGAGAACTAAGGGCAGTATAGTTTGAAGTGTGCATGTGGAAGGCAGCATGAGGGCAATTATGAAGCAGAATAGAGGAGCATAGAAAGGGAAGCAGGAAAACACAAAATTTACCTAGTTGAAATGTTATCTAGAATAGGCTGTATTTTCCTGAAAGTCAATGTATTAACAAAAAAAAAGTCCTCCTGCCTCTTGCAACTCTTTTCACTGTATGTCTGGTGCACAAGAAATTCAGGCCCCCAAATTACAGAGCTGACTATATAACTAGGAGTTTAGGGAAGAGTGAGGAAATTACATTCAAAAAAGTGAATTTTAAATATACTCAACTAGAGAGAAAGTATTCTACAATGAAGAGCTCATTTATTCAAGCAAGGATTTCATATTAATGCAGAAAGACAACTACATTCCCAATAGGTTTAAAGCTACTGACAGGAAATGATCATAGTTCTTTCTTGTTTTCTTTTTTTTCACAGGGATTTTGAAGCACAGAATAAAAAAAAGCAATGAGAACCTACTTACACCTAGTTTAGTTTGTGCTCTTCCAAATTGGATGTGGGTCATAGTTGCTTAGGGACATTCATGCCAGATCACACACTTCCCACCACTGTTGACATAGATAGATGAAGTTGTATTTTAGAGGAACAGTTGAAGTCCTCCTAGTCAGGCATTTCAACTAAAGATAAAGTGACCGACTTAACAGGGAATTGGGAGATGTGAAATGATTGTGCTCTTTGACAAGGAGCATATTTATGAATGGCTACTGCATAGAAATAGAAAGAACCCTTTACAAAAAGTCCTAAATATGAGCGAGGGATCATTGAGTCCCCTTGGAAGCAAATATGTGACTGCTTCTGCTAAGCCAGAATGTCTCGTTTATTCAGAGATTACGAGATCCCAAGCACTGAAAGGGAACTTACCAATTATTTGGTCATCTTTTCTAACCCTCTTATTTTATATGTGAGGGAATAGAGAAGTTTAATTGGGATAAAATTCTCTATGAAATTGGGGTGCTTAAAGATTTCTTCCCTTGGTTGACATATAAAACACAACAACCAGGGAGGGGGATGGGGTGGTTTGGGAGAAAGCAGAGGGGAAACTGTGCTTGTCAGAGGCTTAAATGTGAAGAATAAGAAGCCAAGTAGTATAGGTAGAATGCTGGACCTGGAGTTAGGACACTAATTACAGACTTATCACTGAGATACAGTGGGCTCAGTTCCAGAACACCACAATAAACTGACTATGGCAATAAAGCAAGTCACATGAATTCTTTGGTTTCCCAGTGCATATAAAAATCATGTTTATACTATATTGTGGTCTATTAAATGTGCAATAGCATTATGCCTAAAAAACCAAAACAAAATGATGTACATACTTTAATTTAAAATATTGCTAAAATTCTAACCACCATTCAGTGATTCATAATCTTTTTGCCTATGGAAGGTCTTGCTCTGATGTTGATGGCTACTGTTTGACTGGGATGGTGATTGCTGAAAATTGAGGTTGTGATTTCTTAAAACAAGACAGCAATGAAGTTTGCCACATCAATTGCCTCTTTAGGGTTATTAATTAGCTTAATTTTAAGATTGTCATGTTTCAGGGAATAGGGAGGCCTGAGGAGAGGAAGAAAAATGGGGAACAGCTAGTTGGTGGAGCAGTCAGAACACATACAACATTTATCTATTAATTTTGCCTTCTTATATGAGCTCAGTTCATGGTGCCCCAAAAGAATCATAATAGTAACATCAAATATCACTGATCACAGATCACCATGACAGGTAAAACAATAATGACAAAATTTGAAATACTATGAGAATTACCAAATTGTGATACAGAGACATGATGTGTGCACATGAGCTATTGGAAAAATGACTCCAATGTTTGACACAGGGTTGCCACAAACCTTCAATTTGTAAAATATGCAATATCTTTGAAGCACAATAAAATGAAATGCAATAAAACCAGGTATGTCTGTCTGTATGAACCCAGGCAAGTTGCTTTATCACTGGCTTCCTCAGTTTCTTCATCTGTAAAATGAGGATAATAATAGCACCTTTCTCCCAGGGTTGTTGTGAGAATAAAATGAAATAATATTTGTGAAGTACTTCATACACCTTAAATACTATATAAATGCTAGCTATTATATTACTATTATTATTAATTCTAAATTCCCAGAAAGATATTGTCCAAAAATACAAAAATAGTTAGAAACACAGGAAACTTGTGGAAACCATTTGGTCAGTGAATTTTTGTCTAATTGATTTTTCACTCATTCATTTTACAAATTTCCAAGTTTTTTCCTAGACTGTAAGCTTTTTGAAGTCAGAAACTGGTGTCTTCATCTTTGAATCTCCCACAGAGACTTGTAAGATAGTAATTATCAATAAATAGGGTCGTAGGATCATGAGATCATAAGTCCTCTCCATTACTTCTTTTATTTTCCCTGGCTTCATTCAATTTGGAACTCAAATCACATCTTTTACAGAACTTTTCCAGTCCTCCCAGATGCTAACTCCTTCTTCTCTAAGATAACCTCACTTGTACTCTGTAGATATCTTGTATGTGTCTAGCTATTTATATAAATTACATGTTTTCTTCCCCATTGGAATGTGAGCTCCCTGAGAGCAGGGATTTTTTTTTCTAATACCTTTCTCTGCACCCACAGTTCACAGTTCTCTAGCATATAGTAATTGCTTAAAAATGCTTTTGGGATTAATTGATTGGTTGGAAGGGATCTTATAAGACATCTAATCTAAACTCTTCATTTTCTAGCTGAGGAATGACAATTTCAAGAGGTTCAGTGTCTTGGCCAGGCCATACAGCCTGTGAGTGCCTAAAACAGAATGCTCTTGTTGAATGAAATGAATGGATGAATTTGAATGTTATACAGGAAAGTTGATAATTAAGGCTCTGGTAGGGTTATCATTATGAATAAAGGAAGCAAAATTGGTTTTTTTGTTTGTTTGTTTTTACTGTTCCCACCCTCAGCAAGGCCTTTTCCAGTGAAATGTTTTCAGCCCCCTCAATGGGAGGCAAGATAAAGATCTCCCTCCTCTATTTACCTCCACTGCTGAGAGTTTTTCATGCAGTGCTAATAGCTTCTCCCTGGGCAAAGAGTATCAAGAAGCAGGGGGAAAAATAGCTCTGGCCTTTTATTTGATTAAAAATGATATGGTGGGAAGATATGTAAAAAAGCAACATCTTTCCAATTTGAGTGAAGGAAAAAGTAGAGTAAAAATTTCATCCATTCATTTAAGTTAATATGTGTCCTTTCTTTCCCCCTGTGGTGAATTTACAAGTTCACAAACATTCCTTTCTGGGCTACACTCCAAACTCTCTGGATTATCTCTATCATGCCATAGCAGCTCTCTCATCCAGGAACTTCACCGTGGCCCTATGGCCCCTTCCTCTGATTGCCTGGTTTCTTCCAGAACCTTTATTTTGAGGAAAAAGTCTAGGCTTGACATGTCTGCCTCCATGCCTCTCTAGGCTCCACTGGTGATTCTCTGGACTTTCTCTACTGTGTTCCCATTCCCCCTTTGGTTTTCTTTTTATGGATTGTCTTCCCCCATTAGAATGTAAACTCTTTGAGAATAGGGTGTATCTTAATTTCTGGTTGTCTTTATATTCTCAGCACTGTGCTAAGCAAGCACTTAATGAATGTTTATTGACAAGCATATGCTTCTAGGAGATATGTCCAGCCTGCCTTTTTCCTTAAAATGGAGGCTCTGGAAAGAAATAGCCAGGTAACACATTTCCCAATGCAAAATGAAGTTGTCCTTTTCCTAAATTATTTTGAAAACCCTACTCTTTCAGTTTTTCTTGTGTCAAGAACACAGACTTGACTCTATTTCCTCTCTTACTGTTGCATTCATGTATATACTATTTATCTATTTATTCATTAGCCTATTTATCATATTTATTCATCCATTTATATGTTTGAAATATCGTCTCTTTATCACATCTAGGCTGGAAATGTAGTGGATACTCATGGGTCCCATCCAACTTCTAAATGGTATGGATGTTTTAATTGTTTTTTCAGTTTCACAATGTTCACCCATCCTTAAGAGACTGGTGAGAGAGGATTCTGGGAAGATGTCAGAGTAGGACAGAAAATTCCAAGCTCTCCAAATTTTCCTCACAAAAAAGAAGATTGCCTCAAAATGAGCATAGAACAGCAGAAATACATAAATAAACAAAGTGGGGGTAAAGCAGTTGTTCTTTTAAGACAACTTTAGAGGACCTTAGGAAAGACCCTACTTCCAAGGGAAAATTTTCATGGACAGTCTCTTAGAGAAAGGTCTTATTTCTCAAATATATAAAAAACTGTCAAATTTATATGAACACGAGTCATTCCCCAATTGATAAGTGGTCAAAGGATGTGAATAGGCCATTTTTCAATGAAGAAATCAAAACTATATACAATCATGAAAAAATACTCTAAATATTTATTGATGAGAGAAATACAAAGCAATATAACTTTGAGATACCCTCTTACACCTATGTAATGGTAATGGGAATTTGAAGATCTTCCCTGCCCCTTAATAAGCCTAAGTGAATTTCAGGACCTTCCCTGATTTGAAAATATACTCTGGCCCCTAATAGGTTGAATGTGGTCACATTGAGCCTGTGGTGGGAGGCTTGTTTTTCAGGAGGTACAACTTTTGTTACTTTGTAGTCAAGTGAGTCAGGAAGGTTGTGATGTGCTCTGACTCTGGAGAAGGATATATATATACCCTGATGTGAGATTTTGTTTTGGGGCTCACTTTGGGAAGAGTTGTGTGATTTAGACAGATGAGACTCTGGGCAGCTGTTGAGCCCCCCTGACTTTGAAAACCCAGATGTTGGTGCTTCTCTCTCTGGTAACTATGGATATAATGGTCAGACAGCTAAAGCCCTATCTTTTAAATTGTATTATTTTCTCTGTATTTTTTTTTTGTCGGTTGTAACTTCTGTTTGTATTCTCTGAAGTTCAGGGTGCTGGTTTTTCCCCCTGAACTAAGTAAATGATATATGTTTGATTAAAGTAAGATTGTTAGCCCTTTTTGAGTTGTTTTCCTTTAGAAAAGCAGATCTAAGAACCTGTGCTAGCAGCCATCCTGGGTATGTTGGGGTGCTTGCTGCTACAACTTATTAGGTTGGTTAAAATGATAAATATGCGTCAATTGGGGTATGGCTAAATAAGTTGTGGTATATGATTGTGCTAGAATATTACTGTCCTCTAAGAAATGATGAGCTGTTTGATTTTAGAAAAACATGTAAAGACAGATCAATGGAGGAAGAAGCTACATACCTCCCGAGAAAGAACTCATAATTATAAGTATGTACAATAAGTACTGTTTTAAATATGTGTATATATGCACGTGTACATAGGTATGCACATGTATAGGTCTATACATGCATAAGCATTGTGTATATATCTATATATGTATAGTGTGTGTGTTTAATTGTAGCCTTCTCTGGGATGGGAGGGAGGGAGGGAAAAAGTGTACAACAAAGAACAAAAAAAACTTAGAAGGAAATACAGAAAGCTGGGTAGCTTTGTGCAGTATTTATTACATAGGTTTTTTTTCTTTCTTAAAGTAAGCAATCTGTAATGGAGATCCATGGCTTTATATTGAATCCTCTTTATATGTTCTGCTGTGTATATGGGGACAAAAAAGAACCTGGTAGCCCTCTAGTCCCAGTAGCTAACCGTATCAGTCCCAGATTTAGTGCATGCACACACTCAGATGGCTTTAGTCCCACTGTAACTCACAACCCCTGGTCCAAGTGATGTTCCAGCCTCAGTCTCCCTGGCAGCAAGGATTCCAGGTGTGTTCCATACAGCTGGCCAATGGTATGGATTGTGACTGTGCCATGTCTTCTGCTCTCTGAAGCTTTTGACCAGATCCTCCTGTTAATCACCCAAACTGACTGGAGCCTATGTTTAGATCTCTTGACATCAGCTATCTCCTTGCTCTCACCCTGCGAATAGTCCACTTCCTTTTCCAGTCATACATGCCCCTGATCAGGTGCTTCTCCTGTGCAGAGTTTCACTGCTAGGATGTTGTAGCTGACTCTTGACTATCACATGCTTTTCTATTGTCTTTTAGATCATCTTAAATGTTATTTCTTTTGTCAGCCAGTCAACTAGCATTAATTATAAGTGTCTGCTATGTGGCAGGTACTAGACTAAGTTCTAGGCAAAGACAGTCCTTGCTCTCAAGGAACTCACAGTATAATGTACTTTTTTAGAGACTCAGGGGTCTTAGGAATTGCAGCAGAGTTTGAAGACTAGTACAAGCCATACCTAAACAGGAAGGTCCCTGTAACACACCAGAACTATCTGAGTCTATGTTCAGGGAAGGGAAACTCACTACTTTCCAAGGTAGCCCATTTCTACTTTGAACTGCTTTAATTATTGGGATTTTTTCCTCATGTTAAGCATAAATGATCTAGCATGTTATATTATATCCATGAGTCATAACATTCTCTTTCCCGCTTCTCCTGCAAAGTGTATAGAAAGAATTGTTTCTTTAGAGATCATTTCCTCCCCGTTCTGAAAAAATGTGACCCTTCTCTCCCAAATAATCCATCATTTTTTAGATTAACGTGACAAAGAAGCAGAAAACAACACAAGGGAGCCAGATGAGGAGAAATCAAGCCTTGCTTTATATTTGACATTTTTAATCAGCTCTTTTTTTCCTTTGACCCATCAGCTTCTGATGTCTGACATCTTTCCCTCTCTTTGACTTTTGAATACTCAGTTAAATTATTCTTCTGACTTTAGGTGGCTTAAAGGGATTACTTATAGTTAAAAGGGAAATAGAGAAGTAAAACTCCCAACTGTTTGATTTAAATAATTCTAATAACGTTTTCAGATTTCATAAAGTGAGTTAGTAAAATTAAATAGCACCTATACATCTAAGTGGTTTGTTGATGAAGAAGTAAAAGAGGGGTGGCTAAGGTGGTACAGTGAATAGAGCACCGGCCCTGGAGTCAGGAGGACCTGAGTTCAAATCCGACCTCAGACACTTAACACAAAACTAGCTGTGTGACCTTGGGCAAGTCACTTAATGCCAATTGCCCCCCCCCCCCCAGAGAAAAAAAAAGAAGTAAAAGAAAGGGTCATGTGTACTGTTAAAGTTATTAATCCAGAGCATATCAGAGGATGGACTTCCACCCAGGAGGAAATTTCTGCTCCAGTTTCAAATTTAAATTCAACAAGCATTATTAGCTATAAAGCATCATAAAAATCTCATCAAAAATGTATAACCAGAAAAAACAGAAGGACTGACTGGCTCATAGGAAGATGGAGGGATACATAATGGACAGCATGTGTGCTCTACTGGCATTTTTATGTTTTCAAAAGCATGGTAGGAAGGCCCCTAGACCATGGGTGAGACCTTCATGAAAATTCCAGAGGTAGGCAGGGATGAATAAATTGTGATTTTCACAGTTGGAACTAGAAACTACCTCGGCAATACACAGGCCCATCGAAGTAGTGGTGTCTTGAAGATGGAAAGTTTACGAAACATTTTTGCATTTATTATCTCACTTTTATCTCACTACAGCCCTGTAAGGTAGTTCTATAGGTCCTCTCCCCATTTTATAAATGAGGAAAATGATACTCAGAGAGGTTTTGACTTGTCCAGAGTCATATAACTAATATCAAAGTAATTATTAGAGGCAAGATTTTAATTCAGGCTTTCTTGTTTAGAGCTCTGTTGTTGTGAGGTGGGGTGGTTGGAGAGGAGGGAGGGAAGGAAGTTATGATACATACATTGATAATTAGTACACAACAACTCATAAGAAATGGTTATACTATTATAAAGTTATCCACATTATAATAATGCAAACCACCTTAAAATTTTATTGGCTGTCCTGTTAATACATTTTTTATGCTTACATACATTTTCTTATTACTTAAACCTTTTCCTTTCACAATTAATCACAAAGGAGTATGCCTAGAAATGCCTTTACCCATTAAAGAGAACTAGAAAAATTTCCAGGTACATTATAGAAAGTAATTCCAAATTTTCTAGATAAGAATGTGAAAACTCTTTAACAGAATAGAAATGTTTGAGAAAAGGATTTAGAAGGGCAGATTCAAGGATCCACCTTCTTTTTAGAACCTGGGCAATGATATTTTTTTTCCTGTAAAATAAACTCTTCCTCACAAAATGGAATAGCTATTATTTTTTATAGTTGAACAGAAACAAAAAAAAGGAGGGCTAAGCCTCTTAAGGATTGTAATTTAATTCAATATATATTTATCAAATAACTCCTATATGTAAAGTTTGGAGCTAGATCAGGGGTTCCTAAATCAGGGTCTTGAAGGTGTCTGTGGATAAATTTTAGGGCATGTAAATGCTCTGAAAAAAAAATAGGAAGCAACATTATATCTTTATTTCAACACAATTGGTTTCCTTTGTAATCCTATAAATTTTATTTAATACATTTGAAATATTATTCTATGGAGACCATAGACTTCAACAGACTGCTCAAAAAGCCCATGAGTGCCCTCCCTGACGAAAAAGGTTAACCCTCCTCTAGTCAGTGCAGACACAACAAGAGATATTATAGACTCTACTCTCTACTTCAAGAAATTTCAATAGACATTGATTAAGTACTTACTGAGTAGCTAGGTGGCACAGTGGATAGAATGCCAGGCCTAAAGTTAGGAAGCATCATCTTCCTGGGTTCAAATCTGTCCTCAAGACACTAGCTGTGTGACCATGGGCAGGTCACTTAACCCTGTTTGTCCCAGTTCCTCATTTATAAAATGAGCTGGATAAAGAAATAGCAAACCACTCCACTATCTTTGCCAAGGAAATCCCAAATGGGGTCATGAATGGGATATGGCTGGACAACAACAACAAAAAGTACCCACTATGTGTAAACCACAGCAATAGAAGCTAAAGATACAAAAATGCAGGAGAGTCATAGCACTGAAAGGGGCCATGGTTTGTCTTTAAGTACTTCACAGTTGTCATGTGAAAGTTGTAAGCTTTCAGAAATTGTGAAATATGTATTTCACATGAAATCAAATATTTGTGTAGCTTCCCCCCCAGGATGATAAGCAGGTATACCAAAAAAAGAAAGAAAGAAAAAGAAGAAAAGAAAATATATTAGACTTATTTTATTTGGCCCCAAAGGATGGAACTGGAAGAAAGAGATGGAAATTGTAAAGGGGCAGGTCTAGGTTTGATGTCAGGAAAAACTTCATAGCATCCAGAACTGTCAAAAAGTATTCTGGGTTACCTGGGCAAGTAGGGGTTTTCCCCTCAATGGAAACCCTCAAGATGAGGCTGGATGATTGCATGTACATGTTTAATAGAAAGGATTTTTCTTTTAGGGTACAAGTTGGTACAGATAATTCTTGAGCTCCCTTACAATTCTTAGATTCTGTGACTCTGTGATTCAGAACCAGGGCCAAGGGATTTTGGGGAGGGAAGACATCCAATATCAAGAAAACAAAAGGAAAAATTAAATGTGTATAAAAGAAAGGTTCATGTAAAGTGCTATGAGAAATTGTAGAAATGAGACATAAAATTATATTAATAATTGACATCTATATAGTTCTTTAAGATTTGATATGATGCTTTTCTCACAGCACTAGTTAGGTCAGTTATATAGGACAGTCACATATAATAGAAGACTACCCTTTGGGCTGCACTGGTACCCACTTTATGTTAGGTGATTTAGAGGAAATCCCTTTACACAACAGGTGTAGACATGGGTAAGAGTGGGACAGGATGAAAAAGCTGCCTTCCCCATTAGAGGGAGTAGACATATTAGTGAAATAACAAGTTTTATCAAGTATTGAAGCATCACATGCTTGTTATGTTTATTGTAACCCTTTGTTATTAATGCAATCAACCACACTATGTAGTCATAGGACTTGTGTGGGAAATCCTGCTCTGATATTTATTACCTGGGTGACCTTGTGACATTCTTTAAAAATCAATTTTAATTGGTGGATTTTGTTTTTACTTCATCTATATTTCCCATTGTATTTCTTACCCCTGACCTTTCCATGCCATATGCCAATGAATAAAATGAAGAAAAAGTCCATTTTTTCAAAGCTTACCAACTCATTTATATCTGATATCATAGAAGGAATGCTCTACATTCATCGTGCCCAAACTGTACAGAGAATGGGAAGAGATGCTTTCTTATATCACTTTTTTGGGTCCAAGCAGAGTCATTATAATTTTGCAGTCTAATGATTTACTTGAATGATTATGACTATCTTCTATTTGCAATATGAATTGTAAATCTGGTTAAGTGTGATGGTATATACTTATTATTCCAACTACTGGGAGACTGAGGCTATTGGAATAGTTAAGCTTAGGAGTTCTGAGCTGCAAGAGGGCTGAAGTCAATCTAATGACCATGCCAAGTCTGGCTGATATACTTCCAGCCTGGGGGAAAGATGCAAACTCAAAAAAAAATCTTACATCCCATTTTTAGTAGCAAAAGTCCAATTAGACAAAAATAAAGAGAATGACTAAGAGAATCCCTTATATAAACTGTGACACCCAAGGAATTCTACCAACCACTGTGTTCTTCTTCATTATGTCTACTAATGATTAATATAGTCATGAAGAATCTGGCCTCTTCAGACCTCAGATTGCTGTATTTGTCAGATACTCTCTTTGTCCATCTGAAGAGGAAACAATGTTAGTCCTCACTCCTCTAGTCTACTCCAAATCAGTCTGAAATTCTGAGCTGAGCCAATTTCCAGGTTAGGGGTTATGTATAAGACTTAACAAGAACAAAACAAAATTGAGTACCAAATGTAATGATAAAACAAAGTACACTCCGTGTGTGTGTGTGTTGTTTGCAACAATGGTTTGTACTCTAATGATATATCCTGTAATCAGAGATCTATGTAGCTCTGTTTCTGTTCCTTAAAACCCCCAAATGAATAATAGCTAATTTTGAAAATGGAATTCCATAGAAAAAAATAATCAATTTACTACAAAAATGTATTCTAGAAAATTCTGTTTTATTTCAGAGGTTCTCAAAATGTGATCCAGGGACCTTTTGGGTCCTCCAAGACCTTTTCAGGGGATCTGCATGGTCAAAACTATTTTCTTCATGCTAATTAATACTTAATTTTAATAACCAATATATTGGGGAGATTCAGAGCTTTCCTTTTCTTCCAAATTCCTGATTTTAAAAAGTTCAGTCTCTTAAAGCACATTAGTGATAATGAGACTGAATTAACTATCCTCCATCTTGGTCAGACCCAACCCAACCTTATAAGGAATTTAGTCTAAGGTGGAGAAACCCACTGTGTTCTGCTCAGATTTGTGTGAAGTATACATTTTTTGAACAGATAGCCCAAAGCTGAGGGTGGTCTGACTATGAGATGGTTTCTCTGTCTAGGGGTGATATGATGTCACTTTAAGGCCCTCACAGAACACCTGCTCTTACAAAGGGTATATAATGTGACCTCACCACCATGACTGTCATTGGGCTAAGAGAGGCAGTCAAATTACCATCCTTTTATTAATAACTTGCTGACCTTATTAATAAAATGATTAAGTTACCCAGAAATGATGTATCCCAAATGTTTTTAATTGTCACTATACTTAATTTCAAATTTGGTAAATATATGTACATATATATTTACTTTTACCTAAATAATTGTGTATACAATAATACATACAAACAAAAACTCTTTGGGGCATCTTTAATACTTTTAAGAGCATAAAAAGTCCTGAGACCAAGATATTTTAGAATTGCTTTTCTGTTTTAATTTTTTTTGAAAGGTCTAGATCACTAATTTCATCCGTGTAGGAAACTCTCAGTATTGGTACTCCCTCCATTGATGAAGCTTGCCTGAGTGGTTTTAATTTAGAGAATTGTCTTGGACATTGTGGCTTTAATTTGCTGTGGATAGCAACTAATATGTATCAAAGGCAGGTTTTGAACCCAAATTTTACTACACGAATTGACCCTCTATCCTCTATGGTGGGTTATCTCTCCTTTTTGAATGATTATGGATAATAAGACTTTCCAGTCTTATTCTTTCCTTTTACTGTTAACATGTCTTGAAATGTAACAGAATTAAATGAGGCTCAAAAACATCATTTACATTTTTATCATTTTATATAACTGACATTTCCACTAAGAGGAAAAATTGTGGCTTTTTTATGGTATTTTTTAGAAATGAAACTTTGGCACATAGTCCTCTTGGACATATTCATTCATAAATAGTTCTATTTATGAAGCCACAAAGGAATTCACTGGAGAACTACAGAAAAAATATTTTAAATGCAAATACAAGAATGTTATTTGAAACACTATTGTGAAATAACAGTGTAATATATCTGGATTATTCTAGTTCTTATAGTACAAAGCCTCAGCCTGGGGGAGCAATCCTTGGAGGTGTAATTGCCTTTAAGCTTTTATTTTAAAAAGATTACCAAATATCAGGTTTTTACCCCAGAATGGCATCACATTGAACAATTTTGCTTATCCTATTAATGGTTTCTATCTTTTGACTAAAGGGATAAAACTTGAAATTTAATGATGTTCAATTTTTAGAATATTTCCTGAGAGGAAAGACTCACTCAAGCAATAATGCTATTATTTAAAAAAAGAACTGGGCTTGATGACTCAAAAATAAGTAGTACCAATGTTTTTTGTTGGTTCATCTGACTTTTGTCCTATCAGGTTCAATATTTTGACCACTGACTTAGATTAAAGCATGCATGTCTTGCATTTCATTGGAGTGTAGTCGATCACCTCATAGTCCTTTTCGCACTGGAGAATATTAGAGTAATCAACATATGTGTTTAATCTATAACTTTAATCAGGGCAGTGACTACATTTTATTCTTCTTCCATAAGCACAAAGCATTATATATCATTGGTACTCAGTAATTTTTTGTTGAATTGAATTGTCATTGATTCAATGTCAAAATAAATAGAAATCCCTCAAAATAATTTTCCTTCCTTCCTTCCTTCCTTCCTTCCTTCCTTCCTTCCTTCCTTCCTTCCTTCCTTCCTTCTTTCCTTCCTTCCTTCCTCATTCCTTCCTTCCTCTCACCCCCCCCCCCTTTCTTTCTTTCTTTTTTTATTTCTCCAGAGAAGGGAAAAGTCTTTTAGTGGAACAGAAAAAGAATGAAATTGTATTATCACTTCCAATAGTCTTATCTAGTGGCACTATGAGAATTTACCCAAATTCCTTAGACAAAGTAGTGATAGTTAAGTCTTACATACCTTCCTCCTGAATTTACTCTTAAGGACACCTAATTCATTCATGGAGAAGTACTAGTCAACCTTTGCGCAAATATAATATAGCTCTTTATCAATAGTTAGAAATTTATTCCTCTGTATTTATAAAAATAGATATGAAGATATATTCCATGTTTGAAGATAACAACTACATAGAAGGTAGCCTCCAGTTATAAGAGAGAAATTTCTAATAGAATACTTTTGTGCTGTTCCCCAATTGATAAATGGTCAACAGATATGAACAGGCAGTTTTCAGATAAAGTAATCAAAACTATCTATAGTCATATGAAAAAATGATCTAAATCACTATTGATTACAGAAATACAAATTAAAATAACTATGAGGTACCACCCTACAACTATCAGATTGGCTAATATAACAGAAAAGGAAATGGAAATAATGGAAGGGATATGGGAAAATTAAGGCACTAATGTACATTGGTGGAGTTGTGAACTGATCCAACCATTCTGGAGAACAACTTGGAACTATGCCCAAAAGGTTATAAAAACAGGTATACTCTTTGACAAAGCAATATCACTACTAGGTTTGTATCCTAAAGAGATAAAAAATTAAAAGGAAAAGGACCTATTTGTACAAAAATATTTATAGCGCTCTTTTAGTTGTGGCAAAGAATTGGAAATTGAGGAGATGCCCATCAACTGGGGAATGACTGGACAAGTTGTGGTATATGATTGTGATGGAATACTATTATGCTATAAGAAATGATGAGCAGGATTCTCTCAGAAAAACCCAGAAAGACTTTAATGAACTGATACAAAATGAACAAAACCAGGAGAATATTGTACATAGTGACAACAATATTATAATGATCACATGTAAATGATTTAGCTATTCTCAGTAACATAATGCTCTAAGACATTTCTGAAGGCCTTATGAAGAAAAATCTTCAGATTTCTTTTTCAAATCTTTCTCCAGAGAAAGAACTGGTGGAGTCTGACACAGATGAAAGCATACTTAAAAAAACACTTTATTTTTCTAGTTTTTCTGTCTGTATTTTCTTTAACAACATGACTAATATTTAAATGTTAAACATGTATAACATATCAAATTGCTTTCCTTCTAAATGAGGAGGGAGGGACAGAATTTAGAGTTCAATATTTAAAAAAATGAATACTAAAATTATTTTCACGTGTAATTGGGGAAATAAAATAAATACATTTAAAAAGGAATAGCTGGGGCGGCCAGGTGGCTCAGTGACTAAGAGCACCAGCCCCAGTGTCAGGATGACCTGGGGATTGAATCCGGGCTCAGATACTTAGCACCACACCCAGAAATAACTGGCTGTGTAACCTTGAGCAAGTTACTTAACCCCAATTGCTTATAAAAAAAATAAAAAGGAATAGCTATGTGTAGCTATATGTAGGATGGTGATGAATGGGGGGAATGAGGAGGAATCACTTTCTCTATAAATTCCAAATATCTATGTCTTTATCAGTATCAAATATAGGCATCTATCAATTATAGGTATCTATGAATATCAGGAAGAGAGAAGCAAAGAACTCCAAAATGGAATTCAAGTAGTGTATATAGAAAACAGATCCCTCACCCAACTTTCCCAAGTTGGCTCACATCTGCCCCCAAGGGTCTTAACTTTTCTGGTCTAGCAGATTTAAAAATTTGTTTTGTTTCAAATCTATCTCTGGTTTGGTTTTGCTTCAGTTCTATTTTTGATTATATTCTCTCTGGTAAGCCAACTTTGAGTTGGCTAATGAATATAATTATTGAGTAACAGAAAAGGAATTTGTGATCTTGGAGCTAGTGTACGGAAACACTACTTTGCCACTCTTGTTAGAAGCAAGATATATCTATTGCCTTTTCCAGACTGACCACTTTCCCCAACTTCTGTTCATAATGTTAACATTGACTATGGCAAACAAAGCTTAGAGGTCACTAATTTATATAAATGGGGAATAGATAACACATGGTTAGCAAGTTTCCAGATAATACCAAACTAGAAGAACAGTTAATACACTAGATGACAAAACCCAGATACACAAAGACATCTACATACGAGAACTTTAGGCTAAAACTGATAAGCTGAAATGCAATAGGGATAAAATCACTATATCAAAATATCTCAGAGTTGGATAGGACTTTAGCTGTTGTTGATTCTTCATTTTTGAGGAGGACAAATGACATCATGATATTGGGGTTAGGGTACAGTGTTTTTGACTGTGACTGATCAGTACAATGTGTTTGAAAGGCTTTGCTGCAGGTCGGGCATAAGGAGTAGATTAGAACTTCTGGGATGAAGATATCTTTGGATTTGTGCAACACACATTTCCTTTGTGCTACTGTGATCCTGCTTTGCTCACGGAGTACATCACCTTCTTTGATGAGGGCGAACCATGCTGGGCAGTCTTGTGCCAGCATCTTCCATGTCTCACAACTGATAATAAAGTTCTTCAGATAGATCTCAAGATGTCCTGGTACCACTTCTGATTAACACATGAGCGCTTACCTTGTGCAAACTGAAAATGTTCTTGTACTGCTTCTTCTATGAGCATTTGCTTTGTGTGAGTTAGAGTGAAACACAGTGGTTAGAAGAAGGGGACCTTCAGATGCTGCCTAGTTCAAATCATACATGAACAAGAATGCTCTCGATAGCATACAAAACAAATGAACATCATCTAGCCTCTCCTTAGAGTACACTAGGAAGGAGAAGCCTATTTTTTTTAAGGCAGCCAACTCCAGCTTTAGATAGATCTGCCATATAAGAAATATAAGGTTTTAGAGTTGGATTTAAAAATTGCACAAATACTAGAGGAGGAAACCCATGGCTAAGCAGGTCAAGTAGCAAAGATCTAAATAATGCATTTAATGACTGTGAGCTCAGTGTGAGTAAACACTGTGCCTTGACATTATACACATGCATGTAATTTATTATTATTATTGGATATATACATACATATTATACATATATACAATATATTATATACACACGTATATAATACAATACATTGTATACACATGTTCACACATATGCATGAATGAATATGTACATATATGTGTACATATGTATGTATTTCTCACCTCTATTTATGAACTCCTTGAGAGTAGGCACTATCTTGCTTTCCTATTTGTATCTCCTGCACTTAGCACAGTGTTTTTCACAGTGTTTTGGAAATGTTTTTTATTCATTAATTCATAATAGCAAAAAAATAAAGAAGGAAAAAGAAAGAAAAGATTCAGTCTTAGACTGCATCAAAAGATAGAGAGTATCAAGAATGAGAGATGTGATAGGAACTCTGCTGTATTTTTTTCAGACCACTTTGAGATTATCATGTGCAGTTTTTGTTGTTACATTTTATTTGTTATATTTTATCGATACATTCTGTTTTTGTGCAAAAATCAGTTTCTCCAAACCCCTCACCTTTTTGGGGGGGTGGGGTGGGGAGGGATTGGCAGGACAGGCAGTAATGGGCTCTTATAGCCAAACATGTTCCTACATTTTGGGAAGGACAAACTGTAGTTTGCCTAAAGAATGGTTACCAGGATAGTGAGATGAATGAAGAACATGACAATCAAGGATCAATTGAAGGAACTGCAATATCTTGCCTGGAGAAGACCTAGGGGATGGAGAGAAGGTTTGGGGCACAGAGATGGGAATGATATGACAACTATTTTTTTTTAATTGTCCAAAGGGCTTGTCATGTGAAGCACACATTCTGTTTGCAGAATTAAGTCTGAAGGGTGGAAGCTGCAGAGAGGTAGATTTTAACTTGATTTAAAGAAAATAAACAATAATTTTAGCAATTGGACTATCTCCAAAAGGAGTGAAAGGCTCATTCCTGGAGGTTTTCAGATGGAGGCTGAATGACCTCTGCTTGGAGATTTATAAAAGGGATGCCTTTTCCAATATCAGTTGGATGACTGTTGAAGTCCTATTCAACTCTTCTACAGTGAAATGTTAATATGTCCCAGGTGTAGGTGGCCACAGTGCATTAAGCTAGAGCTGGGGCTGAGATGTCAATAGGGCCTCAGGAGACAGCTGAACTCATGAGGAGCAGGCAACATACAGAATGAAGATTTGAAACTGAAGCCTAAGAACAAGGATCCAAAGGGTTTCTTTATTTTGTTTTTGAGGTGAATTTTCCATAAAATGGTAGTGAAATTTCCCTTGCCCTTTGTTCTCCCTTTCTCTCTACTCGTGGTATTTACTCCTCCTCTCCCCTCCCAATCCCTTCACTTTCTGTTTCCAGAATGAGAATAAGCTAAGAGGACAGCTCCTGCCTATGTCAGGGACAGAGAAGACATGGGAAGGGTGCACCCCACTCCTATGCATAAAGAGTTTGGGGGAGGTATTTTAGCGTTCTGATCCACTTCTCTCTGAACCAGTGCCTCGTTTAGTTCTAGAAGTGAAAAAAGCATTTTATGTGTATTTAACACCCTTATTCCTCGGTTCTGTCGGAACTGATCTGATCTGGTAAATCTAACTACCACTGGTTACTTCCTAACTATCTCTATGCCATGTTGCTCGTTAGTTTCCACCTGTATTGGGAACTGAATATGCCACTCTGGGACCCTGGGCTCTGATTGATCAGTATTTCACCCTGTCTTAACCAGTCTCAGGTGTACCACACCAGGTTTGCCACTTTAGTGTTCTTTCACTCTCTTCCAACTTTTGTTCTGAGAAAAGTAAACAAATTGGCATTGCAATTCCTAATAAAGATGTGTGGGATCAATTACCACATAACTTCAATCACTATTCTCTCTTCTAAACACTCCTCTCTCATACATGTTGTCTTCCCCCAACAAAATCTAAGCTCCTTGGGGCAGAGATTGCCTTATTTACTTGTATTTCTATCTCTAGCACTAATACAGTTCCTGACACATCAGTGTTGAATGAATGATTTTTCATTAATTCATTTATTGATTGTATAAGTGGTAATTTTTTTTCCTCTTTGGAACATGTCCTACATTTTACCACTTGAAATTTGGTAACCTGGTCCTGAAGCAAGCTCATCCACAGACCTATAATTACACAGGCTACCCTGTGTGGGGCACTGGAGTAATACTTGGTTATTGGATAGTTTTCTTAGCATAGTAAAATTAATATGAATTCTAAGGTCTCTCCCAACTCTGAAATTCTCTGATTAACAAAAACATACCCTGTAATATGGAATTGTGCAGTAAAAAAGCAACTTACTTTCCCAGTGAAGTGAAAAGAAGTCAAGGTATGATGGTATCATTCAAATTGAGATTCTCTCATTGTAGTTCTTTTTGGCAGTTCAATTTATGTGACTACTAAAGACGACTCTAAAGCCCACTGCAGCTTTTGATATGACATGCAAATGCTCAATATTAATAATTTCCATGGAACAACTTCAAATTTCCCACCATTTGCTTGCAAATAAGGTCACCCCATATGTGATTCCACGCAAATTATGATCAATATTAGCTGCATATGGCCAAAGAGGACACACAACTTTAATCTTGTCCACAATTTTATG
The DNA here is from genome assembly GCF_028583685.1 of Petaurus breviceps papuanus. NCBI lineage: Eukaryota > Metazoa > Chordata > Mammalia > Diprotodontia > Petauridae > Petaurus > Petaurus breviceps. The sequence continues at coordinate 18,409,035 of NW_027187419.1, read as the reverse complement.
ACCCCATCTGTAAGCTGCTTAATACCTTGTTTGCAGATTATCTTCCTGGCAAGAATTCTTAGACTTCAGGATGACCTTAAAATTTACATGCTGATTAGTAAGCCATTACACACCATATGTTTGAAAGTAAAAACTGCTCAAAAAGGGGGGAGAAATCTCACTGGCATTGTTTATGACCAGGCTAAAATGAAGGACATAAAACAGGGTTTTGTTCACATCTAGTTGGGTGAGGAGTTGTAATATAATACCAAGCAAAGGCAACTTCCCAGGTTCAAAATACCAGCATAGGTGCTCTCTATTTTATTCAGTAACAAACCCAGAACAGAGAAGATCAAAACATGACATCATTCCAAATACAGCATTTACTAAGCATGATTAAATAATCTCCAAGGACTACCCCACCCCAGGACCTTCCAATCATTCAATCAATTACAAAGTCTCTGTTCTAAATACTTCTCCACCCCTAGGCTATACCTTAATTAAGTCCACCACAAAGCCCCTCTTCTCAAATGGAGATTAGTTTCCAAACATAAGGTCAAAAGTTCCCCACCCATGGATCACAATTGAATCTACCCCAGAGTTACATCAAGTTTAAACACAGCACTTAATACCCAAATGGAGGTCTTTTCTTCATCTTGACACGAGGCAAGTTCTCAGCAATCTTAGTTCCTGGGGAGACAAGGCTTAGCAAAGCCACAAGGTACATTGCCAGTCCCTTCATGAATTTATCCTCTGTCTGTAGAACAGTCCTAGAACCCCTGAACACATTAGCAAAGCCCTCTCCCAGGATTTCTGTAAACATACAACAAGAAAATCCTTCTTCAGGGCTTCTGAACCAACAGAAAGGCTCCCAGACCCCTGCAACAACAGCACTGTCCCTCACCAGTGGACAGTATTCACTCTGTCTGCAGGACAGTCTCCAGACCCCTGCAACAACAGCACTGTCCCTCACCAGTGGACAGTATTCACTCTGTCTGCAGGACAGTCTCCAGACCCCTGCAACAACAGTACTGTCCCTCACCAGTGGACAGTATTCACTCTCTGTCTGCAGGACAGTCGCAGGCCTTCTTAGCGAACAGCCAGGTTCCAGGACTTCTTCAACAAAAGGACAGTCTTTCACCAGTGGACAAATCTGGCAAAATAACATCAAAACAGACAGACAAAGTACCAGCAAAACAGCCATGTCTCCTCAGTCCTTGGCAGCTCAGGGGGCAGGTCTCAAAAGTCCAGGGCAATTCAAAGAGGCCACCAGCAATTCTCTTAGTCTCTCTCTCTCTCCACAAGGTGCTGCTTCCAAAAAAAAAATCTTCCGCCTCTCTCTAGTGTCTCTCCAAATCTACATCACCAGCCCCTCCCACTTCAGGACTTTCTTTTCACATCAACAAGCCCATCCCACAGGTGGGATTAACAAACTCTGGGTTTTAATACAATCAATTTGAAAACCAAGCCAATACAGGGGAATCTTTAATTGCCATTACTATCACAGGAGTTGATTACGCAAAACAAATCTTGCTGAAAAAGTGGTTTTAATTTCATTGACTCTCCCCCCGCCCTCTCCCTTACCATTCATTTCTCTTATCCTCCTTCCCTACCCCCAGAGTTGGCACATCCTTCTTCCTAAGGCCATCATATCAACATAATACAAACCAGGATAAAGAGAATGTGTGTATATGTGTATATCACGCACACACACACATATACACACCCTTGCTTTAATTCCCCCAGAGTCTGGACTCCACCACTGACATTGCCATTAACAGGTCAAAGATATTTTTCTATACCTCATTTATTGATGAACAATTTCAGTTAGTTGAACTACATTGCTAATGTCATGATTTCCCTGAAGTATTTGCCATATCCTGTTTAATTCTTCCCAAACAGAACAAAGGGTTGATTTAAAGGGATTTATTAAATGATCATGAATTATGTTTACCTTCTAACTCAATGGCTCTACATTTATACTCAAACCTTATAAAGAGATAATATATCAATAGTAAGCTGCTCATTACCATTGGCTGTGGTGTTGATTCCATCTTGAAGTCATTTATCACAGAATATGTGTTACTCATTCAGTTTATGGAAAGATTGTGTCTTTAATTTATTATTAAAGAAAAAAATATGATCTCTCATGGGAGGCTATGTTAGAGATTAGAAAAATAATGTGCCTTTTATTTCCAAGGGTTCAGAAATGTGGGCACATTGTACTGAAAATATTAGAATTTCATATTGATGTTGTGAAGAAAGCACTGGACTTAAAGTCAATCAGTCAATCAACAAGCATGGATTAGTCTCCTTTTGTGTCACATACTGTGCTAAGCACTGGGGATACATATACAAAGAATGAAGCAAAATCTGCTACAAGAGGAGGGAGCAGGGTCATGAAAACCTATGGAAGAGGGAATATCTCCAAGGAGGTTATTGACAGTGTTACATACTGCAAAGAGATCAAGGAAGATGAAGTTTGAGAAAAGACCATTGGATTTGGCAACTAAGAGCTCAGGAAATGGGAAAGAGCAGTTTCAGTTGAACAATGAGGTCAGAAGTCAGATTGTAGGAATTTACAAGAGAGCCAGAGGAGAGAAAGATGCCAATTGTAAATGGCTTTCTCAAAAAGTTTAACTATGAAGGGAAAGAAGATATATTATATATACATATATATATATAATATATGTATATATAATATTATATATGGTCAACTCAAGTGAGGATTTTTTTTAAGACAGGAGAGACATGGATTTTCTGTAGATAGCAATGAAATGAAACAGAATATAGGTAGAGATTAAAGATAAGTCAGAGTAGGAATGATAATGGGAGCTATTGGCTGGAGAAGGAAGGAACATCTGCAAAAGGTTCACCTCTTCTTCTGAAATTAAAGTGAAGAAGGGGATAGTGGAGGGAGGTGTCTGAGTAGTATGAAGTGAGAATGATGGGAAAAGGGAAAGCTCTGGGCAAATGGTCTTCATTTTTTTTTTGAGGTCATAGAATGAAAGGGTAGAGGACAGTGTAGTAGAGGATAGTATAGAATTAGTTCACCAAGGGATCAAAGAAAGAATAATATAGTCAGTTCAAGGCTGACAGCCTTATAAAAAAAGCAGAAGGGTGGAGGAAATAGAGATCACTCTATGGAAAAAAAAACTTGTTTGGACATCATAATGAATAAGAGTATGAAAGGGTAAAAGATTATAATGAGGTTAAGGAACTGGGGAAATTCTAAACATAGAAGTAGTACACTTGTGGTTAAGGTCAAGAGTGAGGTAGATGCTGTTATCTCCATTTTGCTGTTGAAGAAACTGAGGCAAGCAGAGGTTAAGTAACTTGCCTAGAGTCACATAGCTAGTAAGTCTTTGAGGCTGGATTTGAACTCTGGTCTTCCTAACCACAGGCCCAGTGCTATAATCACAGCACCACCTAAGCTATCTTATTGCCTAATAGTCTCACTTTATTACTCTTACAGATATTTGAAGCATTCTAAAGGAATATGATCTTTTTTTGAATACTTACAGTAATGGGGAGCCTACTACTTAACAAGGTAGCCCATTTTAGTTCCTGACAATGAATCTCAGCCATGATTAATATCTTATTTATATAATATGTCAAAACAAAAAGTTGAAAAGTGGTTTGAGCTCTTTATATTTCTCTAGAATAAACTTCCTCATAGTAATTTTTATCTATTGCCCTAGTTCCACTGTCTAGATAAGTCTTCCTTCCTATTTTCTTGCTCTTGGCAACTTCCTACTGAATCTATGCCTAAGGGTCCTCCTTTAGTTCCTATGAGCTTTCTATACCATACATACCAATGGTTCACTTCAGGGGAAAGACTCCATCATACTTGTTGCTTGAAGTGTCATGGAGCTGACTGATTGACTAAATTTTTCACTTTTCATCTGGTTGTTCTGACACAATATAAACAAGGCATTCACCTTGGCTGAGATTCACTGTGTCTGCTACAATCATAATTTAAAATCTTTTCTCTGCCTTTTCTTTGGTGAAGCAATTTGCCTTACCATGACAAGCATGATGATGCTGTTGATCTTCAAAGAAGGAAAGTAAGAGGGCAACCGGGGTCATGGCCATTAGATGACTAGGATGAAAGCATCCAAGTGTTCGCAACCACTATTATCTCAGAATCATAAAGCTGACATTCAATCTAATTCAGCAAATATTTTAAAAGTGACTCTCATATTAGTGACTGAGCTGGCAGATGTTAACTGTGTTAGCTGGGTCAATCCATTAGGAATTTTACTCAAGATCTGGGTTTGAGCAAAGAAAGGAAGCTATGATTCATCACTTGGTCCATTAAGTATGTTTATTGACAACTACTCTCAAAAGGACAAAATACACTTCAACCTTGTCAACTTTGGCTTCCAGATTTCTGGACACACTGGAGTATACCACACCATGGCAATCTATGCAACACAGAAGGATATTTAGATGGAAGGTAAAGGAGAGATGGGGTGGCAATAGACAAAATGTTCAGCATTAGAGCTTGCAAGGCCTGGAATATAAGATGTATTGTGGTATAGTAAAAAGAGATGGATTTGTGGTCAAAGGGTCTGAGTAGGAATTTTGGTTCCCATCACCAGGCAAACTAAGCAACTTCTCTGAATCCCAGTTTCCTCATCATTTGAAAATGCAAAAAAGTTGAAGTAGATGACCTATAAAGTACCTCCCAGCTCTAGATTTAAAATCTTATGAACTTGTAATTCAGTGTTATTATTGGGGAGTCTTCTCTGACCTTAATCCACTCTGCCTTCCCCCCAAGATGTCATGCAATCTGATATAGGCTATACATGTACAATCATATTAAATATATTTCCACATTAGTTACATTATAAAGAATTAGAACCAAAGGGGAAAACCACAAGAAAGAAGAAACAAAAAAATAGAAAATAGTATGCTTCAATCTACCTTCGGAGTCTGAATGTTCTTTCTCTGAATGTGAATAGCATTTTCCATTATGAGCTTTTTGGAATTGTCTTAGATTCTTGTATTGAGGAGGAGAGCTAAGTCTATCAAAGTTGGTCATTGAACGATGTTGCTATTACTGTGTGCAATATTCTCCTGGTCATGCTTGCTTCACTCAGCATTAGTTCATGTAAATCTTTCCAGGTTTTTTCTGAAGTCTACCTGCTCATCATTTCTTATGGAATAATAGTATTCCATTATATTAACATGCTACAACTTGTTAGCCATTCCTCAATTGATGGGCATCCCCTAAATTTCCAATTCTTTGACACCACAAAAGAGCTGCTATAAATATTTTTGTATATGTGGGTCCTTTTAACATATTTATGATGTCTTTGGGATATAGATCTAGTAATGGTGTTGTTAGGTCAAAGGTTATGCACATTTTCATAGCACTTTGGTCATAGTTCCAAATGATTGGATTAGTTCACAACTCCACCAGCAGTGCATTAGTGTTTCCAGTTTTACCACATCTCCAACATTTATCATTTTCCTGTTTTGTCATGTCAATCAATCTGATAGGTGTGATATGCTACCTCAGAGTTGTTTTACTGTGTATTTCTCGAATTACTGGTGATTTAAAGCATTTTTATATGACTATAGATAGCTTTAATTTCTTCATCTGAAAACTATTTGTTCATATCCTTTGACCATTTATCAGTTGGGGAATGACTTGTATTTTTCTAAATTTGAATCAGTTTTCTACATATTGTAGAAATGAGGCCTTTATTAGAGACACTGGCTGTAAAAATTGTTTCCCAGCTTTCTGCTTCCCTTCTAATCTTGCATTGGCTTTGTGCAAAAGCTTTTTAATTTTATGTAATCAAAATTATCCATTTTGCATTTCATAATGTTTTCTGTCTCTTGTTTGGTCATAAATTCTTCCATTCTCTATATATTTGAAGGTAAACTATTCCTTGCTCTCCTAGTTTGCTTATAGTATCAGCCTTTTTATCTAAATCATGTACCAATTTTGATCTTATTTTGGTATATGGTGTAAGATATTGGTCTGTGCTTAGTTTCTACCATACTATTTTCTAGTTTTCCCAATGGTTTTTGCTAAATAATGAGTTCTTATCCCAGAGGTTGAATTCTTTGGGTTTATCAAACAGTAGATTACTATAGTCATTGACTACTGTCTTGTGTACCTAACTTAATCCACTGATCCACTTAATCCACTAAGTCTTTTTCTTAGCCAGTAGCAACTAGTTTTGCTGATTGCTGCTTTATAATACAGTTTTAGATCTGATATGGCGAGGGCACCTCCCTTCCATTTCCTTTTGTTATTTCCCTTGATATTCTGGACAGTTTGTTTAACCAGATGAATTTTGTCATTATTTTTTCTAACTCTATAAAATAATTTTTGTAGTTTATGTTATACAATTGCCATTCTCACCACCCTACCACTAATTTACCTAATTCACACTCAAAAGCCATTGACAAATAGAAAAATCTGCAGATACTGTTTCATATAAGGAGCAACGGTTGGAAAGAGCTTGGATATTTTAACTGAAGAAGAAAAGGAGGGCTGGGATAGTGGGATATAATAGCTTCCAGAAAGTATACAAAGGGTCAGAGAGGGATCTGGCTTGTTTTGTTTAGTCTTAGAGGGAAAAACCAGGAACAATGGGTAGAAGACGCAAAGAGGTAAATTCAGACTTGATTTTAGGGAAGCATGTCTTGACGATTAAGGTCTGCTTGGAGATCTTCGATCAGAGGCTGAGTGATGGCTTCTCTGATATGTTTTAATGGGCAACCTTTTTCAGGAATGGATTGGACTCAGTGATGTGCTGGTAAATGTTTTAACAATAAACTCTATGAAAAAAGTACATGTAACCTTAAAGTTTAATCTTCATTATTGACATTTTTCTCCATCACTTTCTTAGGTATAGACAGTCAACAAAAAATTCTAAAAGTCTGATTTCTAGCTTTTGCTAATTTCTCAGGTGCTCACAAAAACCCTGCAAAATAATTGACTCCCAAGCCAGTTGCAGCTGACCCCAGAACATACCTAATTGAACTAGAAAGCCACTGAGGTCTTTTTTCGACTATAAATTCTGGGATTCTATGAATAATGTAAATGTCTATTATGAATGAGACACTGTGCTGAGTAAACAGAGATAGATTTGACCCAAGTCCCACTCTCAAGAAGTTTGTAATCAAATAGAGGGAAGGGAAGGTACTGATGAACTGACATAAGGGAGGGTGAGATAAATGTAAAGAAAAGTTGAAACAAAGCATTATGAAATGTTACAAGAATCAGAGATGACAAAGGTAGCAGCTGAGTTGACTCTTGAAGAAAGGTAAGGAGACAGAGGTGGTTGATAGGGGCTATGGAGTCCCTTCCTGCATAAGGTCCAGCATTAGCAAGGATGTGGCGACAGGAGAGCACAAGAGAAGAAGAGGAGGAAGAGAATGGTCCAATCTGTCTGCAGCATTGTAGAGAAACAGCATGATGTAAGGACAGACAAGTAGGCTGGGGCCAGATTGTGAAGGGCCTTCAATGTCAGGATCAGGAGTTTATGCTACATTTGCTAGGCATTTCAGTTACATGAGACTCAAGTAGTAGCATGTTAGGAAGACCATTTGGGCAGCAGTGGGAAGCAGGGAAAGACTGGAAATGGGAAGGTAATTGAGGAGGCTTAGATAAGAACCTAAGAAGAAAAGATGAGAACCGGAGCTAGATTTGAGGAAGGCACCACAAAAATACCACAACTTCTCAGTATTTGAGTCTTGCTGGGTGTTAATAGGACCAGTGCCTGAAAGTAGGTTCAGTGAGGGAGGATGGTGCCTGAGACCAAGGTGGGGAGCTAGAGGTAAACTGCTCAGGAACATTTCACTAAATCACCTTTGATTCCCAGGGTAGTGGTAATGTGAGCGTCATAATGCAATGGAACAGCTCTGTGCATTGTCTTTGAGGAAAGGAAGGAACAAGAGCCACCATGTGCCTAGTGGTACGATAGAAATGGGTAGCAAAGGTTTTTTAACCTGGACAAGCCATTTTATCTTATTTAGCACCTAATAGAAAACCCTGAAAACTCTTTTTTTCGTATCTGAGAGTAACTGCAAATAACCATTAATGCAGGAGGACACAGCCAATATCAGAGGAATGCCTACTCTGCAAATTAAAAAAAAAAGCCATTGAGTCATGTGGCCAGTGACTTTGGGTCATTAATTTAAATGGCTCCTACAGTCCCCAATAAAGATCCTTAACCTAATAAAACCCAAATCTCCATATTTATGGGGAAAGGGAGGGCTCTTTGCCCTGAATCACAGGCAATTCTTACTTCCATGGAATGTACATTATGTTTATTGGGAGAAGTTAAGGAAACAAGCCTCTCCATGCCCAGTGATGTCACTCACAGACATAGCAGCCTGAGGTGGGCTGAGGCTGGAGAGGTAGGGAGAGGGAAAGGAGGAGGAATCCTGAGATCTTGCCTCTAATAGCTCCAATGGGGAAATGAACTACTTGGAAGCATTTTATACAGCTTAGTTATGCATTTCCTTCTATGTACAAAGAAAATGACTGGATCCTTCTCCCCTTTTGTCACTAAGTGTGAGCTTATTAAAATAATAAAATCATAGATTTAGAACTTGAAGAACCCATCTGTCCCAGGGCTCTATTTTATACATCAGCTAACTGAGACTCAGATAAGTCAAGGGAATTGCCCAAGGTCATTTAGGTAGTGACAGAGCTGAAAATATGTCCTTTGATGAATTCTGCATTCTTCCTTCTGCCTGTCTTTTACTATCTCCTTTTGGAATTAGAAAATGTTGAAATTCACTCAAAATTTTTTTGTTAGGGGCCTATTATTTTACTATGCTATGGATTGGGATAGATAGGATAACAAAGTCTCATGGAACCTTTAATCTTGTAGAGGAGATAAGACATATACACATATAATTTAAATATGCAATTAAAATATGAGAAACACATGAGAAGTACATAAAGTGTGGGTGATGAAGATATACTTTCCAACTAGATCAGGAATGGTTTTGCAGAGGATATGACAACTACTAGTTCAGGGGTTCTTACCATTTTTTGTGTTCTGTGACCCCTTTTAGCAGTCTGGAAAAGTCATGAACCCCTTGTCAGAATAATATTTTAAGATGCATAAAAAATACATAGGATTTCAGAGGGAATAAATTACATTGACTAGATATAAAGTATTCTAAAAAATAAGTTCATGGCCACTAGGTTAAGGACTTCTGTGTTAGACTTTAACCTGGACAAGCCATTTTATCTTATCTAGCACCTGATAGAGAACCCTGAAAACATTAAATAGTCTAGGTGGTACAATGGATTCAGAGTCAGGAACACTAATCTTCCTGAGTTCAAATCTGGCCTCAGACACTTATTAGCTGTGTAACCCCGTGCAAGTCACTTAACCCTGTCTGCCTCAGTTTCCTCATCTATAAAATGACCTAGAAAAGGAAATGGCAAAGTACTCTAGTATCTTTGCCAAGAAAAGCCCAAATGAGGTCATGAAGAGTCAGATTCAACTGAAAAACAACTGAACAATAACAAGCAAGCAATAGTGTTCCATAGCAGTTTGAGTACTGAACTTAGAGTTAGTAACATCTAGGTGAAAATCCTGCCTCAGGCACTTATTAGCTGTGTGACCCTGGTCAAGTCATTGAACTTTTCTGAGCCTTGAGATCGTTTTCCATAATGTGGGGGTGCAAAATACCATAGGGCAGCTAGGTGACTCAGTGAATAGAGCATTGGCCCTGGAAAGGAGGACCTGGGTTCAAATCCAGCCTCAGACACTTAACACTTACTAACCATGTGATCTTGGGCAAGTCACTTAACCCCAACTGCCCTGCTCTCCTCCCTCCAAAAAAAGCAAAAAAAAAAAGTTTAAAAAAATTAAAAAGAAAAATATTATAGCACCTAACTCACATGGCTGTTGTATTGGCCAAATGAGATAATGGATGTAAAGTGCTTTGCAAACCTTCAAGAACTATAAAAATGCCAGCTGTAATTTTTATTAAATGGTTGTTCAACTTCATGAATTTGAACTGGGACTTGGAAGATAAATAGGATGTCAAGAGAAGGGCTGAAGATTTCAGGAAGAGGGAACAACAATGAGCAAAGACACATGATGAATTAGGGGGATGAGAAAGAATTCTGTTTGATAGAATAAGTAAATATTAGAGTGGGATGAGGTTACAAAGGTAGACCGGAGATGGAAGGGATTCTTAAATGACTTTTTAGAGCTGCATTGAAAGAAAAAGGAAGGGACAGGACCTATGCTTGAGGTGGACTAAACAAGGATAACTGATGACAGAGAGAAGGCAGAACAGCTTAAATGTTATTTTGCTTCTGTTTTCTCTGAAACAAAAAGTGACCTTTGAACAGGAAGCGGCAGGAAGAAACACGGGTAACAGAAAACTGGTACCTAAGAGGATAGTAATTATAGCTAGCATTCATATGGTGCTTTAAGGTTTCTGAGGGAACACTATATGTATATTATCTCATTTGATCCTCAAAATAACCTTGTGAGGTAGGCACTATTATTATTCCCACTTTATGGATGAGGAAACTGCGTACAGAGAGACTGTGATTTCTCCAGGGTCACTCAGCTAGTAAGAGTCTGAGGCAGGGATTTGAACTCAGGTCTTCCTGATTCTATGTTCAGCATTTATAATATACTATGCTACCTAGCTACCTCAAGGTAAGTAGGGAGATAGTAAGAGTATACCTTGATCCCCTGAATTAAAGTCATTTGGCTCAAACTGTTGAGAGAAATGATAATTAACAGCAAAATTATGGGGGAGATCCAGATTTTTTTCCCTGTCTTATTTTCTTGTTTGAAGCCCAGCCTTTGAAGGATATTATCTACCTCTGCCAAAAATTTATTGCACCTAGACTGTCTTATAGGTGAATTTTTGCCCATTGTGCTCTACTCAGGTTTGGGGATGGGGATAAATTCTTTAATTAGACTGGCCAAGTCATTTGGAAGTAAGTGACATAATCAAATTGTGACGAATTGTGACAAATCAAAAAATGACACTCCCTCATTAGAATAGGTCCACCTCTGATTATGATATTCATTCTTTTCATTACTTGTTAACCAACCAGAATTTATTTCTATCCTTAGGAACACCCACTCTTCCAAGGGCATATAAGTGTTGAGTGGGTTCCATGATCTGTCTTTGTTCTAAGAGAGATGTTTAAAGAGGGATGACCATCCTTTTATTAATAATATGCTATCATTATAAATAAAATAATCAATTACCCAGAAACTATATCTCTTGAACTTTTTATACATCACACTATACATTCTTGGCTACTGAAAGATCTTGAAGATATGATTGCTGAGACATTCAGTTTTATTGTCTGTAATATTTGAAAAAAAACATGGAAAACTGGGGAAAAAAACATTGCAAGCTTGGAAAAGTGGAAATGTCCTAATTTTCAAAAAAGGGAAGGGAATCACACCTGCAAATTATAGACCAATGAATGAACTTGACTTTTATTTCTAGGTAAATTCTGGAATGAATAATTAAAAAGATATGTGGCAAATATTTATAAAAGGAAGATATGATTACAAGATGCTAGCATAGTGTCCTCAAAATCAAGTCGTGACAGTCTAACCTCATTAAATTCTTTTTAATAGGATTCCTAAACTAGTAGATTAGAGGGATATTGTAGACATAGGAATATCATCTACTTCGATATTTATTGAGAATTTGACAGTGTTTCATGCAATCATTGTGGAAAAGATGGAAAGATAAAGACTAGAAAATAATACAATTAGAAGAATTCAGAATTGTTTGGATAGCCGGACTCACATTAGCAGTTATTAATATTTCGATTTCAATGTGGCACGAGATCTCTGACTGAGTATCCCAGATACTTTTGCTTGGGCCTGTGATGAAAACATTTTTATTGATTATTTTGTGTGACACAAAGGTAGACAGGATGGTTAACACGTTGGAAAATACAATCAGTATCCCAAAAAATCTCAACTGACTAGAATACTGGTGTGTATTTAATAAGATGAAATTGAGTAGAGTGAAATGTAAGTGTCTTACACTTACACAGCAAGTTAGCTTCACAAGTACCAGTTGGAGGAGGCATAGTTGGCAGTTGTTCTGAAAAAAGATTAGGCAGGTTTGTAGTCTGCTTGCAGCTAGGTACCACAATGGATTGAGTGCCAAGACTGGATTCAGGGAGATTTATTTTCCTGAGTTCAAATCTGGCCTTAGACACTTACTAACTGTGTGACCATGGGCAAGTCACTTAACCCTATTTGCCTTAGTCCCTTACATATAAAATGAGTTAGAGAAGGAAATGGCAAACCAATTCAGTACCTCTGCCAAGAAAACCCCAAATGGGAACATGAAGAGCTGGACACAACTCAAATGACTGGACAATAGCAACAAACAATATAATTCTGCAGATTGATATAGTAGCACCCTCCCACCTCCAAAAAGCTAAAAATGAAATCTTGGGCTGAATCATAGAGACCATGGCTTGCAGGAATAAGGAGGCAATAGCACCCTGCCCTCATCACTACCTGGAGTACCGTATTTGGTTCTGGATACCCTCAGTTCAGGTTCTGGATATACCCCTCAGTATAAGGGCACTGAAGACATAGAGAGTGTCTGATGGAGGTCAATCAGGATGGTGAAAGATCTTATGTCCCTATTTTATGAAATTCAGCAGAAGGAACTGGCAATTTTTAACCCAGAGAAGACAAAACTCAGGAGGCACATGATGCTGTCTTCAAGTATTTGGAGGAATATCTTGAGGAAAAGAAATTAGACCTGTTCTGCTTGTTCCCTAAAGGCAGAACTGGGAACAACAGATAAAAACTGAAGAAAAAAGAGGCAATTTAAGCTTAAAGTCAGAGAAAATTTCCTAACAATTAATATTATCCAAAAGTAGAATGAGTTGCCTAGAGGCACTATGGATATCTTCAAGTAGAAGCAATATGACCACTTGTTTAGTATTTTATCGTGGGTATTTCTTTTGGAAGTGGGCTGAACTAGACGTCAATGGAGATCCCTTCTTGTCACTCTCCAATTCTGTTTCCCCAAGTATGTGAAATAGGAGTGAAGTTGGCTCCTAGAGCAATTATCCAGGCTTCTATGAAGGTGAAATGGGAGAACTGACCCATTCCACTATGATCCCAATGATATAAGGTGTCTACTTTCTGAGGATCAGCCTACTGGAGTAGAGAGCAGCTCACAACTACTTAGTGATAGCTATTTGGTGATATATTCTTTAGTCATGGCAACCCAGGGCGTCTATGATCAACAGCGAAATAAATTAGTTCAGGCCTAACTTTGTTCTGAGTCCAGAAGTGGGGATGGCGGCCAGAATGGAAACTTTGCTTCTGGGCATTAGGCCATCCAATGCAGTCATAGCCCTGGTTTTCCTCTTTCTTAACCTCATTTCCATACGATCCACTCTTACCCTCTCTGCTGTAGGGGGGAATAATTTCACAGGGTCACGGATTTTGAGCTGAAAGGGACATTTGAGTTTATCTGGTCCAACATCCTCATTTTACAAATGAGGAAACTGAGAGTGGTTAAGTGACTTGCTAAGGTCATACATCTACTTAATGGCAGAACTGAGCTTTCAACTCCAAGTCACTAACGTGCTACTTCTATGCACTATTATGGGGCAGCTAAATGGTGCAGTGGATAGAGTGCTGGGCCTGGAGTCAGGAAGATCTGAGTTCAAATGTGACCTCAGACACTTACTAGCTGTGTGACCCTGGGTAAGTCACTTAACCCTGTTTGCCTCAGTTTCCTCATCTGTAAAATGAGCTGGAGAAAGAAATGGCAAAACACACCAGTATCTTTGCCAAGAAAGCTCCAAATGGGGTCATGAAGAGTCGGACACAATTAAAACAACTGAGCAGCAACACACACTATTATAGTAGCTGCTTCTGAAGACATAAGCATGAGGTGGTAGTGAGGGGAAATGCCAGGAACAGATTTGTATAAATTCAAGAAAGTATTGTGAAAACCCCTACCACTGTATGGGTCATTAACAACCACCTGTGAAAGGTACAAAAAGATCCCCCTACTGCAAAATGTCTATTTTCATCATGTTGGAAATTCACACTGTGATTTGGTGTTAGATCTCCATGAGTTTCTAGTTGCAAAATAAATTAGAAACTAGGAGATAATGATACCTTGTTATGGAAGAAGTGAGTTGAGAATCAGAGGAGAGAATTCAAATCTGGGCAATCAATGAATAATCAAGTATGAAATGCCTGCTATGGTTGAGTGAGGAAACTTTTTCCCTAATTAGCCTTGCAGATTCAGGTTGGATTCAAAGTCTGGAAAGGGTTGTGAGTAGTTTCCACTCTGGCTGCCACAGACTTACAAAAGAGCAGGGAAGCAGTTAGACAAGGGAAAGACAATAATATTCACCATTTCAATTTTTTTTTCTCCATGTCCTTTTTGTCCCATTGCCCTTTCTCTCTTTCTTTTCTTTTCTTTCTTTTTCTTTCTTTCTTTCCTTCTTTCTTTCTTTCTTTCTTTCTTTCTTTCTTTCTTTCTTTCTTTCTTTCTTTCTTTCTTTCTTTCTTTCTTTCTTTCTTCCTTCCTTCCTTCCTTCCTTCCTTCCTTCCTTCCTTCCTTCCTT
>NW_027187419.1:18341066-18394450 GCF_028583685.1 Petaurus breviceps papuanus | reverse complement strand
CTTCCTTCCTTCCTTCCTTCCTTCCTTCCTTCCTTCCTTCCTTCCTGTGGAACATTTCCACATATATTGTAGAAGAGTAGAGAAGGTTTAGTATACAGACTTTGCCTTTCACTTTAAGAATATAAAAAATTAAAAACGTAACTTTCCAAACTATCCCACTTGTCTGTGATTCCTTCTGGCTTTCCTTCTGTTCTCTCCTATATTTCTATGTTTTTTCTTTTGTAGGGATGAGATATCATATCCCAAATTATATCATTCTTCCCTCCCAAACACCAAAGGAAAAAAAAACCTTGTAGAAAATTCAAATACTCAAGAAAAATAAATTTCCACAGTGGGAATATCTGAAAATCATGTCTCATTTTGGATCCTTTGTCTATTACATCCTGTCAGGAGGTGGGTAGTATGTTTTATAATTAGTTCTCTGAATTTTAGTTGGTCATTGCATTTATCAGAATCTTGTCTTTCAAAATTGTTTGTCTTTACAATATTGTTTTTATTGAATAAGTTGTTCTGCTGGTTCAAATCACTTCATTCTGAATTGACTCATGCAAATCTTCTAAAGTTTTTTTTTCCCTGAAACCATTGCTTTTAATATTGAATAGGTTGAAAATAGTTCATTACCTTCCAGAACAGCTGGACCAAATCACAATTCCAATCAGTCAGTCAAGAAACATTTATTATGTGCCAAGCACTTAGAGAGGGGCAAAGAACAGTCCTTACTCTAAGGAACTCAGTCTAATGGGGGAAATAACATAAAAACAGTCATGTACAACCAAGATATATACAGGATAAATTGGAGATAATTAACAGAGGAAAGGAACTAGCATTAAGAGAGATCAGGAAAGGCTTCTCGTGGAAGATGGAATTTTAGTTGGAACTTGAAAGAAGCCAAGAAAACCAAATGCTGGAGATGAGGAAGGATAACCAGAGAAAATGCCCTAATTTGGGAGATAAAGTATGTTCTTCAAGGAATAGCAAGGATACCAATGTATAGAAATCAATCAGTGGTCTATTGTAATCATACAGACATGAGGTATTGAGGGCCTGCTCCAGGTTAGTGGCAATGCCAGAGGAGAGAAGGGGGAGAAGGGGTTTATTCAAGAGATGTTACAAAAGTAAAATCAGTAGGACTGGGCAACAGACTGGATAAGTGTGGAGGTGTGTGTGTGTGTGTGTGTGTGTGTGTGTGTGTGTGAAAGACAGTAAGAAGTAAATGATGACACCAATGTTTAAAATCTGAGTAACTGGGAAGATGGTGGTGTCTTTGACAGTAATAAGGAAGTTAGGAAGTGAATTATCAGACATGACATGAATGAAGATCCAGCAAAGAGACTGAGGACCAGTCAGACAGCAAGAAGGAGGAGAATCAGAATAAAGTGGTGTCACAGAAAACTTAAGAGAAGAGAATGCTTGACAGAATTAAAGGCTTCAGAGAGGTCAAGAAGGATAAAGACTGAGAAAAGGTCTTTAGATTTGGCATTTAAGATCATTGTTAACTTTGGAGTAAGCAGTTTTAGTTGAATGATGAGGTTTGAAGCTACATTGAAGAGAGTTAAGAAAAGAGTTGGAGAAAAGAAAGATGATTATAGAGGTGATACTGTAGATGACCTTCTTGATTAGTTTACTTACAAAAGGGAGGAGAGATATATGAGGTGATAGCTAATGGGGATGGACAGATAAGGTATGTATATTTTGAGGACAGAAGAAGCATGGATGTGTTTGTGGGCAGTAAGGAGGCAGACACTAAACAAGGAGGGAATGAAGAAAAATGAAGGAACTGGGATGATAGAAGGGACAATCTATTAGAAAAGAGGGGATGGAATGGAGTTAGTTGTATATTTAGAAGAATTAACCTTAGCAAAAAAGGCTATCTCTTCATGTGAGACATGGGGGAAGGAAGAGATGGTGGTAGAAGGAAACTAAGTGATATGAGGTGAGGAGGAGGGGAGAAAACAGAGTCTTCAGGGAATAGTTTCAATTGTTTCAGTGAAATATGATGTAAAGTTCTCATCTAAGGGGGTGTGGGAAGGACGCCATGAGTGGTTTGAAGACGGACGAAAAAATTTGGAAAAACCATTCTGAGAGGTATAGTGAACTGATTAGGAAGGCATAAAAGTATTGCCTTGTAGCAATGAAGACTCATTGAGATCATATCACATAAATTTTAGGTAGATCTGTTCATCAGGGTTTGCATTACTTTATGCAACTCCATTCAACAGCAAGAAAGGAGTGAAGCTAGTAGATGGTGGGAGTTATCCAAGGCATATATACCTGGTAGGGCAAGATCAGCAATAGGGTAATGGGACAATGGACCCCAACAGTACATTGATGTGCCTGTTTTTTTAAAGCCCCTCCCAAATTTGTCACTTAATTTTTTTTTTTTTTTACATTTTTGCTAATCTAATGGATATGAGGTAAGACTTCAGAGAGGCTTTACTTTGCATTTCTCTACATGTGGTTTGGGTAATTTGAAAAAAATATGGTTGCTAGCTTAAATTTCTTCCTTTGAAAACTGAATGTTCATAACTCTTTACTACAGTATTTATTAATTGGTGAATAACTATTAATTTAAATCAGTTCTTTGTATATCTTGGAAATTAAACCTTTATCAGAGAAAATTACTACAAAGATTTTTTCCCCTTTAGCTCTTTCACTTCTAATCTCAACTGTATTAGGGTTGTGTGTGTGTGTGTAAAACCATTTTTCCTTTATTTAACCAAAATTATCTATTTTATGTTCTGTAACTCTCACTATACCTTGTTTGGTCATAAGCTCTTCCCCTACATTCCATTCTTTTGCACTAAAATGCAAAAGAATTTAGGAATAGAGAAACTGGGGAGCCCTAGGCCCCAAGAGCCCTTGAGAGTGTGCGGGAAGAAAAACCTCTAGAGGCATGTTGACAGAGAAGTTTAGTATGCAAAAATTTGGCAGAGAAATTTATTATGCAGAAATTACATAGACTTTCTTACCCAAAGTCAGGTGGAAACTTCTACCAGAAGTGGCCTTTGGTGACCAGAAAATATAAGTGAAATGACAGATTTAAGTCTTTGGGTACTACTTGTTGGTAGAGGTAATGACTTTGTTCTAAAGAGCTTGGCTTGGCACAAGGAATCTCCTTCTAGAAAGGAAAAGTCCATTTTAGACAAGGCTCAGAAAGTAACAGAATTTAATTTTTTTTAAAGCTGAGGTATTTTTCTCTTTACTTGGGTGACTGGATGTGTTAGGGCTTTTGTCTTCTTTAAAAGAATGATAGCAGAAAAAGTTTGGGGCTTTAAGCTAAAAGAAATGATCCTCTGGAGAAAAAACAGTAGCTCTCAACCAAGGTTTCTAGCAGAAGCCAGAAGCTACAGAGAAAGCAGCTCCAAAGCTTCATGCCCATTGGAACCACATCTGGCATTAACACATAGTGACCATAAGACCAGCAGACCAAAAGCTACATCCCAGCAGTGAACAAGGTTTGGCAGAGATTACATGATGTGTGAGTCAACTAGAGAATAGGACCAGTAGACTAACTCAATGATATTGCTTACACTTGCTCTACCCCCATGATCAATATCTATGAGTTTCCATTATATGGTCATAACCACTCACCATTATTGCCTATCATTCCATTTCTCCCTATGCCTTTGTATTTCCTAAACTTAGTTTTTTAGAATCATTGTGACCTTTAGTCTTTCTATTCCCTCAGTACATTCCCAGGCCATCACCCCTGCTTGGGCTTAAATTGACTCCATTCACAATATTTGCCCTTTCTATTCTGCACAATCCTCTATCATTTTATTTCTCACTTAATTTTTCTATTGACACTCATTCTATGACAAAAGCCAGTTTTGGATGACTCCCATTATCTGGATCCTTCCCTTCAATTCACATGCTGTTGAATTGAGGTGAAAGAAATCAATCAGCTGAGTTGTCTGGGTCTACCACAAATCTGCTATCTAACCTCGACTTGTTCCTCAATGAATAAAGGCAATCCTTTTGATTGAGTCTCTATCCCACGACTCACAAATGCTGCTCAAATTTTTCTTTTCTCTCCTCAAATCTCCTACCCTTTCACTCTCTCTTACCCTCTCATCTGAGAATCTTGACTCATGTCAGGCCCCAGTGTGGTACTCCAATATTGAAAATGATTTCTCTCTTTTTTACGAATAGGGAAAGTAGGACACAGAGAGAGAGAGAGAGTTGGGGGATCTGTCCAAAATTATACACACAAAAAACCAACCCAAAAGTAGAGGATCAGACTAAAAAAGTGTGAACAGAGGATCAACCAACAGAAGGAAGATATCGTCAGCAGCAGAATGATTCAAGTTAGCTATAGGTGGGAAGTGTTGGGAACTTTTCCTGCAGGGATTTGGCTTCTCCAACGATTGAGAGACTGCTACTTCCATTAAGGCAATTGGTGTATTGTCAAGCATCTATTGATTAATGATTATTCATTCCTGGGAGAGTAGGAGATTAGGAAATTAGAAGAGGAAGACTTTGGTTACCCTTAAAACTGGACTTGTAGAATCTGGAGGTGACAATAAAAAATATGAGCCTAAAAATAAGAAGGTGAAGGTAAAGGTGAAGGTAAGGGGAAATTGAACAGGTCAAAAGAATTCAGACTTACAGGTTTACCTTTGAAATAATGGTGCATATTTTTTCCATCTTAAATCTAAGTGTGATCTCTTTTTAAATAGAATGCCTTGATATCAACAGAAACCTCCCCCTGCCCAGCATAGTTCTTAAGTCAGAATTTCCCTTCTTAGCCCCTTGACACTTAAAGCAGTACATTATTACTTTACTGGACAGTAGATTAAACACAGCAAATTCTCTCTGTCTGATGTTTGCCTGCTATTGGGTACAATTTTAAAATTCTGGCCAGATGCTCATTCAATGCAATCCTAGCAATGCAGATTTGATGTTAAGAGTAAATTGGGTTGACTCGTCATCTGAATAACAGAGTAGCTCCAACTGTGGTTCATTTTATGAATATGGATAAGGCCTCTGCACTTTTATTAACTTATAGAAGGGTTATGTTTAACCATGAAAGGAAAGAAACTCACAAATTATCCTCCTGTGCAATTTTCAGCAATGCCAAATGAAAACCTGTTCTGTGTCCTGAGTGACACAAATCCTTGAATTGGTCTCTGCACACAAAATTTGAATGAAAGTTATAACTACGCATTCTATTAGGGGGCTGGAAAATAGCCATGAGTGAAATTTGCAGTCGTCAGGATTTGTTATCAGGGCTGTGCCCTTGATTACCTGCAAATTTATTGCCATATTGGCTTTCGGGGAGCTTTTTTCATGCAAAGAATATGACTCAATCTCACAATATGCAGCTAGAGGTGGAGCAATAGGTCCTGGGTAGACCAAATCATCCATAAAGATTCATTCTATGGAACAGTCTTCCTTTTGGCTAAGATGTATAGCTTGACATAAGATTATTTGCTCCCTACCCTTCTCCATCTCTAAGAAAGAGTACTGTTGGTTCATGGGTTTAATTTATATTAAATATAAATTTAATGTACAGGGGTACAGTTAGAAATTGCTGAATTTGTGGTAAAGTTCCCTAAAATAGCCAAGGTGGAGGACTGAACTTTGGTCCAGGTTTACTGAGGTGCCTGAATCATAAAATATAGAGCAGGGAGAGAACCCAAGTGCCTTAGCAAGGGCTTGTCAAGTGGATGTTTTGGCTGTAATTGTAACGATTTGTCTGCCAGAACACCATATTTCAAGCCCTCTGCTTCTTTAACATGGAAACTTCTCAATCTTGTGTGATCCTAGTTGTGTGTCCACAATATTTGGTTTCTTTCTGGCCACTTGCAATATTTTCTCCTTAATGTGGGGCCTCTGGAATTTGGCTATAATATTCCTGGGAGTTTTCATTTTAGGATCTCTTTTAGGAGGTGATTGGTGTATCCTTTCTATTTTACCCTCTGGATCTAAGATATTGGGGCACTTTTTCAGTTTAGCTTCTTGAAATATGATGTCTCAATTTTTTTTTTTTGATCATGGCTTTCAGGTAACTGTCCAATAATTCTTAGATTCTCTCTCCTGCATCTGTTTTCTAGGTCAGTTGATTTTCCAATGAAATATTTGAAATTTTCTTCTGTTGTTTTCATTCTTTTGACTTTGCTTTATTATGTCTTGTAGTCTCATGGAGTCATTAGCATCCACTTGCCCAATTCTAATTTTTAAGCAATTATTTCCTTCAGTGAACTTTGGTATCTTTTTTGCCTATTAGGCCAATTCTGTTTTTTAATATGTTTTTTCATACAGTTATTTTTTTGTACTTCTTTTTACCAAGCTGTTAACTCCCCTTTCATAATTTTTCTTGGTTTGTCCTCATTTATTTTTAAATTAAATTTATTTTTTGTTACATTGTAAATTCTGAACTGTTTCCCTCTCTTCCTCCCCATACTAGAGAAGCCTGCCATTTAACACACACACACACACACACACACACACACACAACTGTACTATGCATACTTCTATTTATCATTTCTTTCTCTGGCAAGGGATGGCAACTTCTTCCATAGGTCCTTTGTAATTGATTTGAATGGTTGTAACACTCAGAATAACTTAGTCATTCACAGTTGTATTTGAACAATATTACTGTTACTATATACAATATTCTCATTTCACTCTGTTATTTCATGCAAGTCTTTCCATGTTTTCTCTAAAATCAACCTCTTCATCATTTCTTACAAGCACAATAGTTTTCTATCACAATCACATATTCAACTTTTTTAATCATTTCCCGATAGATGGGCACCTTTTCAATTTCCAATTCTTTGCCACAATAGAGAGAGCTGCTATATATATTTTAGAACATAGGTTCTTTTCCTTTTTTCCCTGCTTACCTTGGGAAACAGACCAAATAGTGGTATTTCTGGGTGAAAGGGTATACACAGTTTTATAGCTCTTTGAACATAATACCAAACTGCTTCCCAAAATGGTTAGATCAGTTCAAAGTTCCACCAACAGTGAATTAGACTCCCAATTTTACCATATCCCATCCAATATTTATCATTTTCTTTTTCTATCATTTTAGCCAATCTGATAGGCATGAGATGATATCTGAAATGTATTTTAATCTGCATTTCTCTAATCAATAATGATTTAGAGATTTTTATATGACTATATATAGCTTTGGTTTCTTTATCCCAAAACTTCCTGTTCATATTCGTTGACCATTTATCAGTTGGAGAATGACTCATTTTATAAATTTGACAAAATTCTATATATATTTTATATATGAGACTTTATCTGAGAAATTATCTATAAATTCCCCCGTCCAATTTTCTGCTTTCCTTCAAATCTTTGCTACATTAGTTTAATTTGTACAAAAGCTTCTAAATTCAATATAATCAAAATTATCCATTTTATATCTCATAATATTCTCTATTTCTTGTTTATTCATAAATTCTTTTCCTTTCTATAATTCTGATAGGTAATATCTCTCATGTTCTGCTAATTTACTTATGATATTTCCCTTCATATCTAGATCATGTATCCATTTTGACTTTATCTTGGTAAATGGTGTCAGATATTGGTCTATGCCTAGTTTCTTCCAGACTTCTTTCCAATAAATCTTAACCTCAAAACTTAAATATTTACATTTGTCAAACACAAGGATACCCTGCAGAGCATTGTATGACTACTCTGTCCCACTGATCCACCTTTCTATTTCTAAGCCAGTATCTGATAGTTTTGATAATTACTACCATATGATATAGTTTAAGATCTGGTACTGTTAGATCTCCTTCCTTTACATTTTTTCATTAATTCTTTTAATATTCTTGACCTGTTTTTCTTCCAAATGAATTTTGTTCTTATTTTTTCCTAGCTCAATAAAATGACTTTTTAGTAATTTGACTAGGATGGTGAATAAGCAGATAAGTTTGTATAGAATTATCATTTTAATTATATTGGCTCTGCTCACCCATGAACAGGTAATATTCCTACAATTATTTAAATTTGACTTTATTTGTATAAAATGTTATATAACTATGTTTATGTAGTACCTTGGTTTATCTTGGCAGGTATACTTCCAGGTATTTTCTGCTGTTGATGGTTTTTTTTAAAGGGGCTTCTCATTTCTTTTCCCATTTTTTCCTCCACCACTCATGTTTTTTAAACACTTCCAGGAAATTTTTTAATAACAATATATATATTAAACATTTGATTTTAAAAATTTGAGTTCCAGATTCATTCCTTTCCTCCCTTGTCACCCACCCTTACTGGGAAGATAAGCAATTCAGTATAGGTTGTACATGTGTAGCTAATGCAAAACATTACCATAGTAGATATATTGTAAAAGACTGACTATATTTCTCTCCCTCCTATCCCACCTCCCACTTGTTCTATTCTCTACTTTGATCCTGTCCCTTTTCAAAAGTGGGTGCTTCCAACTTCCCTCCCCCCCAGCCTCCCCTCCCTTCCATCATCCTCCCCTCTCATCCCCTTCCCCCCTACTCTCTTGTAGGGTGAAATACCCTATTTAGTGTGTATATCATTCCCTCCCTGAGCCAAATTCAATGAGAATAAGGTTGACCCATTCCCTTTTGCCTTCCTATTCTTTTCCTCCATTGTAACCATTTCCCTTGCCTCTTGTATATGAGATAGTTTACCCCATTCTGTCTCTCCCCATGTCCTCTCATTACATTCCTCTCTCACCTCTTAATTTCACTTTTTAAGTATCATCCCCTCCTATTAAATTGGTCCTGTGACCTCTATCTATGTATACCTGTAAACATATATACATACATTCACATATGTATTCATACTCCCGTATACACTCCGATATAGACACACACACACACACACACACACACACACACATATATATATATATATATATATATATATATATATTTCTATTCCCTTCAACTATTTTCATACTGAAAAAAAGTTCCATCAGTTACAATTATCGTTTTCCCATGTAGGAATGTTAATAGTTCAACTTTGATAAGTTACTTACGATTTCTTTTCCCTGTTTAGCTTCTCATGCTTCTCTTGCTTCTTGTATCTGGATGTCAAATTTTCTATTCAACTCTAGTTTTTTCATCAAGAATGCTTGAAAGTCCTCTGTTCCACTGAATGACCATATTTTCCCCTGCAAGATGACACTCAGTTTTGCTGGGTAGTTGATTCTTGGTTTTAATCCCAGCTCCTTTGATCTCCGTAATATCAGATTCCAAGCCCTTCAGTCCCTCAGTGTAGAATCTACCAGATCCTGAGTTATCCTGATTGTGTTTCTGCAATATTCAAATTGTTTCTTCCTGGATGCTTGCAATATTCTTTCTTTGATCTGGGAATTCCAGAACCTGGCTATAATATTCCTAGGAATTTTCTTTTTGGGATCTTTCTCAGGAGGTGATTGGTGGATTTTTTTTCAACATCTATTTTTCCCTCTGGTTCTAAAACATCAGGGCAGTTTTCCTTGAGAATTTCTTGGAGGATGATTTCTAGGTTCTTTCTTTGATCATGGCTTTCAGGTAGTCCAGTAGTTTTTAAATTATCTTTCCTGGATCTATTTTCCAGGTCAGTGGTTTTTCCCATGAAATATTTCACATTGCCTTCTATTCTTTCATTTGTTTGGATCTGTTTAACAGCATCTTGATTTCTCATAGTCATTAGCTTCCATTTAGTCCAATCTAATTCCAAAGCAATGAATGCTCCTCAGTGAACTTTTGAGATTCTTTTTCCATCTGGCAAATTCATCTTTTTAAGGCATTCTTCTCCTCATTGCCTTTTTGAGCCTCTTTTGCCATTTGGAGTTAGTCTATTTTTTAAGGTATTATTTTCCTCAGTCAGGCTGTTGACTCTCATTTCATAATTTTCTTGCATTGTTCTCATTTCTCTTCCCAATTTTTCCTCTACTTCTCTTATCTGCTTCTTAAAGTCCTCTATGGCCTGTAATCAGCTCATATTTTTCTTGGAAGCTTTTGGTGCAGGAGTTCTGACTTCACTGTCTTCCTCCTGTTCCATGCTTTGATCCTTTTTGTCCCCAAAATAGGAGTCTAATGTTGGGTTGCTTTGTTTTGTTTGCTTCCTTTGCCTGGTCATGTCACCACTCAATTAGTTGACTTTTGGGCTTTTTGCCACAGTAGGACTCTGCCACCAGATGGGGAAGCATTGTTCCAAATGCTGGGGTTCTCAGCTGCCATAGGTATTAGTTGGGTGCCCTCTCTGAAGCCTCCACATGCTCTGGCAAGCTGGTCACAAACCCCAGGACCTCCACCCTAGACTGCAATCCACATCCAAGCAGGTTAAAGCAAGCACGATTAGACTGGTTGCTTGGTCCCCCTACACTCTGCAGGCCAGAATCGGAAGCTGTCACGTGGCCATGGCTGTGCCACAGCCCTCAGCGGCTTCTTGCTCTGGGGGCAAAAGCCAATGCACTCCCAACTACTGGATCCCAAAGTCCACACTGCACTGACCTCTCACTTTGTCCTTAGCATCTATGGGTTGATAATTCTGGACTGCTACAGCTGCTGATGATCTGGAGTCTCTCCAGCCAGTGGTTGGTCAGGACCACCCTGGGGCTAAAATCTCTGGCGGGGCTTGAATCGGCTCCCAGAGTGCTGGGCTGGCCAATACTTGCCGGCCTGCCTGGCTGTCCTCAGTGGTGGTTAGCTTCTCTGTGTCATTTTGTGGGTTCTGAACCTCCAAAGTTTGTTTAGAGTACCCTTTTACGTGAATTGGAGGTGGTGGGAGCCAGAGCTGTGTGGAGGTCCTGTTTCTACTCCGCCATCTTGACTCTGCCTCCTCACTTCCAGGAATTCTTACTGGCCTTTGGTCCAATTGGAATTTTTTTGAGGCTTTGCTTGTAGCTGATTTTATATTGTTGTCTTCTTCTGAGTTTCTGTCTTGGTCTTCCCTGACACTGTAATGATTTTTAATGATCAAGTTATTTTGTTTATTTTTTTGCTCATTTTCCAAACCTATTTCTTGACTTTGAATTTTATGTTAAAGTTGGGCTCTGCTCACCTAGAGGTGAGGAGGTACTATCCCAATCTTTAGGCTTTTTCATGTTGCTCATTGTAGAACTAGTTCTGGGAGCCCACAAGTTTTAGGTGCTTCCGAGGTGGTATTCTCCTGAGAGAGGTGTTGTCACTGCTCTCCTGATCTGTACTCTGTTCTATACCCAGGAAGTGTCCCTACTCCCTTGGTCCTAGAAGGGCCCCTGTCACTTGTGACTAATCATTAGTGCTCCCCTCTTCCCTGGAACTACAACCCAGAACTGTGTATGGGTGATAGTTACTAATCAGTACCAGCTGCACCCAATGCCAGCAAAGGTTTCCCTGCAATCTATTTCTGATTTTATCTACTCTGGGCTGAGAGCTCACAAAGCTGCTGCTGTTGCTTGCAAGTTGTCAAGGTTGCCTTCAAGATCCTCCACTGGTGCCCCTGCCACACTCTGGGCCTGTGTCCATCCTGGTGTTACAGACCTCTCCTGTGGACTTCCTATGTTGTCTTAGCCTGTAAAGAAACGTCTGCCTCTTACTTTTTTTTTTTTTTTGGCTCTGCTGCTCTGAAATTTGATTTGAAGCAATAAAGTTTTTTAGAGGGGAATATTAAGAGAATTCATCTGGGTTCTGACCTATATAGATTCCCCTATGTTGGCTCAGCCTCTGTTCATCCACTTTTGATAGTATCTTTTATATGCTTCTCAATTCTTCATTAATCATATACTGCAACAATGTTCATTTTTACCATGTGTCTATATACTCTCCTTTGGGGAATCTCTAACTTTACAGAATAGATCTTGTACATCACAGATGGTTACCTAATATCTCTCCATCTTCTTTAAAACTATCAGAAATAATACATCCTTCAAGGTTTTTGGAAATAAATTATTCAACTAGGATATATTAAAAGCCTATTATGTGCTATGTACAATGCTATGCACTGGGAAAATAACAAAATAGCCCCCACTGTTAAGGAGCATACATTTTACCAAGTGAGGCAATGCAAACATATATAGGTATATACAAGACATATACATTAAACACAAGATCACCTTGGAGAGGAAAGCAATGGCAACTCAAGGGACCAAGAAAGGCCTCATGGAGAAGGTGGCTGTTGAGCTGAGCCTAGAAGGGAATCAGGAATTCCAGGAAGTAGTGCTATCAGAGGAGGGTCATCCAGGTGTGGGGGATGGCCATTGCAAAGGTACAGAGAATGGGAGATGGAGTACTGTGTTTGAGGAGTAGTGTGCAGGCAATTATGGATGTTGGAGTTTGTGGAAGGCTGTAATAATAAGTAGACTACAAAGAGAGGAAGGAGAGTGGTTATGAAGGGCTTTACATGCCAAACTAAGGAGAGAATGACCACAACTTTATAGCATTAGCAGTTACCATGAGTCTTTCTTGTGGAAATCAAGTGATTATTTGTATGATCGCAATTTGTTTTCAGGATAAGCAATTAAATTGGGGAATTTTGGTAATACAAAATATGATGCAATGAAATCACATATCTATTCTAAAATTTTAACATATATCAAACAATTGAAAACATTACCAATGTAAAGAAAGAACCTACATATACATTATCCTATTGGATTTCAAGATAAATTCAAAGTATATAATACCAATAACTTAAACTAAACTATATTTGCTTATGTGATTTAAAGATGCTCATTTGGGGATGACAGAAGACTCCATATCTACAGATGGTTTAGAGGAATGTGTGTGTGTGTGTGTGTGTGTGTGAGCACATGTGTGTATGTGTAAATGGTGAAGGAGGTCAAGATCAGTTATTTGGCAACTTATCTGTAACATACAATATTAGATACCTGGGCCTCTGAGACATTAAATGACTTTCCCATGACCCTCAACTAGAATATGTCCTTACCCCATGTCTTCCTGTCCAGCTCTATCTACTCATCATGCTATTTCTCATACCATCATATATCATCCACAAAATAAATTTACCAGCTAAGAATCTATGTTGCTTAAATAGAAACATTGTGGAATAGTGACAAGAATCTTGGGTTTGGAGCCAAATGACAGGAATTCAAATTCCATGCCTTGCCACTTACTGTCACTTAGAGCCTATTAATGAACTTTTGTGGGCCTCAGTTTTCATACCTGGAAAATTAGGGGATTATACTAGATGAATTCTAAAGTCCCTTCCTCTTCTAAATCCTAGGATCTAAATTGAAGTTTATTATTCTGAATGTAGAGATTACTTCATAATAGATACAGAAAACAATGATTTAATTGCAATAACTTTCCCAATCCACTCCACTCTTTACCACATCCCTCATTCACATATATAAGTAAACAAATATGCTGTATAAACACATATATACACACATATATATACACATATATGTGTATATGTATGCATGTGTATGTGTGTGTATATATATACACACACACACACATACACACACATAATGTCTTCCCTTTTCCCTAGAAAGATTAATCTAGAAAATGGACATTTATAATCACTGTGATATAAAATAGGTGAAAATTATATTCTAATAAATAACTAGAGAGGTGCTTTCTCACAGTTAATATAAGGAAATTATATGACCTTGGCAGCATGAAAGTATAACCAAGAAAGACTTTGATGTCTTTTCAAATTGTTTCAGTGTCTCATCATCAAAAGGCTAACTCAGGTTTGGTTTAACTAAGGATTCAGCAATGATATTTTGGCAGAGGCTGCGAAAAGTGTTAAAGTGGTATTAAGGAAGCCTGGAAAGTATTGATTTAGAAAATCTTACTTCTTTAATGCTGATTTAATAGCTGTGATAGCAAAGAGAAATTCAGAGTTGCAGTAATTTTTGTTTAAGTAGCTGGCCTCAAAGGTTTTGTAACACAAAGGTTTCTTCATAAGTCATTATAACAGCAAAAGTCAATATAAAGCAGACATAGTATGGACCATATTCCAAGGAGATTTAGTTATTCAGATATAGAAAATATTTAATTTATGGTTATCTCATCTATTATGCATGGCATGGGCCTAGAAGAAAGTACAGCAGCCTGGCACAGTGGGATACCCACTCAAAGAAAAATTATAATAATGCACATTAATATAGTGCTTTATGGTTTACAAAGCCTTTCCCACCCCCCTAAAATTGGGAGAGGTGGTTAAAATATCACATACATTTATTACTGTACCCATGAACAAAGTGCATGAAAACAAAATGGCAGGTTCAGTCTCTTCACTAAAAATTTCTTTTTTTTCCTTTTATTTTTCCCCAGGGGGGAAAGCAAGGCAGTTGGGGTTATTTGCCCAAGGTCACACAGTTAGTAAGTGTCAAGTGTCCAAAACTGGATTTGAACTCAAGACTCCAGGGCTTGTGCTCCATTCACTGGGCCACCTAACTGTGCCCTAAAAGTTTCTTTATGCCTATCTCTTAGAAGACAACATATATGAAGTAACACGGGCTCTGGAGGTAGAGGGCCTGGGTTCAAATTTTACCTCTGATACTTAGTATCTGTATGATTCTGAGAAAGTCATTTAACCTCTATTTCTTAATCTGTAGAAGGAGGGGGGTTGATCTATATGTGGTCTCTTCAGTACCTTTCAGTTCTAGATTGATGACCTTTAGGAAATAACTTTCAAAATGGCAGAGTAATGGCAAGTATTTCTTACTGGCAGATCTGTCAAGGTAAGGTTCAAGTATAGTAGGATAAAAACACTGAGAGCTTTTTTTAAAAACATAAGTCTAGCTTAGTCTTTCTCCAGTATCTTCTCTTTGTGGCATTCCTGATCTTTTTGCCATTTTTCCTTTGAATTCAAGGAAGAATAGGACAATTTGACTTTGTTTTCATGGCAGAGAAGTTCTTGATCATGAAAGTGCTGGAAGATGACATGGTGAAGAAGTCACTGAAGTGAACCCAGCACCAGAGCAGAAAAAGCTTACAAAGCACCACCCACCCAGCAGGAAGCAGATCATACATGTGTTATTATTTCTACTCTACAAATGATAAGACTGAGGTTCAGAAAAGCTAAGTGACCTGTTCATGATCACACACCATTCAGTATTGGAACCAGGATTTGAACCTAGGTTTTCTGACTGAAGTCTGGCCTCCTTTCTAGCATATGATTCTTTTTTTTTTTTTGCTTTGTTGGAGGGCAGTTGGGGTTAAGTGACTTGCCCAGGGTCACAAGGTTAGTTTTGTGTGTGTGTGTGTGTGTGTGTGTGTGTGTGTGTGTGTGTGTGTATGTGTGTAAGTGTCTGAGGCCGGATTTGAACTCAGGTCCTCCTGACTCCAGGGCCGGTACTCTATTCACTGCACCACCTTGCCGCCCCTAGCATATGATTCTAATAATAGAAAACTGTGGATGGGACCAAGGATCAGGATACTACACTGACTCTCCTCTTGCTTTCCTCTGCTCTGGACTCACACACGCAGTCAGAGGCTTGGAGGAGCTTGGACTCTAATGAGAGGAGCTAGGCTCTCTTTTCTCATATTCTTTAATTATGCCTTCACGCTAACACTAGAGAGAAAAATTTACTTGTGGCACAGACTTTGGATCATGTCTAAACCTACCCAAAGAGGGGAATAAAAATGTACTCAATGTACAATGTAAATCAGACATTTTTCTTTTTGTTCAGAAATCTCAGTTGTGTCTAACTCTTAGTGACCCCATTCGGGGTTTTCTTGGCAAAGGTACAAGAGTAGTTTCCCATTTCCTTCTCTAGTTCATTTCACAGATGAAGAAAATGAGACAAACAGGCTTAAGTGACTTACCCAGGGTCACATAGCTAGTAGGCATCTGAGTCCATATTTAAACTCAGGAAGATGAGTCTTCCTGATTCCAGGCCCAGCATTGTATCCACTGTGGCACCTAGCTGCCCCTTCTTCACACAGCCAACAAAATGGTTTACCTTAAGTGCAGGTCTAACTCTGTCACTCACCTATTCAGTAAAATATTCATTAAAATTCTCAAGACTGCCTATGGCCTCTAGGGTAAAATATAAAATCCTGTATTTTATTTTTAATGCCCTTCCCAACTTGATCCCTACCTATCTTTCCTGTCTAATTATAAATTACTCCCCTTCATCTACTCTATAATTTAAGTTTCTCTGTGTTCCTTACAGAGCCTAGGAAAAGCTGGAGTTATGTGCTTACATGATATTATTCAATTATGTATTGCTGTTGTTCAATTGTTTCAGTCATGTCTGACTGGTTTCTTACATCCTTCCCCTCTGTACTCCAACTAAAATGACCCTACTTTATATTCTTATCTCTTCTCAACTAGGAGACCATTATAGTAGCTTCCTAACTGACTTTCTTGCTTCTAGTCTTTCCTCTTTCCAATTTAACTTTCATATTGTTTCTAGAACAATCTTCCTAATGTATAAATCTGATCATGTTACTCATAGTCACACAAACTTTCAGTGGGGCTCCCCAGTGCTTATATTGGATCCTGGCATTTAAGGCCTTCCACCAACTGCCTTTAATGAAACCTTCTAGCCTTATCTCTTATTCTCCCTCAAGTATTCTATCTTCCTGGCAAACTGGGCTATTTTCCACATCTTCTCCCTTGTCTCCTCTGTCCCTTCATTTTTATTCGGCCCTCTCCTGTCAATGACCCCTTAATTACCAAATCTGGATCTTTCCTTTATCCTCATTTTTCTTGACCTCTTTGAAACCTTTGACTCAGTCTCCCTCTTCACCTTGATAATCCTTCCCCTTAATTTTCTTTTGACTGACACTGTTCTTTCATGGTTTTCTTTCTTCTCCATATATGACTATTTCTCTCAGTCTCTTTTGTGAATCTTCATCCAGGTCATGCCCCATGGTTATTTATATGCATGCCTTTTTCCCTCATTCAGTTATATTACTTTATAATGGGTTTGGTGTCACATTTCTCGTTGTATCTCCAGTGCCTAGCAGAGTGACTTATATTCAATCGGAATTTAACAAATGTTCATTTAAATGAATTGCATTGAATCGACAAGCATACATTATAACTAATACCAAACCCAACCTCCCACAGCTGGTCTTCTAACCTTATAGCGATACAATCCTCTTTTGCTGAACAGAGGGTATGTGTTCTGGAAATGCTAGTCAGCAAAACACATAAAACTTTACTGCCTCAGCAGCCATTAGAGTTGGAATTTGATGCTACCAGATGAGAAAAAATGCCATCTCATAACAATGAGAAACAAAAGGGCATGGGGTCCTCAGCACTGCACAATTTACTACTTGCTACCTCAGCTGGACTTTCCGTCCCTGTGTTTCTGCACACTTGATCTTATATGACTGGGTCCACCCTTCCAAATGAATTCAGCTCCAAGGTCCTCCAATGCTGAGGATTGACAACTATTATGAGTATCCATCGTAGAAGTATCATGGTCTTGAAGCTCTTCCCGAATGAAATCTGTCCAAAAAGAACATCAATTTTAGCTTTCATTTCAAACAGAAATTACCAGGTAGTTCTAGAAGCCACTTTTCTCTAGCCTCCAGTCATCTGTGATTACCTTTTAGACATTTGAAATTTAAGTTGACTTCTCCAGGGTTGTTCATTTCCATTAGCAAACATGGAGCTGCTTGCTGGGGTTTCTACAAGAGTCTGAAATGAACCCTTCATAGTTAATTTTCTTTTACTGCTTCAAATGTAACTAACTAGTACTTCCCTATTTGCTAGGGTCATATAGTCTTTGAGACAAGGACATGTGGTTAAAAGAGATTTTGTGAAAAACCAATATCTGTTGATATTAGCTGATTTCTTAAAGCAGCTCTTCTGCTGTGCCAGCAGTGCTAAGGTTAAACTCTGGGCCCCTGAGGAAAGGGGATGAAAAAGACCAATTGTTAGCTGCAAAAATGGGTGACCAGTGGAGGCCCTTTGCCAAGAGACCCCACAATGCAGGACTTGGTTAGGTAATAGTATCAATCTGTGGACTGCATCTTGGGGTTTAGAGATAAGCTCTTTCAAAAGTAGAGTGTCTAATGAAAAAGCACGGACTAAAAAGGAACCAATGGGCATTTGAGTGGAGTAAAAATCACTGAATTTGGAATAAAAAAGCCTTGGTTCAAAAGTTCCTTCTTCTTTATCTTATTTTCTTGGAGGGATAAGGGGTGGGGAGGGAGGGAAGATGATGACAAGGATAATGTGGGTCTATACCACAGACTTCACAGGGCTGTGGGGAGGATTACATGAGGAATGAGGAAGTGCTTTTTGCCCTAAGGTGATACCCCAATGGAGGTTGTTGCTTGTGTTATTAACCTTTGTTACCTTGGAGTGATGTAAAGATTCTTACCTCAGTTCATCAATCAATCAAGTAATCAATCAACAAGTATTTGTTAAACATCTTTGATAATGTTGTACTAAAGCATGGGGAAACAAACCCAAAGAATGAAAACTCCCCTGCTGAAATGTAGCTAATGTTTGAATAGTCAAGACAATCCTCTTTTCCTTCCTAATTTATTGTCTGGGGAAGTCAAACTCTGTAAAGGAGAGAAAAGGGACTTATATAATTGCTTGTCTTGGCCATGCCTGGATATACCTGTTAATATATACTGATGTGGTATTTCATAAAGGAATTGAAAATACCTTTTAGTTCATTTGGGCATTTGTGGAGGGCCTTGGAACAAAACCTACATGCAATAACTTTTTTAATTCTAAAAAGGACATAATACGTACATGTGTATATTTATATGCATACACATACACATATGCACATGGTGAGTATATGTACATATATGTATATAAATAGATATAAATAGATTTATCTGTCTAATCTCCTTATGGCAGGAATAACTTGGAATCATAATTTCTTAATTATTTACAAGCTCCTAACAAAATACCTCTCAGTTGATTGGTTTCTGGAGTATACTTATATTTTATTAAATATAAAGGCTTCAGTGGTTAGTCTCCATTTTGAGGCAGTGAAGTGGTATAGGGGATAGAGCAGTGGGGCCTGAACTCAGAAAGACCTGTGTTCAATCTAACTTCTTACACTTCCTATCTAAGTGACCCTGGGCACAACCCTTAACCTCAACAATAAAATGGTTATAATAATGTTACCTACTTCATAGGGTTGTGAGTATATAATGAGATAATATTTGTAAACTGCTTAATATTCCATTTTTATTTTGTTTTATGATTTATAACTAGGATGGAACAATTAGAGCCTTGTCCCAGAGTGCTGAATTTTGATGGCTTCAAATTCACAGGATACAGACATTTATAATCCTCCAGTAGGGCAGAAAGAAGAGAGTAGTAACTCCTGATTAGCAAGATAAGCTAATTAAAATAGGAAACTACCAGATGGCAAACCCTTACCCTTCCATACGTGATCCTTCCTAGCAGCCACTTCAAATAGCATCCTAGAGCCTCATTCTCTTTTCCCCATCTCCCTCTTGCTCCCTGCTTAACTGAGCATATGCTTCATGGAGCTTGTCCTGGGTGTGGCTTGTGATTTCTCTAGGCGCAAAAATTTCTAGTTACAGCTTTGCTGAGTTCTGCAAAAACTAGAAGGCATCAAGAGAAGTGTCAGTATTTCTGAGTGTACTCATTTATCCCTTTCTTGAAGAATGGCTTTCCCTTCAATGACAAAGGTCAAGATTGGGAAAATCATGATCAACAGGGGCATTTCTAAAGTTTGCAAAAATGTTTGACCAATCGCAGGTCTCATCAGTCTTCTTATCCCTGTCTTATAGATGAGGTAAAGCTTAGTGAGATTAAATGACTTAACCAGGTAGATGCATACAATAAGTGTAAGGGGGAGAATCAAAAAAATCTTTCGTTAAGTATAACCAAGAACTAGATCCTGCAACATTTTAAAACTTAAGTTTATTTAGTTTTATTTTTGAAAAGCTTGAAGGGGGTGGTAATGGTAGAATTCATTCCTCTTTATAATAATAATAATAGCTAGCATTTTATATACATATATATATCACTTTAAAATTTACAAAACTCTTTATACATGGTATCTCATTTGATCCTCACAACAATCCATGGAGGTGGGTGCTATTATTATCCCATTTTTCATGGAGAGGAAACTGAGGCATATACAAGGTTAAATAATTTCCCCCAGGTTATACAGCTATTAAGCAATTGAAACCAGATATAAATTGAGGTCTTCTTGACTCCAGGTCTAGCCCTCTATCCACTGTGCCACCTATCTGCCTATTATTAAGCAGAACTGGAGAAGAAAAAGGAAGTATTTTGGAATTTCTTGGCACTTTGCTGTAGGGACATCCACCTATCATTTGGGAAATGGTGGAGTAAGGAACTCCTTTCTATGCTCATCTGCATGTATAGCAATCATCATCTTCTTACTGGAAGATTCTGATCTTTATATATTTATAATAAATTGATCTTTTATTTATTTATTTTTAGTTTTCAACATTCATTTCCACAAGATTTTGAGTTACAAATTTTCTTCCCATCTTTCCCCTACCACCCCACCCCAAGATAATGAGCCAATTGAATACCCCTTCCCTCAATCTGCCTTCCCCCACACCACCCGCAACTTTCTAGTAGGGCAAGATGGATTTCTATAGCCCAGTGCCTATATATCTTATTTCCCAGTTGCATGTAAAAAACAATTTTTTTTAAACATTTGTTTTTAAAAATTTGACTTCCAAATTCTTTCCCTTCTTCCCTTCTCACCCACCCCCACTGGGAAGACAAGCAATTCAATATAGCTTGTACATGTGTAGTTACACAAAACGTTTCCATAGCAGTTATATTGTGAAAGACTAACTATATTTCCCTCCATCTTATCCTGCCCCCCACTTATTCTATTTTCTACTTTGATCCTGTCCCTTTTCAAAAGTGTTTGCTGCTAACTACCCTCTCCTCCAATCCTCCCTTGATTTTATCATCCCCCCTCTTATCCCCTTCCCCCCTACTTTCCTGTAGGGCAAAATACCCAATTTAGTGTGTATGTTATTCCCTCCTCAAGCCAAATTCAATGAGAGTAAGGTTGACCCATTCCCTTTCACATTCCTGCCCTGCCCCTCCTTTGTTACAGTTTTCTCTTGCCTCTTTTATATGGGATAATTTACCCTATTCTATCTCTTCCTTTCTCCTCCCATTATATTCCTCTCTCACCTCTTATTTTTTTTTTAGATATCATCCCTTCTTATTCAACTGATCCTGTGCCCTCTGTCTATATTTTCATGTACACACATATACACATATTCACATGTATATTTATACACACATATATACTCCTATATATATATACATATGTATAAACACACACATATATATATATATATATATATGTATATATTTTCTCTTCAATTATCCTCATACTAATCCAGTTGCAAGCAGGTCAAAGCAAGAGCGATTACCCTCTGAATGGTTGCTGGGTCCCTCTACAATCTGCAGGCCAGGAATTCAGGAGGCAGCCGCATGGCAACAGCTACAGCCAGGGCACCTCTGCCACTTCTCACTCTGGGAGCAGAGTTTGGACCATGCTCTTCTATTACTCAGTTCCAAAGAGTTCCCCACTGACCTTTTACTTTCTCTTTGCCATTTATGGGCTGAGAAGTCTGGAAACTGCCATAGCTGCTGGTGATCACTCTGCTGAAGTCTGCTCAGGCCAGTCAGTACTGCTGGTCTGGGCTGCCTGGGTCTGGTCACGACTCACAGGGGACTGTGATCAGCTCCCAGTGCTGTGGGATAGGTGCTTCCTGTCAGCCTGCCAGGTTTGTTTCAATGGGAGACTTGTTTCTCTCTGTAGATTCTGTAGCTCTAAAATTTGTTTAGAGTCATATTTTACAGGTATCGGAGGTGGTTGGAGCCCTCCATGCTCTTTTCATCTCTTTATTCTTTTCTCTTTCTTCTCAGCTCTCTCCCTCCTCAAAAGTCTGTTTTGTTTCTCCTGATCTTTATTTATTGACCTTGATTTAGAGATCTGAGGGTTTTTAAAGGTCATCTAGTCTAACTCTTTCATTCTACAGATGAGGGAACAGAAATGGAGAGAAATAAAGTCACTTAGACAAGATCACACAGGCATTAAACGCCGCATTTGGAATGAAACCCATGTCTGCTTAACTCAAGCCCTGTGTTCTGTTCACTATGCCAAGTGGCCTCTTCTATAATAATGTCCAGCTACCACTCCAGTATCTTTGCCAAGAAAAACCCAACTTGGGTCACTAAGAGTTGGACCTGACTGAGACAGCCACTGAGCCACCAGGAGGAATAGAGTGAAGCCAGGAGCCCTCTAGTACTGAGTAGAGGAGGAAAGCCAGATTCTGTCTTGCTAACTCTCCTGCATGCAAGAACTATTCTACCTCCACCCAGTCTAGGTTATTAGTCTCAACTGCCTCACCCTTCAGATCCAGTTGTCCCAAAGTGCCCTCAAAATAAGACTGGCTGATTTACTCACAGCATGACTTTCCTCCATTATTCTCCTTATCTTACACAGGGTTCAGACAGAAGGAAATGTCTGGGGTTCAAATCAGGACTCCTGTATTCTGAAAGAATAACAATAGTATGTATTTTCTGTCTTCCACTTCCCCCATCCCAGGTTGTACTGAGGAAAAAAACAAAACAAAACATCTCCTCTTCCATTAAGAATTGTGCCGTCCCCTTCCTATACCCAGCATCACCCTGCCCATCGAACAACCAAGGGAGATCCATTTTCTGGCTATAACATTTTAGAACAAGTTTAAATAGTACAGAAATGAAAGTAAACAGGAAAAACTTCTCAGTTTCAGTTGCTTTGTTTAACATCCAAGGAGGAATAGGAGGAAAAGCAGGAAGTGGCTGATGAATAGGAAAATAGCTTTCCTACTGGGACAGGGTGAGTAGGGATGAAAAGCGTGCACAGGTGGATGAATGTTCCTCATTGGCCCCAAGGCCTGTTGGTCATCACCTCCCTCCTCCTGGCTTGCTCCCTATTACCAGTTTACAATGTTGGGCTTCTGATCGCCTCTTGTCTGTACATTTCCCTTCTTTGCTGTCCCCTACATCAGTCTCAGATGGCTGCTAGGTGGCACAGTGAATAGAGTTCTGGACTTGGAAACAGGAAAATCTGAGTTCAAATGTTGCCTGACACTAGCTGTGTGACCCTGGGCAAGTCACTTACTCTCTGTCTGCCTCAGTTTCCTCTTTTATTTCATGAAAATTAAAATAGCCTCTATGTCATAGTGTTGTTGTGAAATAACATGTAAAGTGCTTTGCAAATCTTAAAGTTCTACATTATTATAATTATGATTATTATTATATACATCAGAATCAATTCCTGACTCAGATAGTCTTAGAGACTCCCTCTGGTCCGTAATATGTTTGTCCTATCCAGGCTGCCTTCTGACTTTTTACTGGAAGTCTGTGGTAAATGTCAAGAGCGTGACCCACAGGAGTCTGGGGGCTCTGGGTAGTCTGTTGCCCTCTGGGTAGGTTCCTAGCCCATCAAGTTTCTAGCAACACATCTCTGGAGGAGAGAGTTAAGTCCCAATTTGGGTATAAAAGCAAAGGAGAAAAAAAGCGGGACTAGATTAATATGATCCCTTTCGTTTTACTATTATTTCACAGGAAGCAGGATTAGCCTAGAGAGAGTAAGATTTTAATTCACGAAGAGTTCATAGAAACTTTTGTGTTTCTCATGTGTTTTTGAATGCAGAAAGTGGCCCTTTTTGTTCTTTTATTCCTATAGAGAGGAATTTTCCAAGGATCTAAAAGAAGAGAGCAGGAAAAAAAATGAAATCCCTTTTCCTTATTTGGAAAATTCAATCATAAAATTAAGAAAAAAAAATCCGTGGGGAAGATTTCATTCCTTTCATTATGGCTATCCAAAATTCTATCAGGAAAGAACAAAGTATATTGATTAAAAGCCTCTTGATAGTATCATTAATAGAGAATTCTACTTTGTCTGGTTTCAGTTCAGAGAGATCAAAATATCATGGGTCTGAAGATGAGGATTGTAAAACACTTTACTCATGGTATTTGGGAAAGCTCATGTCCTTAATGGGACTGCCTGAGTTGAAATAAGTTAATGGCTTTCATTATTAAAAATCCAATGAAAAATCAAAACAGTGCCAAACACTGGCAATCATAAACTACTCCTGAATTTGTGCTGGAAAGTAAAGTTTACAATGGGTATAATAAAGGTCAAGGGGAAATCATCTAGGAAGTGAAAAGGGACAGCAAAAATAAACAATGGTAAGTAACAGAAAGTTACTTTTGTCAAGGCATCTAACATTTTGTTCTAAATGCCTTGAATTCCTGATGCCCAGGATTGGTAAGGAAATCTGCTGTCCTCTTTTCCTGTCAAAGACAAGTACATAGTGGGATCCCAGTGGGAAACTTTAGAGTTAATTGGCCATTGAAAGATACTGCCCTATGCAGCTCTCACCACAGGAACTACCAGGTGGGCCCATGCATCAGGGCACACACAGAGCTAGACTACTGAAAAAGAATGAGGACCTGGGGTAAATGACTTAAGTCATTATTTATTCATCCTTGAGGAAACTGCTGAAGGTGGCTATGACAGTTTCCAAGACCCCTTTCCACCTTGGGTTTTTAGAGCTGACATTTTAAAATATGGAATTTGCATAAGCCTTCCAGGTCAGTGGCCTATAGATTTCCATTTTTCAAATTTTTCCTGTGATGAGTCATGCCTTAGGAATCCCTGATTGGACAGTGTGCCATGGAGACAGCTATGCAAGGAGATCACAGTCAAATAGAGGTGATGATGAAAACCAAACTATTTAATTTAAAGATAATCTCAGAAGGAAGCCCCTAAAGTTAAGGAGAGCCAGGAGAAGCTTCTTCCAGAACATGGGACTTTATTTGGGACCTAAAAGAAGCCAGGGAAAACCAGGAAATGAAGATAAAGAGGTAAAGCATTCCAAGCGTGAGTGACAGTGAAAATGTCCAGGTTAGAGAAATAGAATGTCTTGTGCAAAAATATGTGTAGGTAAGTGTAGGGGCAACCACACTGGCATACCCAGGATGGCTGCTAGCACAGGTTCTAAGATCTGCTTTACTAGGGAAG
Organism: Petaurus breviceps papuanus; assembly: GCF_028583685.1. Lineage (NCBI taxonomy): Eukaryota > Metazoa > Chordata > Mammalia > Diprotodontia > Petauridae > Petaurus > Petaurus breviceps. The sequence goes on along the minus strand of NW_027187419.1, from coordinate 18,369,537 downwards.
ATAGCTGTTTAAGGGGTTGACAATCTTTTTAAATTACATTCACTAGTACAGGGAAAAAGTTAGGACCCTGAACTTCAGAGAAAATACAAGCAGCAAGATAAAGACCAACAGACAGGGCTCTGACTGCCTGAATCAACTATACACTTTACATACATCCCTGGATCGAGAGAGCCTTTACAGAGAGCAGTCAGGGAGCTCTGAACATAGGGTCACTCAGAATCTTGACCAGGGAATTACAAGATCCTTCTCATAAGAGAGTCCCACCAAAGCAAAATAGCAACTGAGTGTTTATACACTTCTCAGAGTCAGAAGACATCACAATCCTCATGACTCAGTGTCTACTTAGAAATTAGCAAAAGGTGTGAAAGCCTTCCTACAAGTAAGCTTCACCTAAGCAAGTTTCCCCTTAATGGGCTCCATGTGAAGTCTATTGATGGGCGGGGAATATCTTATATCCCATTAACATTACAGCAAGTAATGGTTAAGAAGACTGGAAAGGTAGGAAGGGACCAGGTTACAAAGGTCTTTCAAAACAAATAGAGAATTTTTCATTCGATATTAGAAGTAACAGGGAGTCAGTAGAATTTACAGAATGGACAGACCAGGCAGGTAATAGGGTCAGACTTACAGCTTTAGGAAGACCCATTGGACGATTGACCCAAATAACTGTCCTGAATCTTATTCCTTTGACAATGCCCTCTGCCATCAGAATGTTCTTGGACCATGGACATTCTATGCTCCTGGAGCTCCTTTCCCCAGCCTCTCCCAACTGAGGGTGCTGCAACTGATTCTGCAGATCTCAGCTATTGCAGGCTTGTTGCTGGCTGAAGCCTTTCTCAGGTTTCATTCAGCGGAGTCCTCCCCATACTCGCTACCATCTTCAGACTTTTGGTGGTGATTGGGGAGGCTCAGGATTTGAGCTCAGGTATTAGGGTTCAAGAGTCCAAAGGGAATTCAGGATTAATTAGTACAATTTCAAGTAAATCACACACTTGTGGGTTGACTTAAAATCCTAACCATCAGAAATAACATTGTTTCTAAAAGGAATCAATCAATTGAATCACATTTATTGTGTGGCAAGTGCTGGAGATATGGGGACAAAAAAGGAAGTAGTCCCTGACCTAACGGACCTTACATTGGGGAAAACAAGGGCATAAATAGGTGGATAGGTAGTACAGTGGATAGGGCACTGGACCTGGAGTAAGGAAGCCCTGAGTTCAAATTCAGCCTCATAGCTGTGTGACCCTGTTTAAGTAACCACTACCTAACTCAGTTTCCTCATCTGTAAAAAGGAGATGATAATAGCACTACCTCCCAGAGTTATTGAGGTCATTAAATGAGATATGTGTAAAGTGATTTATAGACTTTAAAATGCTATTTAAAAGTTAGCAGAATGTACACAGCAATTTCAGGGAGAGGGACTAGCATGTGGGAAATTTAAGAAAGGTCCAGTGTAAGTGGTAGCACTTCAGCTGAACTTTGGAAAGCTAGAGCTTTTAAGAGGTAGAGGGAAGAAAGGAGTGAATTTCAGGGATGGGGGACAGTCTGCTAAGGCAGTGAAACAGGAGATAGAATGGAATCTGTGGGGGGCAGAATATGGTCTCATCCCATTTGACTTGATAATAGAATGCATGAAATCAGTTGGCAAGCAATTATTATGCACACACTATGTGCCCTCAGGCATTGTGCTAAGTGCTAGGGATACAAGGAAAAGAAAAAAAAATCCCTAACCTCCAGAACTTCACAATCTAATGGGGGAGAAAATGTGTAAAAAATAACTAGATGCATACACATTATACACAGACTAAATTAAAGGCTGAGAGGGAAAAGCAGTAGCTAGGGTGTAGTTGGGGCATGGGACAAGGAAAGTCTACCTGCAGGAGATGGAATTTGAGCTGAGAACTAAGTCTCGTGGGAAGCAAGGAAACTGAGGCAGATGTGAGGGGGCATAGCCAGGACAAAGGCAAGGAGATGGGCGATTTCATGTTGTGTTAGAAGAACTCTTGCAAGTTGGCTAATGTGATAGTTGATAGTTGTGATGGCAAGGAAAGTAGTACTTTGCTGCTTGTTTCAGCTATTCAAATGCCTTTGAACTTCACCTTTGATTGTGTCAAGTCTTTGTTGGAAACAGAACACATTGTGTTGTCCTTAATAGGCCTAAAGGAGTTTGGAGACCTTCCCTGCCCTTAATAAGTCTAAGGTTATCACACGGAGCCCATGGTGGGAGAAGCTTTCTGAAAGAGTGGAACAGGAAGGGCAGAATAGTAGGAATGTAACAGGAAGGAGCAGAGAAGATAAAAGTTCAGGCACAAGCTGGGATCAAGCAGAGCTAAGAGAGAGAATGTGATGTTGGCCCTCTGTCTATTGTTCTGTGTCGGTGTTACTTTGTCAGACAGAAGCACCCTGTCTGTTGTTCTTAGACAGAAGTCCTGAAAGAGGGCTTTACTGCTGTTTACAGAAGTCCTAGGACTTTACTGCTGATTTCTGTTTGATTTCTCAGACAGAAGTCTTGTCTGTTGGTTTGTTACTTTGTCAGACAGAAAGTGAATTGAGATGATAGTACTGGCAATGTGTGTGAATATTGTAGCTCTGTTAAGCTTTGTTTTCCTAGAAAAAGAAACTTTCATGTGAGTCCAGGCAAGAACTGGGAGTGGCGAGCCCATGGAGGAGGACCATGGGGTTTGGAAGCCAGCCTCTAGTCAAGATGAAAGAGAACTTTTCTTGGGTACTCTGTATTGATTGATGAGATTGTGACTTACTGTGGTCTAGGTGGGTAGATAGCCTTCCCACTTTCCACTACCCCTTAGGGATGATTGGAAGCCAGCCTGAAGGCAAGATGAAAGAAGACTTGACTTGGGTATACTATATTGATTGAGGAGATTTTGACTTACTAAATGATATATTTTGTCTAAGACTAAGTGGCCACCTTAGTAATAAGTTGTTATGTTATTTTGTTGTGAATGTTGTGCTCTATTTTCTTGAATCTTTTGCTTTAGTTTATTGCTGAACAAATAAAGTTCACTATACTATGTGATTAGATCCTTAAAGTTATTCACAGTAGAAGTCCTCAGGAGAGTTGCTAGTGATTGGCTTTACAACAGTCTGGATCACAGAGTATATAAGGTTCAGAGTAAAATATAAGAAAACTGGAAAGATTGACAAAGGTTATGAAGATCTTTAAATGCTAAACAAAGGAGTTTATATTTGTCCCTGGACCTAACAGGTAGCACTATTTCTCATTGAATGGGGAGATAAATGGGAGGAAGGGTAATATGATGAAACTTATGCCTTAGAAAAAACACCTTGGCAGCTGATAAGATATGGGGGGGTAGTAGTGGTAATACATAATTAGACTGGAAGGGAAAGGTATCCCAAGGCCAAGTAGCAAACCATAATGGTATTTTTGGAACACAACCTATTGGTAAGTTGAGAACAGCCTCCAGTATTCTTCCTCCCTATGCCACAGGGCTCAGGCTGGCATTGTTGTTGCTGTCTGTCCTCCATTTTCAAAGAGGACCAATGACATCACCTCAATTTGAATTGTATCTAAGTGAGGCAGAGTTACACAAAGTCATCAGCTTCACTCTCCCTTCCAGAGTCATCAAAGTTCAGGGGCAAAACAAAAGTCAGGTTGACTGGCAACAACCTGGGATACAGTGAATGACCTTAGTGTCTTTGATATTTGACCAAGCTCTAAGCACTCCACAGTGCCTGCTTCAGCCACCTTCATGGACATTAGAACAAATTGTTCTCATCTGCCCATTCTGCTGGGAGGAGTCTTCACATGTTTGGGGTAGACCTCCCCTTAACTCACTGAGGGATTTGAGACCTGTCAGTTACCCTCAGCCTGGTTTAGCCCATCTGCCAGACCTGGGTGTGGCCATTCCACATGCTACAGCTTCTTGGAGCCACAGGTGAGAGTTGGGTGAAAGGTGGTTGTTTATCCTTCCTTCTCTAAGAAGCCCATGACATCAGGAAGGTGGTGTCATGACTTGTAATTCATTTAAGTAAGGGAGAGCCTAGACTTACTCTTTCCTCTAGAGCCATCTAGGACATGTGGCAAGATATAGATCAGGTCTTTAACAGGTATCAGTTTGTCTGAAGCAACACCCATTTCGTGATTAAGACTAGGCTAGAAACAAGGCAAAGAATGGCCTCTTTTACCTAGTCCAAAAAAATCATTCTGGGAGGGGAAGACCCTCAAGGTTTCTGGCCAAAATAGAAACAATTGCTATTAACACTCTAAACTATCAGAGCCCAAACAATTACCAAGTGAGGCTTGGACTGGGACCTATTGTTGGCCAATCAATGAAAGCCAGAGTAATTTGGGTTTAAGGTATGGTCCTTAAAAAAGAAATCTAACCTGTAAACCCTAAGATATCTTGCAAGGATTCAGCAGAATCCTTTGGACAGAGCACCCACAGGTAAGGGTATGATTCCCTATGTGGACAGAGGAAGAGGAGGGAAAAAAGGAAGGAAGGAAAGAACAAAAGAGCAGTGCTGTCCAACTGCTAGTTGGGTCCCCAGTGGGGTAGCTACTAATACTCACAGATTGTTGTTTGTCTTTAGTTCTCAAAGAGGACCATGACATTGGGAAGGTGATTGCAAGTGAATTGGATTTAAGTGAGGCAGAGCTATGCAGTCACCAGTCTCACTCTCCTCCAGTCATCCTGACCTATATCTTGCCACTGGGTGAAAGGTGGACACCAAAGGTGAATGAGCAGTAAACATAAGCAGAGTAAACAGTCAAAGTTTCCATCTATATAAAACTTTCTCCTCCCCTACTGTAGCTTAAAACTCAGAAAATTAGTCATATTAATGTGATATAGCTAATGAAGATGTTGGCATTGGCATTGTCTCTGGGAGAATCAATTTAAAATTAACACGACACTTGGATCAGCCTGTAATTCAATTAAAAAAACTTCAATTAAGCAGAAATTCAAGTAAGCACTTATGTGCCCAGAACTAAATAGTCCTTGTCCTCATGAAGTTTGTTTTTTAAATAGGTGCTGGGGAGAGAGATAAAACATGGTGGTCTAGTGGTTAGGATTCTGTATTCTGCTCACTATACCCCGTATTTTATTCTCTGTCAGGCAAGGTCTTTGAACTAGAGTGGTGCAGTCAGTGGATATAATGCTTAACTTGGATTTGCCTCAGACACTTAACTGTGACCCTGGGCAGCTTATGCTTTCTCTGCTTCTGTTTCCTCATCCATAAAATGAGGGGGCTGGAGTTCGTGACCTATAATATCCCTTACAGCTCCAAATCTATGATTCTTTGAGCATTTAAACATATAAGCATATGCAAAGTAATAAAAAGGAATTTCAAGGTGCAGAGAGCTCTTGAGCCTTCTCTATGTCAACCTGACTTACTTTATGGGATTAACTTCTTGACATCTTGAGTCCTGCAGTGATGAGCTGGAGGCAGTGGTATGCTGGAACTGCCTTGTACCAGCTTGGGAAAGTCTATTGTTAAGTTTTCAGTGTGAGCTTTTATATCTCAGAAATGACAAACTACAAATCAGGGCTTGACTTACTGTTTTGTTGATTTTCTAGACTTATGAAAGTGATGGGGAAAATGATGCAGGTTAATAATTCAGATTAAACTGAAAAGTGTATCTTGAATCCAATTATTTTCGAGGCCAATTGTTAAATATTTATCAGGATTCTCCTGGACTTAACGCAATAAACATTTATTAAGCACCTACTATGTGCCAGGCACTGTACTAATGGAGGGGATGGAAGTGGAGTAAGAAGTCAAGTTGTTATTTTTAATGAGAAAGAATGAGAGAATGAGGTCAAGAAAGGCAGTTCTGGTCTCATGAGATGTTTAGAGGGATATAAGGCAAGAAGAGGTTAAGAATGCCTCAATTTCAATAGCTAGTCCTCAAATTTGATTTTATTCAAGGCTAGTCCTGTATTAGACTTACTATGGTGGAATGTACCTTCAGCAAAAACATGGAGGCCTCCTTACTACCAGCTTCCTAAAAAGAAAAACAGATGAAGAGGAAAATTTATTTTTCTTTGAGGTCGATTTTCCAATTCTATTTCAAGGCCTACTGTCTGAATTTAAGTAGCCTCACCCTAATTTAGACACAGTCTAATATTTAATGTCACAAATGGGCAATATTCTTTTAGTAGCTACTAATTGTGCCTACTAATCATGAGTTGGGCATTGTTTTTTTTTTTTTTTTGGTCAGGAGAACAATAATTCAGAAGTAGTACAAGGCTGAGTCCCATCCACAACTTGGGGGCAGAGGTGGGGAGAAGAAAGATGATAACAGCCCAAGGAGATAACTATCTATAAGCCTTCAAATTCCTATCAACCTGTGACCAAGATCAAAAGTAAAATATTATTAATGCTAGCATGTTTGGACTTTCTGAAACCAGGACTACAACACCAAAAGTCCTTTGCGGGAGTATTTGAATTGTTTGTACAGCAGGAAACTGGATTGAATTGAATTGTGCTGAGATCTAAGACCCGTGGAGCCTTGGAGGTGGTGTGGTGTGGGTGAACTCACTTAACTGTTTGCAACCTCTTAAGGTTTATTATATAGTCTCTTTGTTCATATAAATAGATAAATAAATCTTTGTGAAGAGAAGCATTTATTTAAATAACAGTGAAAATATAGAATTATTATATATTTAAAATAATTCCTTCATTGCTTCTCTATCTGCTAGAAAATTAGAACTCCCATGAAACTGAATATTGTTCAGCAGGTACCCACTCCCTACTCCTTTTTAATTAAACTCGCACTATTAGAATAACTCACAGTAGACAAGGTTTTTCAATTCTCCCCTGTTGCGATTGTAATCCCTTATTGCTCCTTTATCTGTATGGCCATGCATATGAACATTTTCTCTTCAAAAGACTGACACTGCTTAAGACCTCTCCTTTATCTCTCTAAAAAGACTAAGTCCTGGTACTTTAGAACTTGGGGTTGCTAGAGAGGTAACCCAGAGTCTGGTACCACCAGATTAAAGTTGACATCTACATCAGAGAGGCACAAGAACTCTCTGGAAAGTTGAAATTGTCCAGAAAATATCCCTTTCCTTTATTTAGATTGGAGTGATGATGGTAGTTTGGGGATTTTCCTCTCATGTAAGGTGGATGAGAGCTAACCATAGCTGAAAGTGCATAGCCACCCAGGTAACCACCAAGGCAACCACCAAGACTCAGGTTCAGTTGTAAATAAGCTATTCTCTCAGGATCTTTCCAGAAAAGGAACTAAAATAATAAAAGTCCAGAAATGCCCAAGTCTATGATGAAGACCACTTTTATAGACCTAACATAAAGAGAGAGCTCCAACATACAAAAGCCCATGCAAACTACTTTATCCCCAATCAATCCACAGTAGTCAAAGTCACACAGGATTAGCAGGTTTGATTGGGTTGAGATCTGTATCTTGAAAGCAAGGACTGTTTTTTATATATATTTTTTATTCCCCACTTAGCACCATACCTGGAACATAGCAGGTGCTTATTAATGTTTGTTGACTGATCTACTGGAGAAATTATCCATCATGATGACTTAGTAGTTGAATATTTGAGTTCATGCAATACAGCTGTGCTGAAACTGGAGGATATAAAGACAACATTTTTTTTAAAAGCACTTCTGCCCTCAAGGAACTTGTATTTTACTCAAGTGACCCCTTTGAACACCAAGGCAATAGAGGTGAAAAGAAGAAATCCAGTGTTGTAATTGTCTAGAGGCTACCAGATCCTAGCAACTGTACCCACCCAGACACCTTCATAGAGACTCATGCATAAACCTTATGATACAAATAAAAATTTGTCCTACTTAAATGAAGCAACTACAACAACAATAACAACAGCAACAACTCCAGAAAATAAAATTCTTTAATTTCCCTCAGTGACTAATTTGTATTAATAATACTCACTGTCAAGAATGTTGCCTTAATATCTAACCCAACTCCCTCTTGCTTCAACAAGAGCCCATTTCCTCATTTAATTTTCAATGCAATGTATCAGCTCCTTTTGTACTAAGAAGATGAGTTTTCCCTGGTTAATTTGTTGTTAATTTTGAAGCACTTTAATAATTAATATCAGCTTTTCACTCCCACCAGGCTGACAGGCAGGCTTTTCTGAATCTCCTCCTGCTTTTAATTGGCACCTTGTGAGCTGCAAACTGAAGAGTGAAAATGAGTTAAACATGAGGCTCAGGCTGGCATTTCTTTGTTGACAAAATTCAGTAAAGAGTCTCAGGAACATTTTGGGAGAACTACAAAAACTACCGCTGATAAAGGAAAACCCTCCCTATATTACCCTTTATATGCCAATGTTCAGCAACCCTACATTCAAAAGGCATGATGGACAGAGGATGGAGACTTCTAATGGAAACAGGAAATCTTTCTAATTGATGTTATAAATATTCACAGTTGTATACTTTCTAAAACACTCAACAGTCTACAACATTCCCCTCTTGTCTAGAACAAACGGTGATAAGAATAAGACCTATTACAAATGTTGATTAAATGTTTACTTAATCTTTTTTCCAAGTACCCAGGTCAGCTGCATAACTTCTTAGAAACAAAGAATGGGAGAGAGGTTGGACACATTACTAAAAATCGTGATAATCCAGAGAGTGCCACAGATGGAAGTGATAAGAAACATCACAGAGAGACAAAACCCTTCTCTCTATGTGTATATGCTCAGCTTAATACTGAAAAAAGTAAAATCTAGGTGCTAGTCTTGGAGGATAACTAGGTTTCAAAGCCTGATATAAACTAAAACACTAGGAAGAATTTAAAAAAAAACATGAACTAACCTTAAATGCTATTATCAGATCTTTTGTCACTGATCTGCTAATATAGATAGACCTGAAAAAGGAGGAACTTTATTTTTTTCCCATTTTGTTTTATAGTGAACATGTCAGATACTCATATTTCCTGTGGATCTTGAATATGGTTGATTCATTGATCATAATCTACTTATCTATGTCTGCCCATATATACAATATAGTTTGTCTATTTTAATCTATCTAGTAGCTGTTTATTATCTATCTCTTCATCTACCTAGCTCTATCAAAATCTGTTAGTCTCTCTGTGTGTATGTATAAACACACTTACATATGATTGATATATGTAAATCTTTCAAGTTGCCACTTAACTAGATGTCTATCTCTCTGATCATTATAGTTATTTGTCCACTCCTCTATCTACCTGAACTACAGAGTTGAAAGGGACCTCAGAGATCAACTCATAACTGATCAACAATCCCCTCTTAGATAAATGGTCATCTGACCGTTGCTTAAAGACCACAAGTGAGCAGGAATCCGTCATCATCCTAGGAAGCCACTTGAACTTGAGACCTGAAGAAGCCAATGAGCTCATGGAAAACTTCACCTATCCATTTTGTGACAGTACACTTGGAGATGGTTGGAATGGGCACTGAAAGCCCATATCTTTGTATAGATTATGATGTTCTGGATTGTGGAGATAAAAAAAATTGTGCAAATATCTTTCATAGTCAATAAGTTTTTTAGATTTAAATTTAATTTCACTTAAACTTAGATTTCAATTTAATTAAATTTAATTTTTGGAACTAATAATAATAAAACATAAAACCATGGGGGAAAAATATTCTTCTGCCACTCACTCCCATGCATTATTCTTAATTTTTCCCTCTGATGACAAATAAAACAAATCTAATCTCTCTTCCAGGTTCCAGTCCTTCAAATAACTGAAAACAAGTATCATATCCCCCTAAATGTTCTCATTTAGTAAAAAGTACAGAGGAATTATCTTCTCTTCATTTCTGGAAGTTCTATTTCTCAATGCAGTTGAAGATTACATTACCATTTTTAATAGCTATAATGTACTCATTGGCCTTGCAGTCCATTCAAAACCTCAAATATTTTTTAGTTGAGCTACCCTAGAGCTATGCTTCCCCCATTTTATACTTGTAAGGTTCATTTTTTTTGAACCAAGTATAAGATTTCATCCTTATCTTTATTAAATTTTATCCTTATTAGATTAGAATTTTCCAGCCTTGTCTAGACTTTTTTGGATACTTATTCTGTCATCCAACTTGTTAGGCATTCCTCTTAACTCTTTCATCTGCAGAATTGATAATTGCTCCCCTCTATGCCTTTCCAATTCATTGACATCAATGTCAAGGACAGATCCTTGCTGTTCTATACTGGAAACTTCCTTCCAACTTGACATTCAATTTTAAAAACTGATCTTTAGTTCTAGCTACTTAACTTGTTCCAAATCCACCTAAGTGAACACATTCAGACCACTTCTCTCTATCTTTTCCAAGAAGCTTTGTCAAATTCTTTAACAAAATCTTAGTAAACTAGGCTTAGAGACTCTCCAGATCTAGAAGCTCTGCAAACCCGTCCAAAAACTACATAAAGTCCTAATTGGGAACAATTTGTTCTTACTGAAGTCATGCTGACATTAAGAACACCAATTTCATTTCTAGTCACTCTTGAGCCATCACTTTCATAATAAATTCTAGAAGCCTGCCAAGAATCAAAGTCAAACTCACAGCTGATAGTTTGCAGATTCCATTTGGAAAATTTAAGCAATATTTGTCTTTTTCTCATATGGCACCTCTCCTGGCTTATAAGGCCGTTCAAAGATTCACTGACCAATACTCACATCCATCAATACTTTCAATATAGTGGACAGAAGGTTTGTGGGATTTTGTTAACCTGAACTCAATGATATGCTCTCTGATTACCTTTTTATGGAGCTTGGGTTTCAACTCTCAATTAGCCATTTTTTTTTTCTGTCCTTTCCAGTTCAAAGATTATTCTTCTTGGAAGAGAAAAAAAATAAATCAAATAAAGAGTTGAATAGTTATGCCTCCAATACAACTCAATGAAATTTTATTTAGCTTCTAATATGAATGAGGCACTGATCATTATGTTGGGAACTTAAAAACAAAGCCAGTCTGTCCAGGAAGTCTCATTTTATTGTCATTTCTCTGCTTTGATCTAATCATCTGATTCACTCTGAGAACTCATCATTCCTCTTTTGATCGTTCTTTCCCCCATCATAAAGCTTAAATTAAAAACAGCCAACCAGTCAGAATGGTTTGTCCTGTACTTAGCTTCTGCCTCTGCCCATGCCTCTACCTGGTAAGCATTCCTTACCAGCCTCACTCTTTTTAAACTCTGGCACTTCTGACACCCTATTAAAATTAGGTCACACTTTTTTATTCATCGTCCATTACTTGTCTTTACTTCTATTTAAAAAAAATTAAAATATCATTTTAAAATGCACATAAATACACATATAAATCTATGTACATATACACATATACATTTCAATCTTTCAAAAATCTTTTATTTCATCACTGCGATGCTGGATTTTATCCTTTCATCAATGAAGATCACAACCCCTCTATAAATTAAAGGACTTTTATGAGTTGCTGTGTCAAATAAAAAGTCATTATCCCATGAAAAACTTGGTGATGAGCCTTGACAAACTTAGCAAGGCTTGTCCTTGGACAATAATGCATCAATCAATAATCATTTACTAGGCACCTAATTACCTGGGGTTACAAAGGCAAAAGAAAAACAGTCTCTTCCTGCAAGGAGAATACACTGGGGGACAAAACATGTACATACATGTATATGTAACAAATATGTGCTAAATAGTCAAAATATATGCAAGCTTTTTTTGGTTTGGTTTTGTTTTTTCCCTTTCAGGTATCAGGAGGAAGGCACTATCAAGTCAGTGGATTAGAAAAGGTACATAGTGGAGGTTAAACTGAATTTTGGAGAAAACTGGGAAATAACAGACATACTATCTCTCATAAGGAATCTTTCTAGGTTGACAGGACCTGCTAGAGTTTATGCTATATGCTCATAGACTTGGAGAACCCAGGATCACTTCCACACCAGAGCAAGGCATCAGAATAGACCCTTAGGGAGGTTAGAGGTCTGTGCATAAAACCTACCTATATGCATACATGTTATATACACAAAAGAAAACCTTAAAAGGAATAGAGACCTCTCCCACTCCTTCATTTAAAAAAAGAGGTTCTGGATCAATTTTAACATGACTTTTAATTAATTTTGGTTCTTCACCAAAACTAGAATAATTTCCATGTTGTGTAATATTTAGAATAGAAAAAAAAATGCTATTGTTCTGTGTTAAAACAGTCTATTCTCATACTTGTGTGTTCATAAGTATACATTGTCAGATCCTACCTTGCACATCAATGTTAGAGAAAAGTAATATTCATGCATGCTATACTTCTTTATGTAAAGATGGCAAATTAATATTAATCATTGTCTTTCTTCTTGATAAAACTCAAAGGCTCAGCCTGAGATGCCAGGGGCTTGATGTGCATGTAATAAAAGGAAATCTGTGCTATTCCAGCAGTGCAGTTTGCAAAGTTAAACTAATATAAAAGATACAGAATATATCCAGAGCCTGGGAATTAAAAGGCATCTGAAGAATGACAATTCGCTGGACAATGTTCAGTGACATCTAGGCGGTATGAAGAGCAGCTCTCTTATTTTCTTGAAGACACTTTGAGGATAAACTTAATAGAGTTATCAGAATGGTACAATAAATAATAAATATCCTCTGGATTCTATTTTTATGTGACCATGAGAGAAGATACAAATGCACAAATATTCATATGTTCTGCAAGGCACAGCAATTGCTTAAGTAATCTGCAACAATTTCACCTTCAGGAAAGAAATCATTGAGGAAAAGAGTAAGCCTGTTATAGTGAATGGAGAGCTGGATTCCCAGCTGGGAAGATCTGCACTCAAGGCCTGACCTTGACATGTTTTGGTTGAGCAACCCCCACAAATCATGTTACCTCTTAGTTCTATAGATATCTATGTAAGATTAGAATTTGCAAAGAAGATGCTGACTTGTATTGATAGAGGAAGTTTCCTCATACAGGAGATCCCTATATCAATTAAATCACAGGTCCAATTCCTAGTTAATAAACATTTATTAAGTGCCTCCTATTTTCTAGGCACTGTTATAAGCTCCCTGGGTACAAAGAAAAGTAAAAAAAAAAAAACCCACAAAATAATTCTTGCTCTTAAGGAGCTCAGTCTAATGAGGAAGACATGTAAACAACTATGTACAAACACATATATGTATAAATAGATTTGTATATACCTATATACACATACACATTATATACATTATATAAACATATACATATATATGTTATATAGGGCAGCTAGGTGGTGTAAATCATATAGTGCCAGGCCTGGAGTCATGAAGACTCATTTTCTTGAGTTCAATCTGGCCTCAGCTATGTGTCCCTGGGCAAGTCACTTAACCCTATTTGCCTCAGTTTCTTCATCTATAAAATGAACTGGAGAAGGAAATGGCAAATCACTCTAGTATCTTTGCCAAGAAAACCCCTAAAAATGAGGTCACAGAGTTGGACATGACTGAAATGACTGAACAATAAACATACATTGTGTGTGTGTGTGTGTGTGTGTGTGTGTGTGTGTGTGTGTGTGTGGGCGCAGTAGATTGGTTAAAATAAACAGAGAGAAGGCACTAGAATTAAGGAGGATCAGAAAAGGCTTTCCATAGAAGGATTTTAGCTGGAACTTGTAGTAAGTCACAGAAGTCAAGAGACAGAAATGAGGAAGACAATTCCAGGCATGGGGGACAACCGGTGAAAATGCCTGGAACTGGGAGATGGACTGTCTTGTTCAAGAACAGCCAGGAGGCTGGTGTCATTGGGCTGTAGTGTACATGGCTGGGACTGGGATGGTAAGGTATAATATTACTGGAAAAGTGGAGGTTGGGGGGGAAACAGGTTATGAAGGGCTTTGAATGCCAAACAGAGGATTATTTTTGATCCTGAAGGTGATAGGAAACCTTTGGAGTTTATTGAATAGGATACATGATATGCATTTTAGGAACATCACTGAATACAAAAGATATTTGGGCAGCTTTTTATCAACACAATCCAGAACACAGCAACATATGCAAAGGAATGGGCTTGAAGCGCCTACTTGAACCATCTCAAAGTTCACTGGTATACTATGAACCATCTCAAAGTGCACTGATATACTATGAACAAGGAAATCTTTCTATGAGCCCATGGATCTTTCCCTGATTGCTCCTTCACAGTCTATTTGGTTAATCTTCATCCATGTCATGCTTATTAACTGTAGATGTTCCCCCCACATAGTTTGTCTCTGTCATGGACTCTCTAGTTTTTCCCTCTTTAGTATTTCATTTTGTGATCTTGTTATCTCTTAGGGATCCAGCCCTAACCTCTCAGCTGATCTCTAGTATCGTATATCCAACTTCTATTGAAATTTCAAACTGGATATCCCATTAACATTTTAAACTTCATATATGCAGATAGCACATAATCATTCATGGTCAAACAAAACACCATTTAAGGGCTGAGGAGGAAAAGCATTACCAGTAGAATATATCAAGGGAGGATTCATGAAGAATGCAACATTTGAGTAGGGATTTAAAGGGTAGGTAAGAATTGGACACGGGAAGATTGGGTGAAGGGCAAGACACATGAGTGAGGAACAATATGAATAAAAGAACACAGGTGAGAAAGCATAGAGTGTGTTCAGAGGTTTCAGAACAGTTCATTTTGGCTAGACCATAAAAGTAGAGAGGAGTATTATGAGATAGGGAAAGAAAGGCAGTATGGTGACAGATTGGGGAAGGTCTTAAATACCAGTCAGATGAGTTGGAAACTTCCTCAGAGTTATCTGCATAGACATTACAATTGAAGCTGTGGGATTCAATAAGATTGTAAAGGGAGATCTTATAAGAGAGAGTATAGTGTCAACCACAGGTCCTTGAGGAATGTCCACATTAATGGTTAGAAAAATAAATAGGGAGCCAATGAAGAAGTCAGATCACAGAAGGTTTAAGAAAAGAATATTGATAGAAATGATTATTAATAACTAATAATTTGAGGACATTCAGAGTTCCCCCTTTTTCTGTTTTCAAGACCTGCATCTCTGAAGATTGATTAACCTTCTCTATCTGACCCCACCCAAACTTATAAAAAATCTCTAGTCTAAGGTGAATTCCATTTAACCAAGCTTAGGTTGAGACATACCCTTTTGTCTAAATTGGGTGGAGACACACCCTTCTGTCTGAATGGCCCAAGGCTGGGGGTGGTCTGGATATAGAGATTCTCTCTCAGTTCAAGGGTAAAATGATGTCACTTTCAGCCCCTCATTGTAATATTTATTCCCTTATTAATTGTTAATGAATCCAGGTTGATTCCCAACATGGGCAATGCCTACGCTTCATAGGGCATATAAACAATGAGCCTACCACCATGATTGTCTTTGGATGGATGACCATCCTTTTATTAATAAATGTATTGACTTTATTAATAGAATGGTTAAATTACCCCCAAACTATGTCTCTTGAACCTTTTTAATCACCACAACATGCAGTGTGATGGCAAATAGTGAGCTCTATATAAATGTTAGCCATCATCATCAAAATCATCTGAAATCAAAAAAAGAAAAACTATCTAGGAGGAGGGATGACTGTCCTTGTCAAAGGGTCAGGAGAACACGGAAAGGTTATGGAAGATGAGAATCCTAAAAAACCATTGGATGGAGACCCCATTGAGAAAGAAAGCTCAGTAAAGTGCTAAGAGCAGAAGTCAGGTTGCAAGGAGTTAAGGAGGGAGTGGGTAGTGAGGAAGAAGGGACATTTAGTGTAGAAAACCCTTTCAAGAAGTTACACATTGAAAGGGAGGACAAAGTTGGTGTAATAGCTGGAGGTGATAGAGGGGTTAAAAAAAAGACGTGTAGAATTGGGAAAACTTGAGTATAATTGTAGGCGATGGGAAGGACTGGTGGAAAGGGAGAGATTGATGACTCAGGGCTCATTTTCCTCATCCGCAAATTGAGAAAGTTGTGATGGGGGACAGGCTTTGGCAACCCCCTTGAACTCTGATTGAATCTTCCCATTTGATGAGGCATTGCCTGAGGCCATAAGCCTTTCACTGTGGCTCTGGCCAAACCTTTGTTACCAGCTTGGCCTTATTATTATTATATTATATTAATAATATAATTATATTAATTAAAACATAATAAAATAATATAATATGTTAATAATAACATTATTATTATTATTCAGCTAGTCCCCACCCTTGATCCTCAGCTGTTATACCCCTGAACTGGCCCATTGTCTGTTGTCTCCAGGTAGCCTCCAGCAACTTCACTCATTTACTAGAGTCTGACCTCATTGACTCCTCTTGAAGACCCTCCCCAAACTCCTCCTCTAGACCACCCCTAGATTCCTCCCACAACCTTTTTGTATATAAGACCCCATCTTGCCTCCGTGTGTGAGAGCACCATAGAATGACCTAACACAGAATTGCTCTGTGTCAGATGATTCTGGCCCGCTTGTCCAATGCAAGCATCACAGATACCGAAGCTCTTTAAGAGTCTACTTATTATGGTGAACTTTTAATAAACTTTGCTTTTCTTTGGCAGAGAAAAGGCTTGAGTCCAATTCATTCAGCAGGACCTGATGTGTTGGCATTTTGAGATCTCGAACACCCCTAGCCTAAATCTCATCATTTTATGGTAACCTCTTCAGTTGGACTAGGTGATCTCTAAGGCCCCTTTGAGTTCTAAGTCTTTGATCCTAGGATTTTGTTGGAAATCAAGAGAATGATATGATCTGAAGTTTTAGGTCAAAGGGAGTCAAAGCTACACGTGCTACTTCGTTAAGTAAAAATACAGTCATGAGCAAAAATACCATGTGCTAGAAGTCTCAATCAAAGGTGGCATTTTAGAGCTGATGCATACTGGCCTTGGAGTCAGGAATACCTCAGCTGTGATCTCTTCTAGCTCTGTAAACATGGGCAAGTACTTTACCTCTCAGTGCCTTAGACAACTCTGTAAGACTCTAAATCTCAGACAGGGTGGTGATTTGCATAGGTGCAAGAAGTAGTCAAATTGGGAGAAATCACAGGTCTAGACTTACCTCCCCTCTTTCAAAAAAGATGAATGAATAATCAACATGTAGAATGAATTGATCAGCCACCAGTTATTGTGGGGATAAATGATGGGCATAAAAAGAAAGGTAAAAGTGCAAAACAGTGCAATTGGGTCACAAGAAAAGATAGACATTGAGTCCCCAAAGTGACCTTCATTGTGCTAACTCAGGTGACCTCTTCTCTCTGCCCGTCTTGGCTTTTCCAAGACATCCGTTTCAACAATGCTGACCTCTTCCACATGTATTTCTCTTCTCTAAGGTCACTTATCTAGTTGCAGGCAATACTTCTACAGAATCCTTGTCTTGGCTTCACTGCATCTAGCTCTGATGTAGATCTAAGCCAAAACAGCAGCAGCAGCAGCAACAACAACAAAAACAGCAACAACACAAAAACCCACCCTGTATTTCTCTCTTGCATTGTAAAACTGTTCCATGTGACCTCAGACCTAATGGATGTTTTCTTTTCTGCCCTTTTCCTCTTTTATGGAAGTCTCTGGTCAGACCAACTCTCACAATCTCTTCTTCAGCACCTGGGAATGCCTTCTATCCATATCAGCACCACCCACATTTTAGAGGTTTGACATATCATTCTTCCCACCTTTTTTTGTTCTCCTGTAGATTCCAAACTTCCACTGCCAATAGGTTGGGATATTTAGATTCTAGGGTCACCTTTATAGGATCCGATGGATTAAAATGTTTCTGGGGAAGTTAACTTAGGAGGCATGAGGAATACTAAAAAAAAAATGTTTTTTGAAGACACAGAGGGAAATAATTGCAAAAAGCAGGGAAAATGGGATCTGGATGAACAGACATAGGTACATAGGTACATGAAGAGACATAGGTACATAGGGTTAAATGATACAGAAAATGCAAGTAAAGTTGGGTGACTATAAGAGCATGTTATGGTCTTATAAAAGTAATTTGAGGAATGCTAAGGCTCAGAATTTGCACAGACTGGTAAAGGAAGCTAAGGACACTGGAAAGGGCTGTTTTTTTAAGGTAGGGCAAGGAGGAGAAGAGGATGGGATGATGATAACTGATAACAGAGAAAGGGCAAGATTAGTCGATTGTAATTTTTTTTTTCTGTTTTCTTTTTCAAGGAGAACGACCTTTACATTGGAAATGGTAAAACAAAAATAGCTAAAAGAGATTTGGCACCCAAGATGAGTAAGGAGATAGTGAATACTTAGTTGTCCTTAGTGAATTCAAGTCACCTGAATCAGATGAACTACATTCTCAGGTGCTGAAAGAAATGACAGTTGCTGAACCATATTGTCTGTCTCCAAGGAAAATTGGAGAGACACCATAAAATTGGGAAAGAACAAATGTCCTGATTTTCAATATTAATTATTATTTTGTTATTATTAATTATTCCAATTCAATTTTCATAATTATATGAAAGAGATGGTTGTTGAACATGTAGAAAGGGAAGCAGTGATTAAAATAAACCAGCATAAATGAACTGGAAACCAACAGAATGTTTGGGGAATCATTTCGGGAATGGCTGGAAAAATTGAAAAATATTATTGCAGTGTAAGAAATCATGAAAAGGATAGTTTCAAAGAAACCTGGGAAGATTTATATGAAATAAGTTAGATCAAAGTGAGCAAAAACCAGGAAAAGAGTCTGTATGATAAAAGTAAGTCAAAAAGCCTCAAAAGGCTTAAAATTGTGAAGGTGCTGATCAATCAAATGATTAATGAGCCTCATGGCAAGAGAGGTGATGGCATCAAAACATGGAATATGACATATATTTTAGACCCAACAAATCAAGGAAATTGTTTCACTTGACTATTCATATTTGTTATAAAGTTTTGTTTATTCCAATATGTGGGGTGGGAAATCGAGGAGATAAGAGATAGGGATAGTTTAGCCAAAAAAAGTAAGAAGGAAGAAAGAAAAAAGTACCACTGAAACATTTTTTAAACATGCACAGAAAAAAAACCCCACCAGGAAGTAGGTCAGAAGGAATTACAGACAAACAGGACAGCATTGAAACTTATATGTTAAATTTATTATACATGTGGAAAGGAAGGTAAATGAAACAGTGAAGAAATTAGCAATTTTATGTGCAGTTCTCTGGTTATTTTTTGGGCCACCCTGGCTCAGAGTGAATGGAAATGGTAAATATTTCTCTTTTGACCAGCAGCTCTGAGGGTCTTCCCCAACCAGTTTGATTTTTTTTTTTTATTAAAGGGACCATCCCTTGAGTCACTTCTTAAAGAGGCCTATTCATTGAATGGATGCTGCCTTACTCAAAGTGAACACTTGAAAGGATCTTAGCTTAAAATGACCAGGGTCTCCCACTGCATCCGATCAATATCTGGCCATTGGACCTAGATGACTATGGAGGAAAAAGTGAGGCTGGTGACTTTGCCCAGCCCTCCCTCACTCAAATCAAAGTCAATTGCAAGTCATGTCATTACTTCCCTGACGTCATAGTCCTCTTTGAGAACAAAGGACAAACCATACACACAATACACACATACATATGATACATATGTAACTATACATATGCAGAAATGCTCATCTTATTTGGTATTTACTTCACTATAAATATATAAAATTCAAAGAAAAAAACATGGAAAGAGCTAGTATGGAATTATGAACAAGGCATGACAAAAAAAAATTATTTTTTACTGGTTTGCTACATGGGTAGATAGGAGAACTGTTAAAGATATACTTAAATTTTACCAAGCATTTGATAAAGTACTTGATACTATTTTTATGGGAAAGATGAGAAGAGATTTATTACTAGAAGGCAGTATAATTAGATAAATTTAGAGTTGGTTCAATGGTCAAAAAGTAGGTCAAAATTGTAGACGGTTTCCAGTATAATGTACCAAAAATTGATGGTTGACCCTGTGTCATTTAATGCTTTTATCAATTACTTGGATAAAGCAGAGTTGATATTCTCATCAAATTTACAAATGGCCCAAAGCTGGGAGAAACAATGCAGTAAAGGATAGTATCAGGATCCAAAGAGATTTTGATGTGCTAGAGCACTGAGCTGAATCTATTAAGGCAAAATTAATTAGGGATAAATGTAAAGTATTACAATACTTTACAATTAGAATTTACAATTTCATAAATACAAGATGGTTTGACTGAAAATGACCTTGAACTTTTAGTGGACGGGAAGCTCAATATAAGTCAGTGGTGTGATGTGGCCAAATCAAAAATCAAATTCAGTCTTAATGAAAGTTCCTTCCCTTTATTGATTATCTCCAATTTATCTTGTGTAAATCTTATTTGTACATAGTTGGCTGCATGTTGTTTCTTCCATTAGACTGTGAACTCTATGAGGGCAGAGACTGTCTTTTACCTTTTTTTTATATTTCCAGCACTTAGCACAGTTCCTGGTACATAGTAGGTGTTTAATAAATGCTTATTACCTGACTACATGCTTAGTTTGGTAATATCAATTCTTTTAACAAAGGTATAGTATCATTCATTAATAAATACAATACTTTGCCATCTAATTTGATAACAAAATAACCTGTACTCCACTATGCCATAAAACCTTGTCATTCAAAATCCATTTTTCTCTTTTCTTTTCTGACATGATGAGTATGCACTGGTAATAAAAATAAGGTAAAACATTGGGGTGCAGTGCTACACATGGCACTCGAGTACTGTTGAGTTATCCTTGTGTCATTGGGATTTGTAGTGCTTGGAGCTGCAGTGCTGAAAAGTGATGAGAATACCACCTTTGGTTGCTTTCACAATTACTCATCTCTGTCACTGTAGCCCAAAGGCAGCCCTAGACAATGCATAAATGAATGAATATGGCCAGGTGCCAGTAAAACTTTACAGACACTGAAATTTGAATTTCATATCATTTCCACGTGTCATGAAATATTCTTCTTCTTTTGACTTCTTTTTAACCATTTAAAATACAAAAATATCTGTTCTTGGCTTTTGGACCATATCAAAACAGGTGGGGGTCAGATTGAGCGTAGGGGTCATTTGCCAACCCCTGTCTGAATTAATCCCTAAACAGTGACTCTAATGGCAAAGAGCATGCAAAAGATGAGCTGGGGCCCCTTGATATATTCTGAGGCTCCTTTTTTTTTTTTACCCTGTTGTATTACATTCAATTTTTCAAGAGAAGTTAAACCTTTTAATTTTGATTTTGGATATTTCATATTTGAAGACTTTAGAAGTTGCACGATAGTCTTCTGTGAACCTGACCATGGTACTTGAAATTTATTTTTCCGCCTTAGACGTAGGATTTTTTTCCTTTGATTTGGAAGTTTGCAATTTGAGCTCAACGTTCAAAAAGTAGGTCAAACCTGTAGATGGTTCCAGTATAATGTACTAAAGTACATTATATTTTGAGTGGGGGTTATTTTCAGAAGTATTGGTGGATCTTTTCTATTCTGACTTTGTTCTTTGTTTCTAATCAATTTGAGGAGTATTCTTTTTTTTTTCATTAAAGAAGATGACATATATGTTTTTTGTTTAGTAAGGGGAACCCAAATATTCTTAAACCACCCCTCCTTTTCCTCTTTTTTATTCATCCATTCATTCACTCATTTATTTATTTATTTATTTATTGGGGGGGGGGAGGTAGGGCAATTGGGGTTAAGTAACTTGCCCAAGGTCACACGGCTAGGTTTTTGTTTTTTTTTGGGGGGGGGGTCTGTTAGTGTCTGAGGCCAGGTTTGAACTCAGGTCCTCCTGACTTCAGGGCCAGTACTCTATTCACTGCAACACCTAGCCACCACCTCCCCTTCCCCTCCCCCCTTCTCCTTTTTTTGAGGCCTGTTAATTTAACATGCATTTAACATGGATGAAATGAGATGGATCCAGGCCTGTGATTCCCTTGGTATAGGAACTCTTAGTGAGAAAATTCCTTCTACTGATGTAGACTGGGATCTGTTCTTCAAGATCGTATTAAGTAGTTACTTATGGCCCCCTCATAGTTTAAATTAAATTATTTTTTGATAGTAAATAAGTAAAAAGATCTTCTAATTTTTCAGTTTTCTATCTTTATTCCAATATTTTCATTATCACATTAAATATTTTAGAACTGTTTATTCTATTTTATTTTTCAGGGAATCTACTTTTCAGTCAGGTTCTATGCCTCCTGTTTTAAGCTATTTATTTTCCCTATTTTTTCCTCCAGAGCACTAATTTAATTTTTCATCTCTTGCTTTATTCCCCATCCAGTCTTTGAATCCTTGGGGCCAAGTGATTCTTGTTTTGGAGACTATTTGTACTAAATGTAATTCCTCTCTTTTTCTGAATTTATCTCTTGGGCTTCCCTCAAGCCATTATATTTCTTCATTGTATATCCAAAATCCAATCCCATTTCCTCTATTGGGAGTTTGTGCCAGAGTCAGGATCTCTCCCCTCATATTCTTAGATGTGGTTGAGAAGCCCCTTCTTGATCCTGTTCTCCCTGAAATCTAGAAAAACAAACATTTTCCTCTTGTTTTTTTCTCTCTGTCTCAGTCTCTGCTTCTGTCTGATTTTTTTTTCAGGTGGCTCCTAATAAGACCATTTCTATGCAGGTGCACCTTTGACTTGCCACAGGTGCTAATTGGTGCTCACCTGCCCACAGATGTGTCTGTGCTTCCCTAGTTCATCTCTCTACCCTGCATGGTCATGAACTCAACAGGGGTCTGTTAAATCCTCAATTCTCTTGGAAGGGGGAAAATCCCACCTTTTTTTCCTAAACACTTTACTAGGAGAAGGGGTAAGATTAGGCCTCATTAACTACACAAGAGGAAAATTCAATTGTCTTCAACCTCACCCACACTCATACCCACAGGCAGCTTCTGGGCAAAGGCTAAGGGGTAGGACCCACTTTAGAGATCACTTCTCCACCCCAAGATACTGTGACAGGTATGCTTAGCTTCACAATTAACATGGATGAAATGAGATGGATCCAGGCCTGTGATTCCCTTGGTATAGGAACTCTTAGTGAGAAAATTCCTTCTACTGATGTAGACTGGGATCTGTTTTTCAAGATCGTATTAAGTAGTTACTTATGGCCCCCTCATAGTTTAAATTAATTGTCCAGGATCACTCATTTGGGATGTGTGAATCCAGTTTTCTAGAAACTTTACCATGTTGTCCCCCTAAGGGTTAAAATAAGAAGAGATCTGGGTTTTGTTAATCTTTTATGTTTGGCTCTTAATATTGTCTGAAACAGTTAGGGTCATTAACAAACTGGAGGTGTCAGGGGCACCATCAGCATCTTCCGCACTTCTCTCCCCTCCCTACATTTTATTACTTTTTTTCCTGCTTACTAGACAAAACAGAAGCAGTGCAAAAGACAAAGAAGCAGAAAAAGAAACCAAAGTTTTATTTTGTACAGTCTGAAATCCCTTTAGATCAAGATTCCAAGATTAAGGTCTTGTTTTATTTTCCTTTGTTTCCAGCTCTTCATTATGTACCAATGTATTCTGATACAAGCAGGTATTTGGACTCTATACAAGCATCTGTAATTTGGACCTTTTAAAATGACTCTTTTATGATCAAAGGAAAGCTTTCTGTGGCTGCTTAAATGGCTCTATTTACCTCAGAAGTGGTTACTACAATGTTCTTAGCTGTTCCCCTCAGTTTCCAAGGAAATTCAAAATGGCTATGTACATTGTCTGTTCTTACCTCAGTCCATTTGGTTTAATTTATCCCATAACATCTCCAAATTCTACCTCAGTTCTTGCCAGTTTAATGACATTCTATTGTACAGTGCAAAGAAATCAGCTTTCTTCCAGTTGAAGAACTCTGCCTTAGTTAGGGAGATTAATTATGGCAGCAGATGCTCCTAATAACCACAGTTATGGCCAAGCTAGGATGGCCAATTGCATTTTCCATGATCCATGCTATGCATCTGTTGCTAAAGCATCCTGGCTATGTGAGAAAAGCATTGTCTGTGGAAGTTGTGCCTCTGGTTAGGAGAGATCAGCCCCTGCAACAAAATATAGGATGGTGAATTTGGGAAATCTTTGATGGATCCCATTCCATTTCCACATTGTCAACTCATCTTTCCAAGAATTATGCTTTTTTTAGTCATTTTTTAGTCATGTATGACTCTCTGTTACCTCATTTGGAGTTTTCTTTGTAAAGATACTGGAGTAGTTTGCTATTTCCTTTTCCAGCTCATTTTACAGATGAGGAAACTGAGGCAAATGGAATAAAGTGACTTACTCAAGGTCACACATCTGGTAAGTGTCCGAGGCCAGATTTGAATTCAGGAAGATGAGTCTTCCTGACTCAAGGTCTTGTACTTTATCCACTATGCCACCTAACTGCCCCTAAGAATTATGTACTTTTGATGAATTAATGTAGGCACCAAAACCAATCAATCTGTGTTCTAACCTTTTCTTTACCAAGTTATATCCACGTAAAATGAAAGAGAATAAACTAGCCAGAACCTCATCAGAATAAACAAACTAGAAATCACTTATGGTGGAACTGAGTCTTGGATATGAAGTAAGGAAAGACATGGGTTTGAATCCTGCCTCTTTACATATACTAGGCAACCACAGTGAATGAAATTGTAGACTTGGAGTCAGAAGAACTGAGTTTGAATCCTGCCTCAGTTAAGAGCTGTGTGACCAGGACAAGTCACTTAACTTCTTTCAGTTTCAATTTCCTCATTTGTAAAATAAGGACAGGGATAGTGAGGTGGCACATTGGATAGAGTGTCAGACCTGGATCAGAAAGAGCTGAGTTCAAAACCTGCCTCAGATACTTACTAGCTGTGTGACCCTGGGCAAGTCACTCAACTCTATTTTCCTCAGTTTCTTCATCTATAAAATGATCTGGAAAAGGAAGTGAAAAACCACTCCAGTCTCTTTGCCAAGAAACCTCCCCTACCCCCACCAAATGGAGTCACAAAGAGTCAGACATGACTAAAATGAGTGAATAACAACAACAAAAATGAAGACAATAACAGCATTCTACCTCACAGGGTTCTTTTAAGGATAAAATAACACAACATATATAAAGCATTTGGTAAACCTTAAATAGCTATGTAAATGTTTAATATTAGGAGTCTTTCTGAACTTTAGTTTCCTCACCTATAAAATGGGGATAGTAAAGTAAAGTAAAAAAAAAAAACCCATAGGATTGTTGTGAGGAATAAACAAGATAATGTATGTATGATCCTGGTATTTTCTCAACCTTATAAAACTATAAAATGTTAATTATTTTATATTACCCAGACTAATCAGTCAACTGACGAATACCCAATGGCCCAAAGGAATCATGAGAGTAGTGTTTTCCTCAAGTAATATTAATTTTGCATCCCAGGGTTGGGTAGGCATTGCACAGAGCTATACTTGCCCTTCAAGAATTTACACCTTATTTGGGCAAGAAAGATTACATTTACCCTGCCTCCCTCAATTCCATACCATTTTGTTTCCCTTAAAAAAATGTATTGATATCTTGTAGTTACATCACTATTATTTCTGAATATATCTTTTTGTTTCACCACACATCGAGCTACCCTTTGTTGTGGAATTTAAAAAATGGGGGTGGGGGAGGCAATGTAGCAAAACTAACCAATACATCCACCAAGTCTGACGATATATTCAATGTTCCACACCCATAGTCCTCCACTTCTGCAAAGAAGAGAGGGAAGGTGAATTTTTTCATTTCTCCTCTGGGGCCAGACTTAGTCATTTGTAATTATGTGACATTCTATTTTGTTCATTCTACTTATATTGTCCAAATCATTGTATGTATTGTTTTCCCAGTTATGCTTACCTCACTCGGCGTCAATAAAATGTAATTCTGCTTTTCAAATTCTTCACATTCATAATTTTTCTTTATTTTTTACATCCATTTAAAAGCATTTCTCTGAGTTCCAAATTCTCTCTCTCTGGCCCTTTGTCCACCTATTGAGAAGGCAAGCAATGTGGTATTCATCATTTCTTGCAAGACAGTGATACTCCATTCCATTCATATACTATAGTATATGGTGCCATTCCCCAAACAATTGGGTCTACTTCTATCTTAACTTAAGTATAGCACAATAGGAGAACTGTGAAAAAGATTTAATGGCCTTGCTAAATCAATAGACTGTAAAAATATCATGCAAAATGCAAACTAGGTCACTTGATTGACTCATCCATCTGTTTTGCAAACTCAGAGGATTATCCTGGATAAGAAATGCTAACTTTGTTTTGTGGCATCTTTGGATGGTTCTACTTATAGCGAATCATAAAACTCTTAGAAATTTAAAAGAAATCATAATTTTACTCAACTTTAATTTTTTAAATATAGTATTTTACTATTGTGCTATCTATTACTAGAATTTTAAAAGGCTTCACAAAAGAATGAAATGAGTCTGTTGATGCTGAAAGTGATAGGTTATTTTATTGAGTATATTTAAGGGAAGACCATATGGTTTGAATAGACAAATCCGAAGAATAACAGAGGGAAGGGGAAAGGTTACAAGTGTGGATATTAGGAAAACACCTACCCACTAAACTGGGGCAGCAGATGACACCTCCAAATCTAGGACGGCTCCCACCTCCCAACTATGGCAATAGCTGATTGATCCAAAGTGAGGAAGAGAACAGGGGAGAGATGCAGTTAAGGACATCACCAGATAGCCATGGGCACAACAGTTTTCAGGTCAAGGCAGGAGGAAGGATATTCCACGGTCCTGTGAGATCTCCCAGGACTTGGCACATGATATGCCATCCTTTCTTCATGGATTGAGACAACTGGGAGATCCTGAAGAGATCCAGGTTATTCTTTCCCTGAGACAAAGGCAAAGTCTCACTCATTTGTTTCCCACCTTTGAATGGTTTTTCACCTCTGATGGTCAGAAGCTGGCCTGTAAGGGCCAATCAACAAGACTGTATGAGAAATAGAATTTTCTAACACAGAAGGCTATCTGGCAGGTTTCAGAGGAAAATGTTAGGAAGGAAAGGCAAGTATACCTAGGGCAGAGATAGTTTGTTGGAGAAGGACTAATCTTTTTTGGACTGTGGCAACCCAACTATATTTTATAATGGGTCAGATCCACCCTAATGACATAAGAAATAAAGCAAGTGTCCTCATCCTAAACTTTAGGCAAAGGGAGTGAGAATGGAGAAGGAATTTTCCTAGTAGATTAATAGTAAGTCAAAGAGGTGGATAGTGGAGGGGAAGGAGGTGGTTTCTTTAGCTGGTGTGACTAAAGATCTGGGGCTCACATGTATCTAGTCATGTATTATTCAGTCATTCAGTCATATCCGACTCTTTGTGACCTTATGGACTGTGATACCGCAATACTGTCCATGAGTTTTCTTGGCAAAGAT
The DNA here is from genome assembly GCF_028583685.1 of Petaurus breviceps papuanus. NCBI lineage: Eukaryota > Metazoa > Chordata > Mammalia > Diprotodontia > Petauridae > Petaurus > Petaurus breviceps. Next base: position 18,342,303 of record NW_027187419.1, on the reverse strand, counting down.
ACTGGAGTGGTTTGCCATTTTTTGTATACTGGCCAAGTCATGCAGCTAGTAAGAGTCAGGCTAGATTTGAACTCTGATCTTCCTGACTCCAGGCCCAACGCTCTATCCACCAAGCCATCTACCTGCCTCTACCTAGTCAGGTAGTCCATAATAAATTCATTCCTTCTATTAAGCAAAATAGATGGACTCTCCTCCTTTCCCCTCAAGCAGGTTTTTTGTGTTTCATTTATTTTATTTTCTCAATGATCATGATGATGATAATGACCTTGATGCCCATTTTAACCTCATTTCACTGTATCAAGTATATAACAATACTCTGGTTAAGTAGAGCTCTCAATATAATGTGTTGCAGGCTCTTTACTACAATGATATAATTTTAATAGTATTATCTTTTGAGAGCATGAACTTTCTTTTGCCTCTTTCTGTATCTTCAGTGCAGTGCCTGGTACATAGTAGACACAATAAATGCTTATTGATTAATTTATGGTGTTATGTAATATTAAAATATAATATTAGCATGATATCATAGTATTAGCATAATATTATCCATATTTTATAAAGTAATATAATGTAGTGGATAGTTTCAGAGTCATAAAAACCTGGCTTCAAGTTTTGCCCCTGACACACATTGCTCTGAAAATCATTTAATCTCTAAGTGGCCCTGGCAACTCTCTAGGAGTATAAGGTACAGGTCAGGTGTCAATTAGTATTGATAAAGGGGATTTCCTTACTAGGAGTTCCTCACTCAATGAAATCATATCAGTAACTCCCTCCTTCCCCCCATTCACGTTTTATAAATGAAATGTACTTTGGTTACAAGAACAAGTGGAAGATTGACTAAACAAGTTGTAGGATATGATTGTGCTGGAATATTATTGTGCTATAAGAAATGACAAGCAGGATGCTTTCAAAAAAACCTGAAAAGACTTACATGAACTGATGCAAAATGAAGTGATCAGAATCAGGAGAATGTTGCACACAGTAACAAATATATTGTACAAGGACGAATTGTGAATTACTTAGATATTCTCAGCAATACAATGATCCAAGACAATCCCAAAAGACTCATGATGAAGTATGTTATCTGACTCCAGAGAAAGAACTGATGTTATCTGAATACAGACTGAAGCATGCTATTTTCACTTCTTCCTCCCTCCCTCCTTTTCTTCCTTCCTTCCTTGCTCCCTCCTTTCCTTCCTTCCTTCCTTCCTTCCTTCCTTCCTTCCTTCCTTCCTTC
>NW_027187419.1:18304254-18341056 GCF_028583685.1 Petaurus breviceps papuanus | reverse complement strand
TTCCTTCCTTCCTTCCTTCCTTCCTTCCTTCCTTCCTTCCTTCCTTCTTTCTTTCTTTCTTTCTTTCTTTCTTTCTTTCTTTCTTTCTTTCTTTCTTTCTTTCTTTCTTTCTTTCTTTCTTTCTTTCTTTCTTTCTTTCTTTCTTTCTTCCTTCCTTCTTCCTTCAAATAAAATCTTCTTCTACAAATGACCAATATGGAAATGTTTTACATGATTTCTCATGCATAACCTACATATGAGTGCATATAATCTCAAGAAGAAGGGGAGGGAAGGGAGAGATAGAATTTGGAACTCAGAGCTTAAAAAAAACAACCAAATGTTAAAAATTGTTTTAGCACATAATAGGGGAAAATAAGATACTATATTAAAAAAAGAGTAAGTGGAAAAATTAGGACATGACACCAAGACATATGATGAAATTATATAGCAACCAACCAGGCTGGTACTATTTTAGTAAATACTATTTTATTAAGAGGGTGATAGTGGTCAGAAATCAGGAGGCAATATTCCTGATATACTGATCAGACTATAATTAAAATGTTGTGTTTAATTCTGATGGCTGCATTTTAGGAAGGACTTTGATAATCTGGAGAAAAGCCCAAAATGGGCAATCAGGAACAGTGAAAATCCTGAAGTTCATGCCACATGCTAATGTGTGTATTGTGGGGAAGACTGAAGGGGAAAATGATAGCTATCTTTAAGTGTCTGAAGAACTGGCAAGATAAAAGAGTTGAATCTTGTTCTGCTTAGCTCCAGAAAGCAATACGCTGAGTAATAGAAATTAGAAGAAACTGGGCAAATTTAGACCTGAGGTAAGGAAACGCTTTCTAACATTTGGTTTCATCCCAGAGGGAAATGTGCTGCATCTTTACTGGATATATTCAAGTAAAACCTAGGACACCAATTGTTAGGCCTGTTGTTGATGGCATTTTTCATCAGATTGGACTAGCATCCTCTGAGGTCACTCAGAAATTCTATGATTCAATGATATAAACCTGGATGGGACCTTAGGGGTCTTTTAGTCCAAGCCTATCCTTTTTAAAGATGAAGAAACTAAGTCCCAGAGAAGCTAAATGTGAAGGTAAGAAATAGTAAAGATAGGACTTGATGGGTCCTTGACTGCCTGATAGATACTCTCTTCAATCAATCCACATTTGTTTTCTTTTTTTTTGCTTTTTTTGGCTTGCAGCAGGAACAAGAGCCCCGTCCCTAGTTGGTAACCTTGGGACTGTTAAAGCAGATTCATAAATATGTATTTTCATGTATCTTCATTTCTTCAAGAGAAAACATAAGTCGATCCACTCATTTTATTTGAATCTAAAAATGTCTATTCATCTCCACACTGGCTAGGCAGGAGAGGGTGTATATCTTCATTTAGCTGGTGCTGCCACTTCTATTAAATACAGTCCTTCTCCTTGAGGCTTTTAAACTGAGGGCAGCCTCTGTCATTCAGACATATGGTAAACACACAAGGAGGATTACTAATCGGAAGGAATGGTGTGTGCTCAGCTATTTTTACCCTCAAACAAAACTACTATCAGAAGGCTTTGCCAAGTCAGAACCTGGTACTTCTCTGTGGTCTTAGGTCATAGATCAAGAGCTGGAGGAGGTCTTAGAGGGCATCTAGTTCAACTACCTTATCTGCTGATGAGAAAATTGTAATCCAGGGACTAGAAGTAATTGCCCAAGGTCACACAGGTAGTAGGAAGTATAGCTGGATTTCGACTTTAGGTCACCTGATTAAGAAGGAAGAATCGTAGGCAGATTTTAAGCATATAAAGTTATCAGATCATAGATTTACAGCTGGAAAGGATGCTTGTTATTTTTGTTCAGTAGTGTCCAACCTTTCATGACCCCATTTGAGGTTTTCTTGGCAAACATCCTAGAGTGGTTTACCTTTTTCCAGCTCATTTTACAGATGAGGAAACTGAGGCAAACCGTGTTAAGTGACTTGTCCAGGGTCACACAGCGAATAAGTATCTGAAGATGTATTTGAGCTCAGGTCCTCCTGACTCCAGGCTCAACACTATCCACTGTGCTATCTAGCATCCAGGAAGAGATTTTAGAGATTACCTTATCCTGTCCCCTCATTTTAAAGAGAAGGTAACTGACCCTGAGAGAAAGAAAATAAATGGTTTTTCCAAGGCCATAGAGGGAGCAATGATTCTGCAATTATTAAATCATAGTGAAAAATCAACCAATTATGTGGATTATCTAAAATATAAATAAATTTCTGGAAGACATTTTTCATGTGTATATTGGTCATGACACTACATATTTTTTCTGTTTTATTCCTCAAAAGAGGTCAGTTTCTTAATGTGTTTTTTAATGATATTTTAGAAGGAAATTAATGTGTATAAATTATATTTAAAGAACAGTCTGCTTGGAAAGTAGTTTTCTATAAAGTTCACTTAAAAAAATAAAAAAAAATCTCTCCTCCTTAAAAAATTTCACTCCATGAAGAAGCCAGGGCTCTGAATTATAGAAGAAAACCATTTCCAGGACGTTCTAACTCAGATATGAACAGGGTAGTTTCTATAGAACTTCGACATTGATTTACTAGAACAGGTACCTAGGACAGGCCCATTGGGTTTAAGAATCATTTGTGTTTAACTTTCTGCATCCAAGCAAACTGTTTCACTATTGAATCATGTTAAACTACTTCCTTTTTATTCCAAGTGGCTTTGTGTATAACAGCATGAATTAAAGCATTAAATGTTTGTTAAAGGCCTATAATATGCACCATACTATGTTAGGTATTTCAGGAATATAAAAAAGTGTAACACACGGTCCCTATCTTCAAGAACTTTTAATTCGGCTGGTGACTCAAGACTCACATATACGCCACTACTCCAACAGATGCAGAGGTATGCTGATGAATGTTTAACAACCAGCTGACCAAAAATGTATTAAATTTAATCTATGTTATTAGCATTTTCTCCATTGATTTTAAAAAGTCTAGATAATCAAAATAATAAATCAAGTCTTGATTTATTTAATCATCTCATTAAATTAATTTATTTAATAATTCAAGTGTGTAGTATTTGCTGATTTTGGAGGTCTTATCAGATCATAGATTTAGAGCTTTTACTGAAAGCTGGTTTCAGATGGTTCTAGCACACTGATGGAACAGATATATGATGTTGTCAAAGTGGATATTCCCTCCAAAGATGCAGATCATTAGCTAGCCATACTTGCTCATCCTTTGCAACTCTTGTCCATATCCTCCCACACTGGGTAAAAACCATTATGTTCTACCCTATTTTTTGGAAACCAAAAATAGCACTTTTTATTCATTCCCTCATTTATGTGTTTGTTTATTCATTGAGTTACTCATTCACTTATCTATCAATCTATCTATCCACCCATCTATCTCTCTGTTTGTTTTATTGGATCTGTGAGTTTATTGATATCTGGCACCACCACTGGGGAACTCCATTTACTAATGCAAATCAGTTAACTCATCTGCAACTTGTGGACTTTTTGAGGGTTGGCTGGAGGTGGTAAGAGGTTAAGTGATTTGACCAGGGTCACAACAAGCAATATGTGTGAAAGGTAGAATCTGAACCCAGATCTTCCTGACTCTGAGGCCAACTCACTTTCAGTTCAACAGTAATGTAACATTGCAAGTGATTCTGTATCTCCATCTGAGTGTTTGTAGATCTTTATCATAATTATCCTATTTGAATACTTCAAAGGATCCATGACCTCATCAATGTTAGGCATTCTCACTACAGGTTCAGTCAATAATTTCTCCATGCCTTTTCATACTGGACCATTCTTGGCCTCCAATAAATATGTGCTCCTATAAGTTCTCTAATGCAGTACTAAGGTTGTCCATCTTTTTTTTTAAATTAAATTATATTTTGTTAACTAAAAAAATATCTACTTTCTCCCCCTCCTACTTTCCATGCTCCCACTGGAAAAAAAGAAAGAAAGCAAAACCCTTGTAACAACTATGTTTGGTCAAGCAAAATATTCCTATAGTGGCTATGTTAAAAAATGTATCTCAGTCTTCAATATGAGTCCATTATCTCTCTGTCAGGAGGCAGATAGTATATTTCTTCATGAGTCCTTTGGAATTATGATTGGTAATTGTATTGATCAGAGTTCTTAAGACTTCCAAAGTTAAGGGGAGGCCAGGTAGCACAGCTAGTAAGAGCACCGGCCCCAGAGTTGGGATGACCTGGGATCGAATCTGGGCTTAGACACTTAGCACCCATGCAGAAACACCTGGCCTTGTAACCTTGAGCAAGTTACTTAACCTCAATTGCTTAAAAAAAAAAAGACTTTCAAAGTTATTTGACTTTACAATATTATTTCTATTCTCCTTGTTTTGTTCACTTTGCTTTATATCAGTTCATGAAAGTGTACCCAGGTATTTTTGAAACCAACCATAGGAAATCATTATTTCTTTTTCTTTTTTTTTTTCGGCAAAATAACTTTTATTTCCTACCATATGGTAAACACATACACCCAAAACACGCCTGCTTCTGCACATCTCACTCTCCACAAACGGCTTTCTAATTATCTCCCGCCCTGGGGATGCATTGGGTGTGAGGCAGGCAGGGATAGGGAGAAACTGCTCTTGGGAGGACGGAACACTCTGGAAAGACACAACTAGTTAACATGGAATTGGGCTTTGATGAAGCTGCCTCTTCAAAGCTCTCCACTACAAAACTATGACTTTGGAACCTAGGATTTCCTGATCAAGGGAGTGCAACAATGTCAGCCATCTTCCTGAAGGGCCGTTAGGTGCTCTGGTAATAAAACCACTTGTCCACATCTGTGGGGATGATGCAGGTAGATTCACAAGGTGGAGGCAGGGTATCTACAATTGCTTTGGCAGATTCCATGCTGCACTTGAAGGGACTGTCCTCTATGGTCGTATTCATGCAGTTGATTCCTCCGCCGTCTGTTTTCTTCGCCACCAAAGCCTTCCAGTGATCATGAGTGCTTTTAATGATGTCAGTGGCAAAGTCCTTATCTTTAAACTCTGCATTGAAAGCAAACTCATTTTCTGGCTTCCCGTCAGGTACCTTGTACTTTCTAAACCATTCCACAGTGGCTTCTAGATAGCCAGGCTTCAGCTTTCTGACATCACTAATATCATTATAGCTAGCAGCATCGGGATCCTCCACGTTGATTGCAATGACCTTCCAGTCGGTTTCTCCTTCATCAATCATCGCTAATATGCCCAGAACTTTCACTTTGATCACTTCTCCCCTCGAGCATATCTTGCTCCCAATCTCGCAGACATCAATCGGGTCATTGTCCCCACAGCAGCCGGTATGCTGGTCTTTATGCCCTGGATCTTCCCAAGTCTGAGGGATGGCCCCATAGTTCCAGATATAACCTTTGTGAGGGAAGACGTTGGCAATATAGCGGAGTTTTCCCTTTTTGACATCTTGCTTAATTGGGTTTAATGGATCCTTTGTTGCGATCTCCATTTTTGCATTTGTCCATCGAGGTACTTCTACGACCATGTGGAACACATTCTTGTCTGCATAAATCGGAATGTCATGAAATGGTGATATGTATTCTCCATTTGCGTTTTTGAGGAAGAGCCGGTACTCGAGGCTGTAGGGCGCCGCGCGCTCCTCGCTGCTGTAGCCGCTCATGGCGCCGCTCGCCCCGATGGCCCAACGCCCCGCAGCCGCCTCCGCAGGCCTGCTCCGACCCGGCAAAGGTGATTCAGCCGGTTGGCGTGCGCACCTTCGAGCCAGAGGCGGGAGCACTGGAGCGGAAATCATTATTTCTTATAGCACAATAGTATTCAACCACATTCAGATACCATAATTAGTTCAGCCATTCCCCAAATGATAGGCATCCCCTAGTTTCCAATTCTTTGTCACCACAAAAAGATAGACTATAAATATTTTTTTACACATAAGTCTTTTTCTTCTTTCATTGCTATTTTTAGAATATAGACCCAGTAGTAGTATCACTGAATTAAAAGGTCGGTGTGATTCGATAACATTTTGGGCAGAGTTCCAAATTGTTTTCCAGAATGACTGGAGGTTGCTCATCTATTATCAGTTGTTTTTACTACATGATTTATGGTCCCTCCCCCCACTGCATTTTCCAATTATACACATCTCTGATCATTTCTTTTATGTTGGTGCTAGAGCATAAATCATCCTTGATCATACTCTTCAGTCTACATATGCCCACCATGTTTCTTTCTATTGCTACCACTACCCACCACCATTATCATCATAACTGAAAGTGAATGAATGAAAAATAATTTATTAATAGCTTGTTGTGTGTTAAGGACTGAGAATATGAAGTATCAAAGATAGACAGTACCAGCTCTCAAGGATCATCCATTCTAATGGGGAAGACTACATATATAGGGCAGTTTGGGCTAGGGAAAGGAAAGGTCACAGGGATGATACTGGAGGGAGCTATAGGACATTCTAATGCTAATGAACCCTTGATTTTATTATTATTGGTAATAGTCTTGATTTTATTAGTATTATTAGAGAAAAGTATCATGGTGTAGTGACTGAAAAGTTGACTGGGGACCAGGAAGGCCTGTGTTCTACTGTTGAATCTGATGCATATTGGCAGTATGACTCAGAGCAAGTCAGTTGATATTTTAGTGCACTAGATAAATCTCAAAGACTAAAAATTGCTGACAACCTCCATTGGGGGAGTTTCTGTACCTAGAAGCCCCCTATGCAAATGAAATCACAGGCCCAGCACCTTTACCCACCTTAGAATAAGAGCTTCAAAGAGGCAGGCAGGGGTTAAGGTATCATGGCAGGAAGATAGCTCAGTTGGGCAGCTGGAGCTCTCACCAATCAGCATAGCCAAGGGTAGAGCTAGAGGTCTAACTGAGAAAGTGCATAGCAGGAGATGGGGTAGAAAGGTGGCACAGTGGATAGAGTGCCAAGTCTGAAGTGAGAAAGACTCACTTTCCTGAGTTCAAATCTGGCCTCAGACACTTACTAACTGTAATCCTGGATAAATTACTTTACCTTGTTTGCCTCATTTCCTCATCTGTCAAATGATCTGGAGAAGGAAATGGCAAACCACTCTATTATCTTAAACCCCAAACGAGATCACAAAGAGTCAGACATGACTGAAATGACTGAACAACAAAATGGCAGGAGCTGACATTATCAAAGCACAAAGCATGCTTAATAACATGTTGGTTGGTTCATCATCTCCACCATCACAATTACCATTGTCATCATCTGAAAAAATGAACTCTGTACAATGTGGACCCTATTATCCAATTTAAAAGTGTATATTCTGCTACTCAAAGGCAAAGACAGATTAGAATTTGGATTCCCTATCAATTTTTTTCCAGTCTTCCTTGGTCTCCCATAGTATAGCCTATTGCTTCTAGAAACACAACTAACATAGAACACGGTGGGGTGGAGCAGGGAAGAAAGCCTCCATTCATGGTGCTCCAAGCCCCATCAGTGCAGCCTGGATTCAGCCTCCCCAAGTCAGACACCTCTGACACAGCAGAAAAAGAAACCTGACCAAGCAACTTGATCTGCTGGCTGCTTGTGTTCCTGCCCCAGCTTGTGAAGGAAAAGAAAGGAAAAGAGGAAGACAGGAGGAAGAAAAGAGAGAAGTAAAACAAATATGTGTGGTGTGCATGTGTGTGTGTACACACACGTATATAGATATACATTACATCAAGAGTAAAAGAATAATCTTGCTTATTCACTATTGCAGAGCCAGCAATAGTGAATGAATATACAAGATTATTCCTTTGCTCTCAGTGTATAGGAATCAATAAGTTTGCCCCAAAGGAAAAGAGATGAAGGAGGCAGACTGCCTCATGTAGCCACTCCTGTGGAGATTCCCTCTCTGGGATTGTCCTCAACTCCCAGAGGAGTTGCTAGCCTCCATTTTGGTATCTCCACATGTCAAAGCAGAGAAGGAACTGGAGGAAGCATAAAGAGTTACAGGAAAACATCCCCAGTTAGATCATGCATGACTCAGGAGTTCTAACTCTGCTTGAGTTCGTAGCTGACATGGAGTTACACATATACATATACATTTATGCATACACATGTGTATATATTTCTGTAGTGCGTGTTTATGTATGTGTATATGTGGGTATATATGTATGCATGTATATGTGTGTATGCAGAATTGTGTGGTACGTAAAGAAAAGGTTTGTGTGAGATATACCTGCCTTTTTCTATGCAATTCCAGGGAACTGAGTTTATATACCTTAAAAACCACCAGAGATTGTAGTCTAATCCGAATCAGCTATTTATATTCCTGGCATGACTCTGCAGAGAATAGTGCTCTCATGGAAAAACCTTGTATTTTGGAATTAATCACATGCTCGTGGTGCATCTATTCCACTTCCTTCATATTTCAGTGGAAGAAAGTGAAGCACAGAGAGTGAAGTGTGCTCCTCAAGGTCACATGGTTAGTAAACAACAGAACTATATAAATGCTAGTTATTATTTAGAGTAAGAAAGCTGGAGTCTGAATTTCAGTATGGCTTTTATTTTTCAGTTAAAAGGTATGAACAAGTTAGTAAGTTGGGAAGGGGGTCATTTCCAATTGCTTTCCAGAATAATGGAAACAATGAATAATTTTATCAATGGTGCCCTAATATGCCTGTTTTCCCACAGCCCCTCCAGCATTAACCATTATTTCTTTTCTTTTCTTTTCTTTTTAAGTTGGCCAATTTCATGGGTATGAGATGAAACCTGAGTTGCTTTCATTAACATTTCTCTAAGTTTTAGTGATTTGGAACATATTTTTTTTCACATGACTATTGATAGCCTAGATTTCTTCCTCTGAAAACTACATGTTCATATCCTTCAACCATTTATTAATTAGAGAATGGTTCTTATTTTTGTAAACTTGTATTCCTTCCCTATATATCCTAGAAATCAGACCTTTATCAGTGAAACTCTGATGCCTTGTCTACATGATAATCCCTCAAATACTTCCTTCTCTCCCCCAAGTCTTTTCTTCACAGATCAAATATTTAGAACATTTTCCCACACAACTTTTATATTAATTCTTTTCAATCATAAGTCTTTGGAGGTAGACGTTGTGTCTTATCTAAACTGTTTCCCCTAATACCTAGAAAAATATTCTACAGCACAGAGCTTAATAGCTGTTGAATCAAGGGCAAAACAAGGACCATTGGCATCTTGGTAAATGTTTAACAACTAGTTCTCTAGGAGAATATATATATATATATATATATATATATATATACACATATACATACATACATACATATATACATACATACAGGACAGGCTTTTTTTGGTTTTTGGTGGAGACTATCAGAGTCAAGGTACTTGACCAGTGTTGTATAGCTAGTAAGTGTCTAAAGCTGAATTTGAATTCAGGTCCTCAGGACTCCAAGGCCTGGGCTCTCTCTGCCAAGTCACTTAGCTGCTCCTCAGGGCATGCTTTAAAGTTTAATTTGCATTGCTAACATTTTTTTCTCATTCACTTTCTTAAGTCTAGACAATCAACAAAATAATATATCAAGCTCTGATTTATAGCATTTGCAAAAAAAATTTTTTTGTAACTTTTTGGAGGGGGGAAAGGCAGGGCAATTGGGATTAAGTGACTTGCCCAAGGTCACAGGGCTAGTAAGTGTTAAATGTCTGAGGCTACATTTGAATTCAGGTTCTCCTGACTCCAGGGTTGGTGCACTATTCACTGTGCAACCTAGCTGTCCCCATTTGCAAATTTTTGAGATGAAAATGGGTATGCTAAAAATTTTACAATCTTTGTTGGTTCCAGCACACCCCTGAAAAATCCTGGACTCCTGAATTCCACATCAACATTCATTCCACTGCAACAATGTAATCCCTCCCTGCTGTTACCATAATCTCCCTATCCCAGAGATTCTAAATTCCTGGCTATTGTATAGAAACCACATTTTAGCGTTCCCCTCCCTCCCCCCCACTGTCTGATTCCTTATTTCAGTCCTCTTCAACCAAGTCCACAAAATGCCCCAGTCTCAAGCTACCTATTCTTTCCACTATGCCGTCTGGAATGCCTGCTCCATAGGGAAGCCTGCTTCTGTCTTACATCTTTTCATTTCCTATTCCTTTTATTTTCAGGCTGTAACTGAGACCTGGCTGTCTCCTGATGTCTCTCTCTTTGGCCTCTCCACCACTGGCTTCACTTTTATTCATTCCCCTGTCTTATTACTTGAAGTAGGGAGTTGAAGTATTCTCTGGTCCCCATAGCCACTCTTAGGTTCTCACTCTACCTTCATCACTGAATAATCTTTCCTGTTTTGAGGTTCATTCAATCCATATCTACTCAATCTAAATTCAGGTTGTTGAAAACTCTCATAGCTCTTTCCTGAGTTCAGTGGCTGACACAGTCTCTCTCCAACTCAAGTTCTGCACTCCTATTAGGGGACTTCAACATGCATATTGATATGCTCTCAAACATCCAAATCTCATAGTTATTTAACTTACTCATTTCCTATCCCCACCTCAGGCACACAAAAAGATGGTCATACCCTTTATTTTGTCATTACCCACAAATGCACCATTTCAATGTTTGTAATTCCCTCATCTGATCACAATCTATTGTCATTCCACCTCTCCCTCTCCCTTGTACCCCCAAATCTTGATATTCCTCCACAAGTGACCTCCAGGTTTTAACTCCTGTGTTTTGTTTTTTTTCCCAGTTCATCAGTGCTGCACTGGCTACAATCTCCTCCCTTTTCCCCCTTGACCCTCTGATGAATCAGTTCTGCTTCAGTCTGTTCTCTTCTCTGGGGTCTTTTGATATCAATAACTTTGCCCTGTGAAATCTCAGCTTTGAATTACCCTTAGAATCTGCTGCCTTCTCTTCTACACATCTGCTACTTAATAGAGCTAGAAAAAATTTCCTAAGAATACTGATTGAGTTCAGTACACATTTAAGTTACATACCCTCAACTGGGTCCCCATTGTTGCAAGACAGTCCTTTTGCAACTCATTAATCAATTCACTCTCCTACTCAAAACAGTAGCTCTTCCAAACCTTTTTCTCCCTCCTCAAACTTCTCATGGCTTCCCCTCCCTTCCCCTCTCAGCTGAGAACCATGTTTCATATTTTATGAAAAAATATATTGAAGCCATTTGCCAAGAACTCCTTTTAGTCCCCTTCTCCTTATTTCACGTCACTTCTGCTACTGTCTCTTTCTTCACTCTTGTCTCACATAAAAAGGTGTCCCTTCTCTTTGGCAAAGCAGCTCTTCTACATACGTTCTGTCCTGTCTTCTCCAGCAGACTGCTCTATCTACCATATCCATTATCTTATATTCAATTTTTTTGGTCTACTGGCTGTTTCTTTATTGTCTACAGACTTGCCCAAATCTCTTCCATCCTCAAAAATCCTTACTTGTTCCACCCATCCCTGCTTTCATCCCATATTACTTGTTCCTTTTGTGACTAAACTCCCTGGTAAAGCCAACCACAATAAGTAACTCCATTTTCTTTCTTCTCACTCTCTTAACTCACTGAAATCTATCTTCAAGTTTCATCATTCATGCAAAACTATCATTTCCAAAGTCACTAATGATCTCTTAATTGCTAATCTAATCACCCTTACTCAATCCTCATCCTGCTCTCCTTGATAACTTCTTCTCTATAGTTTTTTTTTTTTTTTTACACTACTCTCTTCTGGTTCTTCTCCTACTATCGGACCATTTCTTCTCAATTTCTTCATCAAGGTCATGCCTGCCAGCTGTGAGAATACCATAAAGATCTCAGTTCCCATAAATTTAATTATTATTATTGCTGCTGCTGATTCTCAAATCTTCTTTTCCAGTTCCAATTTCTCTAATGACCTCCAGTCTCTACAGCTGCCTGTTATACACCTCAAACTGAATATCCGATAGACATCTTCAAGTCAACACATTGCAAACTGAACTCATAATCTTTTCCCCTAAACCCTTCACTCTTCCTTGTTGAGGGTACTTTATTCTCCTAGTGTCCCCAGCTTTCAATCTAGATGTCATCTTTGACTCCTCACCTTTTCTTATCACCCTATATCCTATATATCTTCTGCCAAGATCTGTGGATTTTGCCTTCATATTATCTCTTACATACTTCTCCTTTTCTCCTCCAATATTGCCACTACCCTGGTTCTGGTCCTCGGTTCTCAAACCTAGACTATAGCCTGTTGGTGGGTCTCCTTGCCACAAGACTCTCCTCACTCCATTCTGTCCTTCTTTTAGCTGTCAAAGTGATCTTCCTAAAGTGAAGATCTGATCATGTCACCCCCCTATTCAATAAACTTCAGTGACTCTTTATCAACTCTATGATAAAATACAAAATGCACTTTTTGCTGTTCTGCCTGCTACTTTCATTTCCTGTCTTCTTACACTTTACCCTATCCCACCTCCAGATACTCCATGATCTAGTAACACTGGCCTCCTTGCTGTTGCTCAAAAAGAGAGTCCATCTCCAGACTTTGGACATTTTCACTGGCTGTCTCTCATGCCTGGAATGTTCTCCATCTTCATCTCTCCTGGTTTCCCTGGCTTATTTGAAGTACCAACTAAAACTCCACCTTCTAGATGAATCCTTTCCTGAAGGAACTGGGAAGCTAGGTGCTGCAGTGGATAGAACGCTGACACTGGAATCAGAAACACTTGAGCTTTAGTTCTGTGGCCTCGATTTCTGTCTTCCATAGTTTCTTTAAAAATGGGGGTGATAATAGCACCCCCCTCCCAGTGTCATTGTAAGGATCATATGAAATGCTATTTGCTTAGTTCTTAGCATAGTGCCTTCATAAATATTGATTCCTTTCCTCCCTTCTTTATCCCCCTTAATCCTAGTATTCTCACTCTGTTGAGTATTTCAAATTTAGCCTAAATATAGCTTGATTGTACAAAGTTGTATACATTCCATCTCCTCTATTAAATTGAGCTCCTTGAGAGTAAGGGATATCTTTTGAGTGGTACATTATAGGTGCTTAATATATATTGATTGATTGACTGACTGAACCTGCACTGACAATAGGTCAGGCCCAACACTAGTTGAAGGGTTGAGACTTTTCATTGAGGTGGGAAGGTAACTTTTTGGTACTGATTGGATGTCTCCTCTTAATCCACCATTTGATATTCAAGCCCTGGGATCCCATTGCATAAAACTTCCTCCAGTCCTGCACCCTCCCCTGCCCAGTCTCAATTTCCCCTTTGTTATAGGAAGAGGTCCTAGGATAAGCTATGGACAGCCAGCTAATATTTGATACCCTGCTCTTAAGAATGTAACTTGACCAATATTGGGCATTGACCAGTATCTTATACCATTTACCAAGATAAGATCAAAATGGATACATGACTTAGATATAAAGAGAGATAATACAAGAAAATTTGAAGAACATGGAACACATTATGGATAGGTGAACAATTTATGAATAAATACCAGAGAGCAGAGTGAGATATAAAATGGATAATTTCAATTACATTAAATTAAAAAGGGGGCGAGGCTGCTAGGTGGTGCAGTAAATAGAGCACCGGCCCTGCAGTCAGGAAGACCTGAGTTCAAATAAGGCTTCAGACACTTGACACAAAAACTAGCTGTGTGACCTTGAGCAAGTCACTTAACTTCGAATTGCCCTCCAAAAAAAGCAAAAATAAATAAACTAATTAATTAATTAAAATGGTTTGTGCAAATAATATAAATGTAGCCAAGATGAGAAGAAAAGCAGAAAACAACAAAAAATGGACTATTTCTCAGATAAAGATCTTATACCTCAAATATATAAAGAAAATAAAAAAGTAAAATCTATAAGAATATGAATCATTCCCCAATTGATAAATGGTCAAAGGATATGAACAAGCAGTTTTCTGATGAAGAAATCAAAACAATTTATAGTCAAATGAAAAAATGCTTTAAATCATTATTGATTAGAGAAATGCAAATTAAAACAACCTTGAGATATCATTTTACACCTATCAAATTGGCTAAAATGATTGAAGGTAAAAGCAACTAATGTTGGAGGGGATGTGGAAAAATTAGCCAAGTACTAGTAGTCAGCAAACAGTAGCAAAACTGAGGTTTCTTTCCTTGAGACAATATTCAGAGGCATCATCAATGTGAATATTTAGGGAAGAGTAAGAACATTGATCAGCCTGGCTTGTTTTGGAGCTTTTGGGTGGTTTGGATTATGCAGGGGTGAAGAACCTTTAGCCTCTAAGTCCTCAAGTATGACCCTTTTATCGAATCTAAATTTCACAAAACAAATCTCCTTAATAAAAGGATTTGTTCTGTAAAACTTGGACTTAGTTAAAAGGTCACATCCAAGGACCTAGAAGGCCACCTGCTGCCTTGTTCACCACCCCTGATTTCAAATAAGCCTACAATCCAAGTGAACTTTTGGTTTTGGAAAGAGTATTCATTATTAAGAGAAAAATCCCTAATATGAATGTGTCTTTTCCTTAGTGTATAAACTAGGAAAGAATCATGTGGAAGAATGGGTTTATATGCATGTCCCTCCCCTTTTTGTCTAGTGTTTTGTGACAATGCTTGGTACTATTCCCTTTGGCAAACCGCCAGTTTTTCAGTAAGGGTGTCTATGGTGTATGCCTTTCAGAAACTTTCCCATTCTATTTCTGGTAGAGCCTCTATTCTGGGACTCCACCCAGTCATTCCTAAGGGTATATTTGAAAGGCTAGACATAACATCTGTTCTAATCCACATCTATTTGTAGTCTTCCTTTCATTTTTATCTATAAATGTTTTCCTGATGATCCTGCTTTGCTGGGTCTCACGCCAAGCTTTCTGAGTAGAACAGATTTGTCAACATTTTTACAGTCATCTATTCTCATTATCAGTGACAGTAGAAGAACCACATTTGGACTCTGCCACCTCAGGCCCCCATGTGTTATATGAGGAAACAGAAATTGCACTTAATATTAGGTGGGGCAGAGCAGCTGGACCTGACTAAAGGAATTAAGAAAAAAATCTAAACTAGAAGTGACACAATTTTGAAGGCACTGAGGAACTGATTTGCAAAAAGGATATTCCAAAAGAATAAGGAATATCAGGCAGTGTTATTTCACATTCAAAACAGGACAATTAATAAGAAATCAGCAACTCCTAAGCCATATTCCTGTCTTTTTCATATCATAATTTTTTTTTATGATAATGGTCTATTTGTACATTAAGGGTATCCTTGATGAAAAAGAGTAGAAATCAAGTAAATTTTCACAGATGATTTCTTTCATCAGAGCACATTTCCATAGTCACATAACTGACTGAAAATTATAGAAGTGAAAGGTAATGCTGATCTAATTGTTTGTTGATTACCAAAAACAAAACAAAAACAAACCCAAAACATTTGAAGTGGTATTACCATGAGAAAGTCACTTAATCTCCCAGAGCTCTGAACAAATCTGTAAAACTGTAAATTACAGATGAATTACCAGATTGGTTGAGGACATTTCCATACTGGGAGTTCTACGCATTTATAGAACTATGAGTCTAAAAAACAACATGTTTTTATGTATACATGGAAAAGCACTTTTTTCCTAATAGTTTTTCTTGAGTCTTCTTTGGATTTAATTGGTTGTTTTGCAAAGAGTAGCCTTTACCTTGGATCTTCTTTATCTTTCTTAGATTGTGTCCTTAAATATTAGACTTCTATTATCCTCTGAACAACATGACCTTCACTCAAGAGGGAAGACTAGATCAAAAGCAGTGAATCTATTTGAAGTTATAAGAAGATACTCTATAACTAGAAAGAAGAAAAAAAAAGTATCTCACGTTCCTTTTTGGGGGTGGAATAGAGATGTCACTGGATTGACTCATGTTCATGTTCCCTTTGTCTCCCTTTTAGACATTTAACCCCACGAAAACAAAGTTTTAACATGATAAAAATACTGTTCACTAAAGACTAAACAATGACACTCACCCTTTCATATCATAGTTAATCATGTTTCTCTTTTACACTGTGAAATGCATAATAACTAGTTTAGGTGTTTATTCGTTTGGGTTCAGTCCTGTAATGTTATGGTTTTAGGCAACACCTAGAGAGGAAATTCCCTCTACCAATGCAAATTAGTAACTGTTACACAACTTAACAGTGTTAGAAAGTCACCTGGGGTTGGGGGGGAGGTGGGATGGGGCTATGTGTCACAGTGAATAGAGCAGGAGCCCTGGAGTCAGGAGGACCTGAGCTCAAATATGACCTCAGACACTTGACACACTTACTAGCTGTGTGACCTTGGGCAAGTCACTTAACCACAATTGCCCTGCCTTCCCCCTTCCAAAAAGCAAAAAAAGAAAAAGAAAGTCACCTGGAAAACTGAGAAATTAATGACCTACTCAGAGTCACACAGCCAGTGATAGATGCATTATGAATCTTGGTCTTTCTGATTTCACTGTCTCCAATGTTTTATTTAAAATTTTTGTGTCTTCCAGGGCAGAAATAGTTACCCACCTGTGACGTGATGATCAGATCACCCTGGATGACCTCTGTGATCCCTTATGATTCTAAATTAAATGATATAATTGACAGATCTCATTAAGAAACACTGAAGAAATTTAATTAAACAATGTGGATTCTGTTATACTTCTAACAAGCTCTCAAAGTACAAAGCATTTACAGAAATGCTCATGAACTACTATCCACTGAATCAATTGTGTTAGACCAGTCGCAATTTATCATGTGACTTCCTAGTAAGAACCAAAACAAATTATTTTAAGTTATGATACTAAATGTAGTGAGACATCGAACTAAGTCTCTAAGTTCACCATGTTGCACCCTCAGGGTGGCAGGGGTAGCCTGGAAAGGGTGGAATGATTGTTATTTAAGGGCATCCATATGAGTCTCCATTCAGGGATATTTCCCCAACAGAGGTACTAATCACTGGCAGTTAACAGTGGGGGGAACTTGTGCCCAGAGAGAAATTATTTGCCCAAGGTCCCACAAACCTTAAGTGGCAGGCAGAGATTAAATTTGAACCCAGTTTAAAGATTCTGATTTGAAATATCTGACTTCTACAGATTATAGTTTGGATCCAGACTCAAATCAATTTGATCAACATTTATTGATATCAGTAGGATACTTCTAGCACTGCAATAATTTGCTCACATGTCCCAGGATGCCTAATGCCTGTACATGGAAAGACATGGAAGAGATACTAAGAAGAGGACAAATTGGCTTTGAATTTTCATAGATTCAAAGTAATTTCAGGGTAACTTGGACTATGAGTCCTGTGATATTCTCTCTTCAATGAAATATTTATAGTCCTTGAAAATTCCACTAGGGCACACTAGAGCATCAGCAAATATACATCACAAGTACTTATAAATTAGCATAGAGATTAAGTTAACAGGGACTGGGTTGGGGGGGGGGGTGGGTGGCAGGGGTAGGACAAAGTCGCCAACTTCACCAGTTCTATCCAGTTTCTTTTCTTTTTCTTTTCTTTCCTTTTCTTTTCTCTTCTTTTCTTTTTCCTTCTCTTCTCTTTTCTTTTTTTAAATGTTTTATTAACTTCTGATTTACATCATTCATTTCCGCCAGATTTTGAGTTACAAATTTTCTCTCCATTTTTTCCCTACCCACCCCCAAAATAGCAGTCCCACAGGATATCCCCTTCTCCAATCTGCTCTCTCCCATATTTTCTCCCATACCCCTTTCGACTTTTCCAGTGGATCACCATGCCCCAGTGCCTGTATATCTTATTTCCGAATTACATGTAAAATAGTATCAATAATTGTACATATATATATATATATATATATTTGAATATTTGATTTTAAAACTTTCAATTCCAGATTCATTCCCTTCTTCCCTTGTCACCCACCCTTACTGGGAAGATAAGCAGCTCAGTATAGGTTGTACATGTGTGGCTAATGCAAAACAATAACATAGTAGATATATTGTAAAAGACAGACTATATTTCCCTCCCTCCTATCCCACCTCCCACTTGTTCTATTCTCTACTTTGATCCCATCCCTTTTCAAAAGTGGGTGCTTCCAACTTCCCTCCCCCCCAGCCTGCCCTCCCTTCCATCATCCCCCCTCTCATCCCCTTCCCCCCTACTCTCCTGGAGGGTGAAATACCCTATTTAGTGTGTATTTCATTCCCTCCTCAAGCCAAATTCAATGGGAATAAGGTTAATCCATTCCCTTTTGCCTTCCTATTCTTCCCCTCCATTGTAACCATTTTCCCTTGCCTCTTCTTTATGAGATAGTTTACCCCATTCTGTCTCTCCCCATCTCCTCTCAATATATTCCTCTCTCACCTCTTAATTTCACCTTTTAAGTATCATCTCTTCCTTTTAAATTGGTCCTGTGCCTTCTATCTATGTATACCTGTAAACATACATACACACATTCACATATGCATTCATATGCCCATATACCCACATATATAGACATATATATATATATATTCCCTTCAACTACTGAGAAAAGTTTCATAAGTTACAATTATTATTTTTCCATGTAGGAATGTTAATAGTTCAACTTTGATAAGTTCCTTAAGCTTTCTTTTCCCTGTTTACCTTCTCATGTTTCTCTTGCTTCTTGTATCTGAATGTCAAATTTTCTATTCAACTCTGTTTTTTTCATCAAGAATGCTTGAAAGTCCTCTATTCAACTGAATGACCATACTTTCCCCTGAAACATGATACTCAGTTTTCCTGGGTAGGTGACTCTTGGTTTTAATCCCAGCTCCCTTGACCTCCCGAATATCACATTTCAGGCCCTTCGATCCTTCAGTGTAGAAGCTGCCAGATCCTGGGTTATCCTGATTGCATTTCCAACATATTTACAATTGACAATTCTCTGAGCAATGATTCTCCTCAGTGAGCTTTTGAGATTGTTTTTCCACCTGGCAAATTCAGCTTTTTAAGTCATTCTTCTCCTCATTGCCTTTTTGAGCCTCTTTTGCCATTTGGGTTAGTCTGTTTTTTAAGGTGGTATTTTCCTCAATCAGGCTGTTGACTCTCATTTCATAATTTTCTTGCATTGTTCTCATTTCTCTTCCCAATTTTTCCTCCACTTCTCTTATCTGCTTCTTAAGGTCCTCTATGGCCTGTAACCAGCTCGTATTTTCCTTTGAAGCTTTTGGTGCAGGAGTTCTGACTTCACTGTCTTCCTCCTGTTCTATGCTTTGCTCCTTGTTGTCCCCAAAATAGGAGTCTAATGTTGGAATCTTCTGTCTGCTTTGTTTCCTTTGCCTGGTCATGTGGCCCCTCAGTCACTTGACCCTTGGGCTTTTTGCCACAGTAGGACTCTGCCAGCAGACAGGGGAGCTTTCATCCCAAATGCTGGGGTTTTCTCAGATGCCGGAGGTATTTGATGGGTGCCCTCTCTGAGGTTTCCACACGCTCTGGCAAGCTGGGCACACACTCCAGGACCTCCACCCTGGACTGCAATCCAGATCCAAGCAGGTTAAAGCAAGAGCGATTACCCATCAGACTGGTGCTTGGTACTCTGCAGGGCAGGAGCTGAAGCCGCCAGGTAGGTGTTGGCTGGCTGTGCCGGGGTCTCAGCAGCCTCTCGCCCTGGGGGCAAAAGCCAATGCACTCCCACTTACTGGGTCCCAAAGTACAGACTGCACTGACCTCTCACTTTGTCCTTCGCATCTATGTGTTGATAAATCTGGAAACAGCCTCAGCTGCTGTTGATCTGGAGTCCCTCCAGCCAGAGGCTGGTCAGGACCGCCTGGGGCTAAAGCCTTGGGTTGGGGCTGGGCTTGGCTTCCAGAGCACTGTGCTGGCCAATTCCTGCCGGCCTACTGGGTTGTCCTCAGCAGGAGGTTAGCTTCTCTGTGTCATTTTGTGGGTTCTGCAGCTCCAAAGTTTGTTCAGAGTCCCCTTTTTACATGTATTAGGGAAGGTAGAAGCAGGAGCAGAGGGGAGGTTCTGCTTCTACTCCACCATCTTGACTCAGCCCCGTCTTTTCTTTTTTTTTTTAAAGCAATTGGGTTTAAGTAACTTGCCCAAGGTTACAGGGCCAGTTCTTTTTTGTGTGGGTGTTAAGTATCTGAACCAACCCCAGGGTCCTCCTGACTCTGGGGCCAGAGCTCTTACTCACTCTGCCACCTAGTCACCCCTCTGTCTAGTTTCTTTCAGTTTTGCTCCCAAGGTGATATGCTTAGAGTAAAACTGGCATCATGGGAGATGAAATCAGTTGACAGAAATTTTCTCACTCTAAGTCTAGTGGAGTGAATTCACAGGACCATAGCCTGAGGCCAAAATAAAGTTGTTTAAAGATAGTCTTAACTTCCTCAAGGCTCCTCCAGCTGATTGACTGGAGTTATAGTACAAAAAAACAATTTCTCTTTTGGTCAGAAATCCTGAGGGTGTTCCCCACCCAGTTTGATTTTTTTTTTAAAGAAGTCATACCTCAGCTCACTCCAGTTGTCCTGATTTATATCTGGCCACTGGACCCAGATGTCTCTGGAGGAGAAAGGGAGGCTAGTGCCTTTGCACAGTCCTCCTTCACTGAAATCCAATTCACTTGCATGTCATGACATGATGCCATGAGGTCCTCCAAAGGACAAACCACGCAACACACAAGAGGAACAGACCCCCTATCCACTGAAGATCAGCAGATATCAGCAAAGAATTTTTACAGCTCTCTATCAATAGAGAGCAGCAGTATAGAGCAGCTCAGTAAAGAAAATCCTCAGGAAAGAACACCAGCTCAGCACAGAAACAGATTCCAGACCTGGATATCACTGACATCCATGGGTTTTTCTGGAGAACAAGTAAGTAGTATTGTAGGTAGAGAAGTATTCCAGGAAAGATGCTGACTGATTCAGGAGCATGAGTTACTCATGCTGGGCATGTTCCCTGGCCACACATGTTCCTTACCTGTGTGCCCCTCCATGCATGTTCTCTGGGCATGTATATTTTCAACATGTGTCCCTTCTCCTATTGTTGATGTGGTAATCTGTGGAAAAGTTTACCTCTTTTTATATGGGTAAAAAATCTTTCTCATTACTTATTAGAATATTTAACTAAATGTCTTTTATTTTGAATAAAGATATTTTCCAACTGGCTAGTAAGGAATCATATAAATTAGGGGTCATAAGTGTATATTGACCAAGAATGATCTTCCACATAACATAATATGGGGGCAAGGCTGACTGAATATAAGGTCAAGTTCTTGATGCTAAAAAGTATAACGTAAGAAAAGTTTCTTCATGAAGCCAAACTCCAAAGCTTTCAAAATACATATCAAAATTTTGGTAAATTTACAATTTGATCACATTCAGGCTGAGATCAGTAGTCAGAAAGGTCCTTCAGCTTGTGAACATAGATAACTCTCTCTCTCTTAGCTGGGTTGAGATAACTCTCTCCCTGTGGGAGTGCTCATTCATTCTGTGCATTTTTTTTTGTGAATTCTAATGTGTAGAACTTCTCCAATTTCTGTTTGTTCTCTGGTCAAATAAATAGGTTTACTCGCTACACATAATTTTTGAGAATATTTTGCATTTGTTGGGAGTCGGGTCTGTAGTTATAAGCTTGGAGCTATTTCTTTCTTTTTAAGGGGTAGCAACAAGGAAAATAACTTGAACATAAAAGTAACAT
The DNA here is from genome assembly GCF_028583685.1 of Petaurus breviceps papuanus. Taxonomy (NCBI): domain Eukaryota; kingdom Metazoa; phylum Chordata; class Mammalia; order Diprotodontia; family Petauridae; genus Petaurus; species Petaurus breviceps. The sequence goes on along the minus strand of NW_027187419.1, from coordinate 18,319,547 downwards.
GTCCTTAAACTAGCAATATGAGTGTTAGAGACAAAGAATTCTAGTTCAGGACCCCTCTCAGAGGAGAACTGAGTCACCAGCCTAAAGACCCCTTCTCCTATTCTTGTCCAAGTAGGAATCAGTTTCCCTTGGAGAGGACTAGGCAAGATTGCAGAGATATCTATCATTGCCTCTGTCTGAGCCTTGTTTAGATAACCCATGTGGATGTACATATCTTACATGTGCAACACATACTTTACATAGAATTCAACCAACTGGAATGGGTTCCATATGTCATATACGCTCTTAACTATACAACTTCTTAAACTTTAACCCAAGGCAGAAATCCAACAAATAAGCATCTAGCTTCTATTTACAGACAAGATATTCACTGTCTCTCAGGGTGGACAGCTAGGTGGTACAGTGGATAGAGTGCTGCTCTTGGAGTCAGGAATTCTCATCTTCCTGAGTTCAAATCTGACCTCACACACTTACTAGCTATGCGACCCTGGGCAAGTCACTTCACTTTGCTTCTGTTTCCTCATCTGTCAAATGAGCTGGAGAAGGAATGGCAAACTGCTCTAGTATCTTTGCTAAGAAAACCCCAAATGTGGTCATGGAGAATTAGATATAACTGAAATAACTGAACAAAAATCTCTCAAAATAGCCAAGACCAGTGTCAGTGAGAGGCTAGAAGGCTAACCCACCATTGAAGATAATCTTCTTATACCACAATTTTGCTTAGCAAAAAATTTTGCTTACCACAAATTTGTCCCATATCTTCCCTTGGATTGTCGGTCCACATAAATTGAGAGAAAATGTTCAAGATAGTGACAGAGGAGATCAGGATTCATTTAGAGCAGAGCAAGATTTTTCAGTCAGAGTCAGTCTCCCTCCCCACCTGTATGCCATCTTGGGCTTTATTCCACCACCACCATCTTTTCTGGTCAAAAACTAAATTTCTAGTCACAAACTGGGACTGATTGTCCCTTGAGTCAACAGTACACCAACTGATCAGTATTCTAGTTCCTTCAACCCTGGTCCTTCTCGAAATGATTTTGAGTCTCAAAGTCAAGGTCCTTGGAACTTGGTCTAAAATCTTTGTTTTTGCTATTTCCCTTCTTCCTTTGCTGATTTTTTAAAAGTCAGTCATAGGAAGGCTAAATTATGATACATTGACTTTTGAAATGATTTTACTTTACATTTTAAAAATTAGTTGATTTTTAAAATATCACAATTTTAAAAGGTTAATATGCTCTAAGAACCAAAGCCTAGTAGCATAGAACTGCTTACTCACAAAAGCAATACTTTAAAGATCTATAATTTCATTATTGTGTGTGCTTCCTCTGTTGTTAAAGTTATAAGCCCTCTGCAACTTAGAAGATGGTCTTCAAGAGTTACTATGACTTTTCATGGTCAACATGGTGATAAATCAAACAGGCTGTTCTTCAGACATACAAAGAATCACAAGGCCTCTGCTTAAAGCCTTCCCAGTTTGTTTTATATTTTTGGAAGGGGGAAGGCAGGGAAATTGGGGTTAAGTAACTTACCCAAGGTCACACAGCTAGTAAGTGTTAAGTGTCTGAGGCCAGATTTGAACTCAGGTCCTCCTGACTCCAGGCCCAGTGCCCTACTCATTGCACCACCTAGCTGCCCCAAGCCTTTCCAGTTTGACAATGGCTGCTAGAGTCTACCCTCCATGGGTACAGCCTTCAAGAACTCAGGGTTATCTCCTAACCACAATGAGATATCAGAGAAGGATTTTACTTCTAAATAAAATAGAGGGCATCCCAAAAAGCTTTAATAGCTTAAAATGATAACTTTTTGGAATATTCTACATAGCAGATTAAAATCCAAATTCTAATAAACATGAATGTTTATCAGATAATGAAAGACTTGCCTAACATGCTGTCTTCTGAAGAGCCCAAATAAACTATCTATATTCATAGGATCATAAATTTAGATCTATAAAGGACCTTATAGGCCATCAAAGGTGCAGGTAGGTGGTGTAATAGATAGAATGCTAGACCTGAAGTCAGGAAGATTCACCTTCCTGAGTTCAAATCTGGCTTCAGACATTTACTAGCTATGTGACCCTGAGCAAGTCATTTAACTCTGTCTCAGTTCCCCATCTATAAAAACTAAGCTGGAGAAGGAAATGGCAAATCATTCCAGTATTTTTGCCAAGAAGACCCCAAAATGGGATCATGAAGAATTGGACATGACTGAAACATCTGAACAACAACATAGGACACCAGTATAATCATCTTGTTTCATATATGAGGAAACTGAGGTCCATAGACATTAAGTGACTTCCCCAAGTGCACAGAGGTAATAAACAATGGTGATGGGTTTTGAACACAGGTCCTCTGATTTCAGGTGTGACATTCTTTCTATCTGCCATGTTACTAAATTGATGCCACTAAAGATTAGCAATTATTCAGTTTCCAAATATATAGCTCACACCTCAAAAATAATATATATATATATATATATATATTATACATAACATATGTATAATATATTAGTGAGTAAACTCCATCCCAGAATATCATTCAGAAAACTAGGCATATGATTAGCCCTATCTATCTGGGCCAACAGTGATGCTCACAAAGTTCAATCAAGGGAAGGACATGTTTAGCATGTCACCACTATAAAAAGCTACCATCTTGATGTAGAATGACATAGGCCACTATTTCTCAGATATCAAGTTAGTTTTTCCCCTGGATCTACTCCATGCTAACTGGCTCCTTCACCACTTCCCACCCCAGCCCCCCTCCCCCCAAACACATACATATATACACAGAGGCTATGGGCTATTCCAATAAACTATTACCTAGCCCTCTGATTCATGGAGCCAATGAACTTTGCTTTGACTAGGCATCGCATTCTGTTTATTCTCTTAAAACCGCAAGTTGACAAAACCCTGTTCTCCCCAGGAGGTTTCTTTTCTTCAGATTCTAACTAGTTACTTTTAATCACAAGCACCAATCTTCTCCATACACATAGGGAATTCAACATTATTTAGCTAGTGTTGTTGACATTAGTTGAAGCTTACATTTGAGTGGTAAAATGATAACCAGTTTTCCTTAGAAAAGCATTACTTGATTAATCTGTCTCCTTAGTTCTGAACCTGACACTGAAAGTATTTACAAAGACAAACTCAGTAGACAGATGAGTTTGGGTAAAACAATGTGCATTGCCCATAATTGTTTTTTTCCTTCCCAATTTTCTTTTCAGACAGAAGCTTTATATTGTGCAATGCATTTATAGAAAATGGATTTCGATATGCTGGTCATCTGGTTGTTGCGAAAAAACATGATAAATGGTGAAATATGGGCCAGCCAAAGGCTGCCTGAAAGCATACACTTCCAGTTGAGTGGACCTGAGTTTGGAGAAGAACTCATATGGCTTAATTGGAGGACTAGAAAGATCACAAGGAGTTGGTGTATATCCCAGAAAGTAAAATGAAGAAAGAGAGAATGTTTTTGCTTCCTTGGGAAGGTTGAAAGGAAATAAATGCAGTCATTCTGAAAAGACAATGCATGCTTGATGCAGCAAACTCAAATTTCTAGCTGAGAGGTTTGCTTTCTGAAACCAGCTGAGCCCCATGGCCTTTGGCTTCTATTAAAGGATATCATCTGGATCCAGACACAGGCACAGGGATATGAGGGGAAGGAGGGTAACCACAAAGTGAATCAGTAAATAAAAATCAAGAAGAGCTGTAAGTTTCTAAAACAATTTCTAGAGATTATTTACCCTTGACTCAATCTTACATGATGGTAGGTTACATGATAGGTAGATTCCTATACAGAAATGCAAATCTGTTGCATATGAAGCTAAATATCTTTCTAAAGAAGTTTATCTCCTCGACTTCATTTTCTGGAAGTTGCTTGAGAGAATGTAGATTAACTGAAGAAGTTTATTCTTGTTTTTTTTTTTTCAGACATCAAGGAAAGTAAACATTAACAGGGATGGCAGAAAAAGAAACCATTTCATTTGTTTTATTAACACTCCTTTTGATGAGAAAAGGCTAAAAGGATGTTCTGTAGTTAAAGAACCTGTGGTCTTTCCATACTTTTCTGGCAAAGACAGTAATCCCTTTAGAAAGGTCTGACTTTCTCTATTTCATGAATAAGAAAACTGAAGAACAGAAAGGGAGTTTCCCTCAATTATCAGGGCTATTTCATAGAAAAAGCAGCAACAGAAATCACAATCCTCATGCTTCAGAAATTCTCAAAAGAAAATATATTGGATTATTCTGAACAAAGCCCTTATATTTTTGTCAAATTTGATCTGTACGAAATCTGAATGTGTTGCTTATTAATGATATTAGTTGGGAAAAAAGACAAAGCAAACAATAAAGATAAAATTGATAAAGCATCTTTATTCAAAGGAAGAGAAATGTTAAAGTGACTTTGACAGTACATTTATATTTCTTATGTAATCTTGTGAAATTATTTTTCTGTTTTTTTCCCCCAAGGTGATTTCACTTTAGCAGTGTGGTCTTCACTTGATTAAAGATTTAGTGCCAGAAGGAACCCTTGAGGCCTCCTCCAAATTCAGCACCTTCATTTTAGAAATGAGAAAACTGATGTTAGATGAATTTGTTAAAATAAAAAATTCAAATGGCATGCCAGTGTTATCAGCCTTTACTAGACAGGTGATCATATGGTGGTGTTCTTAAAAGAAATGCAGCTAGGTGGAGCAGTGGATAGAACACCCACCCTGGAGTCAGGAACACCTGAGTTAAAATCTGGCCTCAGACATTTACTAGTTGACTTTGGGCAAGTCACTTAACCGTGATTGACTCTACCCCCCCCCCCAAAAAAAAAACTGGGAAGTTCATAGCAAGTTTTACTTTAAAGAAAAACAATATGGGTTTTGTTTTAGATATGTTCATTTTTAAGTGTCTATGAGGGATCCAGGAGGAAATGTCAATTAAGAAGTTGGATATGTAGAATCCGAGCTCAGGAGAGAGATGAAGACTAGATATAAAGATGTGTAAATCATTTGCACACAGATGGTAGTTAAATACATGAGAACTTATGAGCTCATCACCTAGTTGTGCTGATGTGGCGAGTAACATTCTCTGAAAGTGGTTATAGTTGAGATCTGGCAGGAAAGAGCAATATTATAAGGAGCTACAGAGAATCTGCTGAGAACACTGGGGTAGAACGAACCCCCACCCATAAGTTAGGTAGCCCTGTACTATCCCTACCTACAGCAGACTTGTAAGTGGCTGAGGCTACGATTGCTGGTGGGTATTGTTTTCTTTGGACTCTAATATAAATTCTATTTATTTCCCTTAATCTCTAAATAAAACTGTTCATTTATTTTAAATTTTGTGAGCCTGTGTGCTTGTAGGGGGAGTTGGTTACTATGCCCTGGGAAATGTCAGATATGGCTTTTCCTGATCATCTGAGTAGAAGCCATGAGAAAAAGTAGAAGCTACTTGAACCCATTGTGTCTAAAGGGAATGACTGAGACTGAGACCAGGGTTACATTTTCAGTAATGGGACTGGTATTGAGTTTATATCATATTTCATCTAACATCCCTTCTAACTCTAAAATTAAGTGGTCATATTCCACCAAATCTCCAATGCATACATAAACGCATACACATATAAACATGCATGTGTCTGTTCGTGCATGTGTGTATACACACAATATCCAAATACTATATATGTATACACATATATAGTATATGTGTGCATATATATACACATATTATATATATACATATATATATACACACTAAACATTTATTTTTGACACTGTGTTAAATGTTGAGGATATAATTAATTAAAATAAAAAGGACAGTCCCTGCCCTCAAAGAGCTTACAATCTAATGAGGGAGGGGAGGGAGACGACATACAAAAAGAGTCAAGAAAGCTGAGGTGAGGGCTTGGGGAGTGGGATGAGACACCAGGGATATCTTGTCCCTTAGAGTTGAAACCAAGCAAAGCAGAAGATGCAAAGTGCAATGGACCGAAAGTCCAGCTTCTGCCCTGTCTAATGGAAAGCACTGGGAGGAGTTTGGTGCTCTGCTCTCCAGTCCTTCACTCAGAGGGGAGCAGAGACTGAGGGACGTAGTGTCAATTAAGGCTTGAATTAGCAGGGTAGTGACGAGATTAGAAGTGCTGAGTTCATCCTGGGATGGATATCTTGTTCTGTGGGGTGTATAGGGTGTTGAGGGAAAACTAGAACCTCTGGTGTGACAGCTTGCAGGGCTACTCATCTACCTTTGGTGTCCACCTGTCACCCAACTCTCACTTATGGCTCCAAGAAGCTGTAGTACACAGCCACCACACCCCAGTAAAACCATCCAAGCAGATGGACTAAACCAGGTTGAAGGTAACTGATAGGCCTCAAACCCATTGATGAGTTAGGGGGATTTATACCCCTACTAGCATGTGAAGACTTCCCACAGTGGAATGGGTGGATGAGAACAATTTCTAAGGGCCATGAAGGTGGCTGAAGCAGGTGCTGGGCAGTTCTTAGTCTTCATCAGATATTAAAGATGCCAAAGTCATGGTCCGCCATCTTGACTTTTGTCTTGCCACTGAACTTGGATAACTGAAAGAGAGAGGGGGACTAATGACTTAGTGTGCCTCTGCCTCCCTTAAATACAATTCACATGGAAGTAAAGCTGTCACCCATGATGCTTGCTGTTAGTCCTCTTTGAAAACAAAGGACGAACAACGGTCTTGTTCTGTGGAGTTAAAACCAGAGCAGCATCTGTGTGTGTGTGTATGCACACATACATTATATCTATCTCTATAGTCTCTCTCTGCATATCTATTTGTATGTATATATGTATGTCAGCATGTACTTTACAGTGGGAACAAATTAGGGAGTAAAAAAGGTGGGTCACAAAATTTAAAAGGACATTTCAGTTATCTGAAAGCCTACAGAAAATTTTTAAAAAGCCTTGAGGACTTTTAGACCATCATTGAGAATCCAAGCTAGTGACTGGGTCTTAGTACCCAACAGCTGCATCCTGTAAACATCTTGAAGTAACTCTCTTTTGGAATGGAACATCTACTGTCAGTAATACTGATGGGGTTACCCTGGGGACTATTGCACGTACTTTTAGGATGTTGGTTCTAGGTCATGAACTTGTTTGTTTTCCTTTCTCAGTAGTTGATGCATTAAAAGAGTGGATAAAAACGTTATAATTTTAATTTCCTGCTAAAGAGTGAGGGGAGGAACATGGGCATGGTGAAATCTTCATCTATCTTTTGAATTTAACTACAAAGCCACTCTTGGGGGCTAATCATTAGATCTTAGGGCAACTAACTACAGCTCCTTGATTAAAGAAAGACACTTTTATGAAGTAGTTATTTTACAAGAAAAAGGGTTGGGATACTACACTATAAGATTCTAATTATCTGGTGTTCTGCTGAGTGTAACTCACCCGCTGTGCATAACTAGAGGCACAACTTTATAAAAGCAGCCTGGTTATCAAAGAACTATGCAGAGATGTGACTGTTTACAGTGTGTCCTATAAAATACACAGGATGTGCATCTTGGCGCAATCAAATTAGTCCAAAGAATTGGAACTTTGGAATTTCCTGACATTTTCAAGTTTGAGGTTTCTAGGTGAATGCAGTGACAATTTGCAAATTTAGTAAGCTTGCAAGAATCCCTCGAAAAGAAGAGTGCTGGGGAGCCACAGTTTCATATGACTCCTAAAAAAGGGTGTTGCTACAGAGACCCTGTCTCCAAGCCACTTCCCCCTGACTGGGACTTTTGGTATAGGAATATCACCAGAGTTGTCAGTGGAGGCCTGGACACTGCTTTTGGAATCCCAGGGTCACCTCTACTGCTATCTCTCTCCCCATAGTGACTGCTTAAAGAACAATTAGCCATTACCCAATGACCTGAACAGGATTGATAGCTTTTTAAGTTTGAAAGAAGGGAAGGGTGAGACACAGTAGTGACCTGACTTCATTAGAAGCTCTACCCAGAGGCTTGGTATGGGGAATGATCTATTCTGTTTCCATAAAAGTTGCTCAACTATGACACTACCTCTATACCACAGGGGCCTGGAAGATCCTTGGGGAGTGTGGGAGCCCCCATTAAGGGCTCACTGGAACATTTCATAATTCTGAGATGTGACAGCAAAGTCAAAGAAGTGATTGGGGATGGGGATATTATCCCCAGGTACAAGTAGGTACCACTCAAATGTGCAGACATCTGACATGAAAGTTTTAGCGATTAACTCAGGAGTTTTTTTTTTCTCCTTTAACTACTTCACCTAACTGGGATTTTGCTAGATATAGTGCTAGAATAAGACTTAGATGTCCTCTAGCCCAAACCCATTCTGTGATCAATTGCATGTGCATTCAATTAACTATTTTTTCTATGAATGAATAAGAATAAGTATGAGACTAAGAACAAGAATAAAAAGACCAAGATTAGCCCAAGTACACTATAGCCCGTTAACTGTGGGGCTGCTCATGACTCAGAGGCATTTTGGGTAAACATGTAACATTTCAGTGAAATCCCATTAGACAATTTAAGTGTTGTATGGCAAGCAAAATTCATAATCTTTAAAATGTGAGGTCAAGCTTCAAGTCCTACCTTCAAATATTCAAAGAAAGCTATCAAGAGGATATGATGGTTGCTTTTAAAATATCTAAAGGACTATCATGGGGAAGATTAGAGTTCTGTTGGCTCTGAGAGCAGAATCAGGACCAAAGGAGAGAGGTTTGTGCCAAAACCACAAGGGACTGATTCTACAAGTAGTGAGTACCCTGTTGTAAGTGGTCTTCAAGCAGAAGCTGGACAACCATCTTTCAGGAATGCTGTAGACAGGATCTACACTGTGTATGGGGGCTGAACTGAATGACCTTTCAACCCACCATTCTGCGTTAAAGATTGTTTTATCAGCACTCCTTCCCCCTTTCATTTAATTTGACAAAAGCCCAAACTGTAATATCTCCTCATTGGTTTGTTCCTTCAGCTTCCTGAGTTGGGATAAACATGGCATTCAGCTTGGAATCCTCCCCTTGTATCTTCCTTTTGGCTGGGAAGATAATGAGAATAAAGATAGCTCTCCTCCCTGTCTTCTCCCTCCTCCCTCAACTCCTCCCATTGTCTGGAGAAGGTTCAAAGACACATAACCCAAATGAGGCTGAATCTTATCTGTTCCAGATGTTGGCTCTTGGTTGATCGGAATCTATATAAGCCATAGAAGCATTTTCTAGGTCTCTGTTTTAACTGTGCCTGCAACCAGGCTGAGACCTCCAGACTTGGTGTCCTAAGGCTTCAAGTTAGTGAGTGGCATTAAATTGTAGGTCATCCCCTGGAGGACTGAAAGCTTTTAGGGTTTTTTGTTTTTTTGCAGAGAAACAGATTTAATTAAGTTGTTTTATGCCCACTTAAAACTTTTAAAGTGTAGGCATTTAAACATTGATAATATTTTAAACAATTCCATCTTTAGGAGTGTATTTTGCTCCCAAATAGAATGACAGGTTTTCACTTATGCCAAAATGCCTCTAAGTCATGAACAGCCTCATTAGCTGCCAGGCCTCACTTTGTCTCTGTAAATTAGGAAAATGCAAATGAACCACAGTCTGTGAAAAATCTCCTCATTGATCTCTTCTCCTGGTTTTGCTTTGGATGCTGCAGGGCTCAGATACTTTTGCTTGTCACTGTCAGCTGTGTGTCATGTCACAAACTGACAGTGTCTTTTATCAGAGCCACCTTCCCCCCATCCCAACTGTATGAGGATAATGCAGAGGGGTGCCTTTAATGTTTGGGGAATCACAAGTTACTTTTGACAATCAAGTGTTTTTAAATGTGGGGGAAAACAGATGACTATGTTATTTATCCTTAATAGGTGATGGCAACCTAGCTAGTACCTGAGGCAATGGTTGGTGGCATTTAGAGCTGGCCTCAGGGTAAGGTTATTACCAATTAACTTGGAGGGAATCTTGCCCTGCTATGACCAGGGTTGCTGGGAGGCAAGCAATATCTGTTCAAAAATGAGTGAGACTGTTCCTCTTTTTGACACCATTCATTCAACAAACATTTATGGAATTCTTTTTTTTTTTTTTGGCAATTAGTCATGTCTGACTCTGTGATTCCATTTGGGGTTTTCTTGGCAAAGATATTTGAGTAGTTTGCCATTTCTTTTTCCAGCTAATTTTACAGATAGGAAACTGATGCAAACAAGGTTAAGTGACTTGCCCAGGGTCACACAGCTAGTAAGTGTCTGAGGTCAGATTTAAATTCAGATCCTCATGACTCAGGCGCAGGGTTACTCTATCTACTGTCCCACCTAGCTACCCTACTATGTACAAAGCCCTTGAGTAAGATGTTTGCCCTTGTGAGGAAAGACATTAATACAGAAAATTATACTATAAAAAATCATAACTTACAAAACAAAGTTCCAGATGAGCTCCAAAAGATCTGTAATGGAATCCAGGAGGGCTCATTGGAGAAGACAGAATTTTATTTGGGCTTTAAAGCATTGGCTATGGAGTCAAAGGATCTAGATTCAAAGCCCATCACTGACCCTTACTGCTTATATATGACCTTGGGTAAATCTTTTTATCTCCCTCAGTCTCAGTTTCATCATTTGTAAAAAGAGATTTTACTAGATAATTTCTAAGTTCCCTTTCAGCTTTGGTTATGATCCTATGATCCTATGAACCAGAGTCACCTATGCAGAAAGAATCACAAATCTTTCATATGTTTTCCTATTAAACATTTCATGCATGGATGGGAACCAGCATGGCAATGGGAATATAGAGCTGGTCTTGAAGTCTGGAAGACCTGAGCTCAGCTTCTTCCTCTGACACATGCCAACTGTATCATTTAAGCCCTCAGTGTCCCAGAAAACTCTAAAACTCTAAATCACAGGACAAGCTATATCAATGGAGAATATTTCTATGCTGTAAAGTCTCCACATCAGTGAAATCATAGGAATAGTCTATTTTCCCTTCCCTTCCCTGCAAATGCCTTGTGTTGTAATACAAAAACAAATAAACATTTGAAACAAACAAAAGACATACTTGATGATCTAAGTTCAAATCCATACTGCTCCTTTTATGACTCTAGTGATTTTTGAGCAATACATTTAACATTTTTGCTTACTAGTTTCTTTATCAAAATTCCTTTGCACTGAATTATAAACTTCTAGAGAATAATGACTACATATTGTGCCTCTCTATAGGGTCTCTCAAACGTCTTGGCTATTAAACTGCACTAAGACTTTGGTGATACCCTGTATATTCTCTACTCCACTGTTGTACATGGCAGCCTGAATGCAATTGGACCTCACACATCTTTATATTGAATGATTAAATGGTAGTTCAACTATATTTCTGTTTTCCTCTCTCCATTTTCTTCCTTCAACCTACCTATCTACCAAGTGGGGATGCTGTGAAGATGAATAGATGCACCACCACTGATTAATAATTAGTGGGTTCACAGGGTTGTAATAAGAATGTAAATTTTAAAGATCTTCCCTGCCCCTAGGCTAATGTGCACCTGAAGCCTGGGGTGGGGGAGGCTTGTTTTTCAGTAGATACTTCTTGATTGGCCAGTGAGTCAATAAGGTTGTTACATTCTCTGAGCCAGGAGAAGGCTATATAAGCCCTGATGTGTAGCTTTGTTTTGGGACTCACTTTGAGAAGTGTTCTGTAATTTGATCTGAATTCTGGGAAGCCGTTGTTGAGAGTCCCCCGGCTTTGAAAAACCCAGAATGTGGAAACCCAGATGTTGACTGGGTATGGATGTAATGGTTGGACAGTTTGGAAATCTGTCTACTTGATGTTTCTGTCTTGATAATTATGCCTGTATACTTTGAGGTTCAGGGTGCTGACCTTTTCTCCTGAACAAGGTAAATGATATATGTCTGACTGATTAAAGTAAGCTTGTTAACCCATTTTGAGTTGCTTTCCTTTAACAAAGCAGATCCAAGAACCTATGTGAGCAGGCACCCTGGGGACACTGGGGTGTTTGCCGCTACAAGGGTGCATTACACAGTTTCCTGGTAGTTCCTGGAAAAATGGCAAATGGCAAATGATCAGAATCCTCTTCATTTTATTGTGATACTATGAAAAAATGTCAATATAATTATTACCTTTAATTGGAGGAAAGGAAGAAATTATGGTTCAAGGTTGTAATTCCCATGGGGTTCCTGTTTTGTTCTCTTTGGTTTCTTGGAACGAGGTAAAAGCTAAAGTATCATTACTTGGCCTGTAACACAAAAACATTAAAGAAAGGGGAAAGAAGTACAAAAATATTTATAGAAACTCTTTGTGTAATTGCAAAGAATAGTCCATCAGTACAAAAGGCTAAACAAATTATGGTATATGCACATAACAGAATAGCATTGTTCCATAAGAAATGATGAATGGGATGGTTGTAGAGAAATATGGAAAGATTTATATAAACTGGTGGAGAGTGAAGAGAGCAGAGCAAGGAAAATAATTAATCCAATAACAACAGAATTGTAAAGACAATTTTGAAAGACTGAAGAACTCTGATTGACCAACCAATGATTCCCAAAGACAACTGGTGAAATGTGCAGCTCCTGACAGGGAAGTGAAGAACTCAAGATACAAAATAAGATATACATTTTTAGACATGGAAAATGAAGAAATTTGTTCTGCTTGACTGTACATATTTGTTATAAGACTTCTTTTGTCTTCTTCCCTTTATTCTTTCTTTTTTTCTGCCTTCCTTCCTTTGTTCCTTCCTTCTTTCCTTTTTATTGTTTCTTTCAAAGGGGATGGAAAGGAGAAAAAATAATTTTTATTAATTGGAACAAAATAAATTAAATTAGAAAAATTAAGGTATGAGAGAATGTGGGACTTCCCTAAATCCAGTGGAAGCTCAAAGCCCTACTTTTATTATCCCCATACTCTACCATATTGTTTCATTATGAAGTCATAAGGAGGCAAATTTCAACTTGATGTAGGGGAAAACTACCTAGCAATTAAGCTATTTAAGAGTAAAAGAGATAGCTTCAGGAAGCAGTTGAGTACCCCTTACTTAACCAATTATTCAGTATTTGGTTCTCTAGAAGGGATTCTTTTTCAGGTACTGGTTAGACTAGATGACCATTAATGTCTCTTCCAATTCTGAAATTCTGATTCCTATGACGCAGAACTTTATATAGAACAAAAATTGTGTGATTAAGCAGTATTGTCTGAATACCCTGATCTGAAGTACAAACATGTATCATCTGGTGCACAAAGCAACCTCAAAAATGCCCTTGTACAGACCAGGCAGGCTGACTGAGCTGAGTGCGCATACAACCAAATCAAATTAGCTACTAAGCTTGTAACTATCCCTTGATTGACCTAAATGACATTTGTAATTCCTTCCCTAAAAAACCATCTAAACTTTTGGATGAAAGACTGAGGATGGGTCTATTGAGATGGACTTATCTTGACTCTAATTCTTGGGTGCAATGGTATTTTATTTTTTGGTTCTTTAGTACTGCTTTCTCTTATCAATGACTTGTAGATAGTAAATATTTGATGAATTGAATAAAATCAAATATAACCTTGTATAGAGGACAATTCTAGGCAAACTTACGAATTCAGAGAACATTTATTTTTAAGTACTTTTCACTTTCTTTCTCTCTCCCTTCTCCACCCCCATCTCCTGGTAGCCTTGATTGTCCTTACTCCTAGCTCTTAATTACTTGTCTTGAGTAACTCACTCTTTCTCCTAAGACCTGTTCCTTAACCAATCCTAAAATAATGTTATTGCTTAATATCTTTTATCTATGTAAGGTAAATGTCTCAATGTGACTCATAGGGAGGCAAGAATAAATATCCTTCTTATCTACTCCCCTATCCCTATTTCATTGAGACTTTAATTCCTGACAGGAGGAGAAACAAGAAGGTGGGGACAAAGACTAACCATTCTGCTCTCCAGAGAGAGGAAATACTGGGATAGAATCATATCTATTTGTTCCCTGAAACATTGTTAGTCTAGAGGAAGTGGCTTTAATGTTTAAGTGAAACTCCTGATTACTATTCACTAATGGAGAAGGGGGGGAGGGCAAGTTTTTCACGCAAGGCTTGATGCTCTTCTCATCAAGTAAACATGTAACACAATGAATACGTGTAACAAATGGACACTCATTTAATGAACTTGATAGCAAAACAGAAATCAGAGAGAGTATACACATGAGAATATAGACCGTATAGAAAGAACTCTTTCAGATTTCAGCCAAGTGGAAAATTCCCTGAAGTCTCTAGTACAGTAAGCTGAAGATAGGGACATGATAAAGACTGACAACTCTGTCTTCCCAGAGTCTTTCTCTCCCTTCATTGACTCGAAGAGAGATTGATAGCACACATCTTCTCTCTCAAAGCTGAAACAATTCAAATGTCATGGAGCAATAGTCAGGGTCACACAGGATTTAGCAGCTTTTATGTTAAAAGAGAAAAGGTTTTGGAATATGATATTCTGGAAGGCAAAGGAGTCAGGATTAAAACCAAGAATAACCTACCCAAAAAAACTGAGTATAATCCTTCAGGTGGAAAATGGATTTTTAATGAAATAGAGGACTTTCAAACATTCCTGCTGAATAGAAAATTTGAAAGAGAAAATCAGAAGAGTTGAATAGAAAATCTGACTTTCAAATATAAGACTCAAAAGGAAGATAAAAAGATAAACATGGAAGAGGAATCATAAGGGACTTAATATGGTTAAACTGTTTATATTCCCACATGGGAAGATAATAGATGTAATTGTTAAGAACTTTATCATTATTAGGGCAGTTAAAAGGGCTCTATGTGGACAGAAGGCAGTCTGACTCAATTATGTTAGTATCATCTTAAAAAATGGATGGGTAAGGAATAGGTATGGAATGGGAAAATTTGGAGGAAGGGAGAGAAAGACTGGGGGAAATTATCTTGCATAGAAGAGATGAACAAGGAAGAGCTTTTACAGTGAGGGTAGGAATGGTGGGAGGGGGACAGGCAATACTAGAACCTCACTCTCATTTTCTGAATTATTTCAAATAGGGAAGAAAATGTATACACACATATACATATACATATATTGTGCGTGTATCTTTTTGTGTATACACTTATATACATACACACATTTAAAGAGTTGGATATAGAAATCTGTCTTACCCAAAAGGGAAGTAGGAGGGAAAGGGGACACCAGAAAAGGGGGTGATAAAAAGGAGAACAGATTAAGAGAGGCAGTGATCAGAAGAAAAATAGACTTTTGAGGATGGGCAGGGTAATGAGAAACAGAAAGAGACAGAGAGAGAGAGACAGAGAGAGAGAGAGAGAGAGACAGAGAGAGAGAGAGAGACAGAGAGA
>NW_027187419.1:18216218-18304154 GCF_028583685.1 Petaurus breviceps papuanus | reverse complement strand
AGAGAGAGAGACAGAGAGACAGAGAGAGAGACAGAGACAGAGAGAGAGAGACAGAGACAGAGACAGAGACAGACAGAGACAGAGACAGAGACAGAGAGAGACAGAGACAGAGAGAGACAGAGAGACAAAGACAGAGAGACAGAGAGAGAGACGAGAGAGAGAGAGAAGGAAAAACAGAAGAAAACAGGATGGAGGGAAATGCACAATTGGTAACTATAACTCTAAGTGTAAATGAAATGAATTCACCCATAAAATGGAAATGGAAAACAGAATGGACTAGAAATTAGAATCTAGTAGTATGTTAGAAACACACTTGAAATGGAAAGACACACAGAGTTAAATAAGGCACTGTAGCAAATACTTCAACTGAAGTATCATAGAAATATTAATTGCTCATGAGTAAGCCAAGCCATAAAGGCATAAAATCATAAATTATGATTTTAGACAAAACAAAAACAAAAGTAAACTTAATTAAAAGAGAAAAGCAGAGAATCTACAATTCACTAAAAGGCATCACCAACAATGAAGTAATATCAACACTAAACTCACATGCACCAAATGGTATAGCATCCAAATCTTAAAGGAAAAGTTAAATAAGTTATATAGGATGAAATAAACAGGAAAACTATACTAACAGGGGGACCTCAACTTTCTTCTTTCAGAACTAGATGAGTCTAACCATAAAATAAATAAGAAAGTTAAAAAGATGAATAGAATCTTAGAAAAGAAATATGATAAACATCTGGAGAAAATTGAATGGGAATAGAGAAAAGAATATACATTTTTTTCTTAGCTGTATATGGTATCTTGACAAAAATTGGCCATGTATTGAGGCATAAAAAGCTGATAAATATGCAGAAAAGAAGTATTAAATACATCCTTTATATATCATAATGCAATAAAAAATTACATTCAATAAAGAATTGTGAAAGCATAGATTAAAATTAACTGGAAACTAAATAATCTAATTCCAAAGAATAATCAGGTCAAAGAACTAATCATAGAAATGACCAATAATTTCATTAGAGAATGACAGCAATGAGACAACATACAAAATTTGTGTATCATGAGTAAATCAATAAAAGAGACAATGTACAAATTGGGCATGCAACAACAATGAAAGCAATAACAAACACTAGATAAAGAACAAATTAAAAATTCATAATTAAACACTGTTATGGGAATGGAAATTTAAGATCTTCCCTGCCCCTAGGCCCTTTGATAGGCTTAAGTGCACCTGGAGCCTGTGAAGGGAGGCTTGTTTTTCAGGAGATACTTTGTGATTAAAACAAGAGGGTTGTTACATTCTCTGAGCCAGGGGAAGGCTATATAAACCCTGACGTGAGGCTTTGCTTTGGGGCTCACTTTGAGAAGCCTTGTGTAATTTGACCAGACAAGACTCTGGGCAGCTGTTGATCCCCCTGGCTTAGAAAACCCAGATGTTGATGCTTCCCTCTCTGGTAACTGTGACCAGGTATGGATGTAATGGTCAGACAGCTGGAGGCCTGTCTGCTTAATCTGTTTCTCTATCTTCTTTTAACTTCTGCTTGTAACCTGTCTGTATACTCTGAAGTTCAGGGTGCTAACCTTTTCCCCCTGAACTAGGCAAATGATATGTTTGATTGATTAAAGCAAGATTGTTAACCCATTTTGAGTTGCTTTCCTTTAGAAAAGCAGATCTAAGAACCTGTGTTGGCAGCCACCCTGGGTATGCTGGGGTGCTTGCTGTTACAAACACCAAAATGAAAATCCTCAAAATCAAGAGAGATGAATAAAATTGAAATAAAAAAATAGCTCATAAATAAAACTGCTGGTTTTGAAAAAAAAATAAAAAAAGATAAAAAGTGGTTAATTTAATTTGAAAAAAGAAAGAAGAAAATCAAGTCATCAGTATGAAAAAATGAACAGGGTGAATGCAGCATCAATGAAGATAAAATAAAAGCAATTATTGGGAGCTATTTTGCCCAATTATATTCTAAAAACTCGGGCAATCTGTGGAATGGAGTAATATTTACAAAAATATAAATTGCCTAATTTAACAGAAGAAGAAATAGAATACTTAAATAACCCTATCTTAGAAAAATAAATTGAAGCACAAATGAACTCCCTAAGAAAAAATTCTCAGGACCAGATGGATTTGTAAGTGAATTATACCACACATTTAAGGAATGATTAATCCCAACACGATATAAATTATTTGAAAAAAAATAGATAAGGAGAGTTCCAATTCCTTTTATGATACAAATATGATTTTTATACCTAAACTAAAGAGAGCAAAAATAGAGAAAGAAGAGTATAGGCGGGGGCAACTAGGTGGTGCAGTGAATAGAGCTCTGGCCCTGGAGTCAGGAGGACCTGAGTTTAAATCTGGCCTCAGACATGTAACACTTACTAGCTGTGTGACCTTGGGCAAGTAACTTAACCCTAATTGCACTGCTTTCCCCTCTCCAAAAAAAAAAAAAAAGAGTATAGGCCAATTTTCCTAATGAACATCGAGATGTAAAATTTTAAACAAAATACTAGCAAGGAGATTGCAGCAATATATCACAAAGATCACACTTTAACCTGGTGGAGGTATGCAAGACTTGTTCAATATTAGAAAAAGTATAAGCATAATTGAGTATATTAATAATAAAAGCAAGAAATTTATATGATTATATCAACAGATGCAGAAGATAATTTTGACAAAATACAACATTCTTTTAAAAAGGTCTAGAATGAAAAAGAATAGTCTTTCAAATAATAAGTAGTGTCTATCTAAAACAGAACAAAAGTTGTCTGTAATGTGGATTATTAGAAGCCTTCCCAACAAGATCAGGGATGACGAAAAGATGTTCACCATTACCTTTTTATTCAATATTGCACTATAAAGCTAGCTATGACAATAAAACCAGACAAAGGAATTGAAGAAATAAGAATAGACAATGAGGAAATGAAATTGTCACTCTTTGCAGACGATATAATGTTATTCTTAGAGAATCCTACAGAAGCAACTAAAAAATATTTGAAACAATTAACATTAATCAAAGTTGCAAGATACAAAATAAACTCATATCAGCATTTCTATATATTAATAACAATACTCAGTAGGAAGAGATAGAAAGGGCATTCCATTTAAAATACCTGCATACAATATAAAATACTTGGGAATCTAACTGTCAAGACCAGGCACTGTATGAACAAAATTACAAAGCACTTCACACAAATGAAATAAGATCTAAACAATCAAAGAAATATTACTTGCTCATGGGCAAGCTGAGCCAATATAATAAAAATGACAATTTTACCTAAATTAATCTAGTCACTCAGTGCCATACTACCAAATAATTATTTTACTAGCTAGAAAAAAATAATAAATTTTATTTGGAAGAATTAAAGGTCAAGAAAATCAATGGATTCAGTGTTAAAAAATGTGAAAGAAGGAAGCCCAGCAGTACCATATTTCAAACTAAAATTCAAAGCAATTATCCTGAAAACAACCTGGTACTGGCTAAGAAAAAAAGTGGTGGATCAGTGGAATAGATTAGGCACATGACACACAGTAATAAGTGACCATAGTAACATAGTGTTTGATAAACACAAATATCCAAGCTTTTAGGGCAAGAACTCACCACTCAACAAAAATTGCTGAGAAAACTGGAAAGCAGTTTGGCAGGAGCTAGACATAGACCAACATCTCATAGTAAATACCAAAATAAGGACAAAATGGACAAATGATCTGGACTTAAAGGTTAATAGTATAATACGAACAAATTAGAGCAATGTAGAAAAATATACCTGTCAAATCTATGCATAAAGGAAGGAATTATGATCAAACAGGAGACAGAGAGGATCATGAGAAGCAAAATGAATAATTTTGAGTACAAGGAATTAAAAAGTTTTTGCACAAATAAAACCATTGCAGCCAAAATTGGAAGGAAACTGGGCAAACAAAAAAAAAAATCCTATAACAAGTTTATTGGATAAAGATCCAATTTCTCAAATATATAAGGAATTGAATCAAACTTGTAAACACAAAATGAACCCTTCTTCAATTAATAAATGGTGAAAGGATATGAGTTGGCAATTTTCAGAAGAAGAAGTTGAAGTTATCAATAGTCACATCAAAGTGCTCTAAACCATTTTCAATTAGAGAAAAAAAAATAAAACTACTCCAAGGTACCACCTCACACCTATCGAATTGGCTAATATGCCAAAAAAGGAACATGATAAATGTGGGAGGAGATGTCGGGAAACTGGGACACTAATGCATTGTTGGTGGAATAGTGAACTGATCTACCCATTCTGGAGAGCAATTTGGAACTATGACAAAAAGACTATAAAATTATGCATACCCTTTGATCTAGCAACACCACTGCTAGGTCTACATCCCCAAAGTGATATTTTTTTAAAAAGGGAAAAACATTTATTTGTACAAGAATATTTATAGCAGTTCTTCTTGTGGTGGCTAAGAACTAGAAATAGAGGGATGCTCATTAATTGGGGAATGACTGAACAAGCATGATGGTCATGGAATATTATTGTGCTATAAGAAATGACAAGCAGGATGATTGCAGAAAAACCTGGAAAGATTTACATGTACTGATTCAAAGTGAAGTGAGCAGAATCAGGAGAATGTTGTACACAGTAACTACAATATTGTATGATGAAGAATTGTGAATGATTTAGCTATTCTCAGCAATACAATGATTCAAAACATTCCCAAAGGACTCATGGTAAAATATGCTATCTGCCTCCAGAGAAAGAAACATGCTATTTTTCTGTCTTTCTTCCTTCCTCCCTTTAATTGTTTTTGAAATGTCTTCTTATACAAAATGACTAATATGGAAATATTTTATTTGACTGCACATGTATAACTCACATTGAATGGCTTAATGTCTCAGGGCTGGGTGAATGGAGGGAGAGTGATAGGATTTGTAATTTAAAACTTTAAACAACTGTTAAAAATTGTTTTAAAGGGGCAGCCAGGTAGCACAGCGAGTAAGAGCACCAGCTCCATTGTTGGGATGACCTGGAGATCAAATCCCAGGCTCAGACACTTAAAAACCCACCCAGAAACACCTGGCCATGTAACCTTGAGCAAGTTACTTAACCCCAATTGCTTGGGGGGGGGGCAGGTGGCTCAGCGAGTAAGACCACCTGCTCCAGTGTCAGGATGACCTGGATCAAATCCGGGCTCAGATACTCAGCACCACACCCAAAAATAACTGGCTATGTAACCTTGAGCAAGTTACTTAACCCTGATTGCTTTAAAAAAAATTATTTTAAAATGTAATTGGGGGAAAATAAAAATGGTCACATAAAAATGCTCTAAATCATTATTAATTAGGGAAAAGCAAATTAAAACAAGTCTGAGGTACTACCACCTCATATCTATCAGATTGGCTAACATGACAGAAAAGGAAAATGACAAATGCCGAAAGGGATGTGAAAAAAGTTGGACACTAATTCACTCCTGGTATAGTTGTTAATTGGTCCAACCCTTCTGGCGAACCATTTGAAACGATGCCCAAAAGGTTATAAAACTGTGCACACCATTTTATCTAGCAATATTACTACTAGTTGTATATACCATAGACATCAAAGGAAAAAGGACCTATTGTACAAAAATATTTCTAGCATCTCTTTTAGTGGTGAAATTGCAGCTGCCCATCAATTGGGGAATGACTGAACAAGCTGTGGTATATGATTGTGATGGAATACTATTGTCCTATGAGAAATGATGAGCAGTATGGTTTTCTTTTTCCCAGAAAAATCTGGGAAGATTTTAATGAATTGATTCAAACTGGAAAGAGAATCAGGAGAATACTGTACACAGTAACTGTAGTATTATAATAATGATCAATTGTAAATGACTTAGCTACAAATCCCAAAGACAATTTCAAAGGACCCATGGTGAAAAAGTGCTTTCCACCTCTAGAGAGAGAACTCAGTATAGATTAAAGCATACTTTCAAAATTTTTTTCTTTTCTTTTCCTGCAACATGGCTTACATGAAAATAAGTTAACATGGCTTCACACATATAATTGATATCACATTGCTTTTATTCTCAATGGGCAATGGAGGATTGGGAGGGAAATAATTTGAAACAGATTTTTTTTTAAATGTTAAAAATAAATAAATTTTAAAAAATATTTAAATGTTAAA
Source organism: Petaurus breviceps papuanus (assembly GCF_028583685.1). Classification (NCBI taxonomy): domain Eukaryota; kingdom Metazoa; phylum Chordata; class Mammalia; order Diprotodontia; family Petauridae; genus Petaurus; species Petaurus breviceps. Next base: position 18,298,007 of record NW_027187419.1, on the reverse strand, counting down.
AAATCTTTTGAAGGATCATGCTGTGGCAATTGACACAATAATTTATGAAAATTTTTATTTTAGAGAAAAAATATAATACTTCCTTATAATTATTTGTATTTAAAGTACATTTGTATAGACAAGCAAAATCATGATAAATTATAGTAAAATTATTAAAGTATTTTCATAATTCTTGCATCAGTTGATGTGTCCTATTCTATTAGCATGTTAGTAAGAAATGCTTGAATGTGGAAAAAAAAGTTCAAGACTCAAAGTAAAGGTTACTTAATGCTAGAATCCTTCAGGCACTCATGCTATATTGTAGAGAAAAAATTTGGGGGTAGAAAGAGACTTGCCAGAGGCGAGACCAAGATGGTGGAGTAGAAGCACAAACTTTGCATGAGTTCTTGCTCCAATCACTTCCAATAAATGTAAAAAATTACTTTAAACAAACGTTAGAGCTACAGAACCCACAAAGAGACAGAGAGAAACAAATCTCCCACTGAAGGCAGCCTGGAAGACCAACAGAAAGGGTCTATTGCAACAAGCTGGGAACTGAGCCTAGCCCCATGTGAGCCACATGGTTTCAGCCCCAGGGTGGCCCTGACCAGCAGCAGCCAGTACAGATTTCAGGAGAGTGAATCATCAGTAGCTGTGGCAATCTCTAGACTTCTCAACCCATAAACATCAAAGACAAAGTAAAAGGTCAGTGTGGAACTCTGTTGGAACAGGGGGAGACAGAAGTCTGCAGTATGGCCTCTGCCTCCAGGGCAAGAAGTGGTGGCTGTGCAGCCCTGCCATGTAGCTGCCTCAGGAACTCCTGACCTGAAAATTGTAGGGGACCCAAATGACCATTCAGAGGGTAATCAATTTTGCTTTAACCTGCTTGGATCTGGATCGCAGTCTTGGGTGGTGGTCCTGGGGTGTGTGGCCAGTGAGCCAGAGATTGTGGGGGCTGTAGAGAGGGTGGCCTCCTAATAGTTCCAGCAGCTGCAAAAACCCCAGTGATTTGGGACAAAGCTCTCTCCATTCTGGAAGCAGAGTTCTACCATGGCAAAGAGCTCAAAAGTCAAGTCATTGGCTGACAATATGAGCAAGCAGAGGAAGCACAAACAGACCATAAAATACTTTTTGGGGAACAAAAAGTATTAAGGCATGGAGCAGGAAGAAGACAGCAAAGTCAGAACTCCTGTATTAAAAGCCTCCAAGAAAAATATGAATTGGTTACAGGCCATGGAAGAACTCAAGAAGGATTTTGAAAATCAAGTAAGAGAAGTGGAAGAAAAATTGGGAAGAGAAATGAGAATGATGCAAGAAAATCATGAAAAGTGAGTCAACAGCCTGCTAAAGGAGACCTAAAAATACACTGGAGAAAATAACATCTTAAAAATAGACTAACTCAAATGGCAAAAGAGGCCCAAAAAGCCAGTGAGGAGAAGAATGCCTTAAAAAGCTGAATTTGCCAAATGGAAAAGGAATTTCAAAAACTCACTGAAGAGAATAATGCTTTCAAAATTATATTAGAGAAATTGGAAGCTAATGACTTTATGAGAAATCAAGATACTATAAAACAGATCCAAACAAATAAAAAAATAAAAGGCAATGTGAAATATCTCATTGGAAAAAACACTGACCTGGAAAATAGATCCAGGAGAGGTAATTTTAAAATTATTGGACGACCTGAAAGTCATGATCAAAAAAGGGCCTAGACACCATCTTTCAAGAAATTATCAAGCAAAATTGCCCTGATATTCTAGAACCAGAGGGCAAAATAGAAATTGAAAGAATTCACTGATATACCCTTGAAAAAGATCACAAAAAGAAACTCCTAGGAATACTATAGCCAGATTCCAGAGTTCCCAGGTCAAGGAGAAAATACTGCAAGGAGTCAGGAAGAAACAGTTTGAGTATTGTAGAAACATAATCAGGATAACACATGACCTAGCAGCTTCTAAATGAAGGGATCAAAGGGCTTGGAATATGATACTCTGGAGGTCAAAGGAGCTAGGACTAAAACCAAAATCACCTACCCAGCAAAACTGAGTATAATGTTTCAGGGGAAAATATGGTCATTCAATGAAATAGAGGATTTTCAAGCATTCTTGATGAAAAAACCAGAGCTGAACAGAAGATTTGACTTCCAAATACAAGAAGCAAGAGAAGCATGAGAAGATAAACAGGAAAAAGAAATCATAAGGAACTTATTAAAGTTGAACTATTTACATTCCTACATGGAAAAATCAATAATTGTAACTCATGAGTCTTCTCAGCATGAGGATAGTTGAAGGGAATATATATATATGTATGTATGTATACATACATATATGTGCATGTATAGGAGGGTATATGTGTATATAAATATATATGTGAGTGTGGGCATTTGTAGGTTCATGTATACATAGACAGAAGGCACAGGACGGGTTGAATATGAAGGAATGATATCTAAAAAATAAAATAAAGAGGTGAGAGAGGAATTAATTGGGAGAAGGAGAAAGACAAAGATAGATTAGGGTAAATTATATCATATAAAAAAGGCAAGAGAAGGGCACTTGCCCCAATCATTGCCAAATAGAAATAGACGCTTATTTCAGTCTCCTGTTAAAACCAATCCTACCCCCAGATAATCAGGGACTGCAGAATTGGGAGTTCCATTAGCCAAATGACCATAAAATACGCATCATTGCTGAAACAGATGACATTGCAGAACAGAGAAAAATAAGGGGCCCCACTGTCAGAGATAAATACTTGTTGGTCATTCTTAAGGTTAGGGAAAGGATATTGCTGTCAGGGAGGAAATCATCTACTTCCATGGTTAATCTTAGTTGGTATCGTATTAAGTTTATTCAAAAGTAGAACCTATTATACAAGTTAATCTACCCCATTAGTGTGGAAGCCTAGAGATTTGAAATAGTCTTTTAAAAAATTATTCTGGACTCAGAAGTTTGAAGAAAAAACCCTCTAGTTTTACTACTACTTAATTAGCAATCAAACTCTCATAATGTGCTTAATCTCTGACTACAATTTTTGTTTATTTTATCTATCCATTAACAGGTATATAAATTACACGTTGATCCCTTTGCTTCAATTTCTATGTACCAATGGATCCAGGAGCTAAAGGCTCTATTTCCTTTACATGTGAAGATTCCCACCACTGACAAACTGTCAGGAGGGCATCAAAGAATCATAGAACCTTAGTTTTGGAAGTCGTTTTAGCAGGGTCTTCTAGTTCAATTCTTATCTTGATACATGAGTACTCTCCATCACATACTGGATAGAGGCTGATTATCTGGTCTTTTATGCTGGAGAAGTTACTAATCCTGAGGCAACTCATCCCTTAACAACTCTAACTGGCAGTGAATACACTTCCAATTAGGACATGATTAATGTAAGTTCAAATAATGCAGAATTTAAGTTAGTAAGAATTAAAAAATATCAGGTCACATTTAATAATGGCCAAATAATACTATAGTGTGAGCAAGTGAGGCTTTTAACATGCTGCTATAGTGTTAGTCTCCACTTACCTATATCATTTCTAGCTCTTTGGTAGTCTTTAGGAAAGTATGGGTGTACATTGTTTATGAAGACTGGTTTTTAAGTTATTTTAGTGCAGTTACTGAAAAATATTGCAAGGAAAACAGTATTATGTTTAAAGCATTACTGATTTTATATAATGCCCCAGATCATCTTTAGTTCATTGTGTTAGAATGTGAGCTTGCAAATTTTATGAGATATAGGTAAAGTTCTTTGTACCTACCAGCCTAGATCTGAAGATCTAAATAAAAAAGACAGTTTAGTCTGTGCTGCTTAAATATTTTAAGTGATAATAATAATAATAGTTTTGTAATATTATTAATATAGCTTTATCATTTGGTATTATACTCAGTAATTAAAAATTTTCTTTTAAATTTTTCTTTCTATAAATGCTTTATTACTTTTTTATGAACTTGAATCAGAAACACATTTTTCTTATTCTTTGCTATTATGTTAATGAACAAATAAAAATTGAACTGGAGCTAATTACAATATTTTACATGTAGATAAACTTTGAATAGTGAAAATCTGAATAATGTGATTGTTTTGTGCAATTTGGTTATTTGACACTAATCAGGACCTTTTATTTTTAGCCAAAATCTGCCTTCACATAGTAGGTGCTTAATAAATTTAAGCTGCTAAGTGGTTAGAATGGTGGACTAGAAGTCAAGGAAACTTGAAATAAAATAGAGCCTCAGATACTTAATAGCTGTGCTACCTTGGACAAGTCATTTGACCTCTATTCGCCTTAGTTTCATTGTCTGTAAAATGAGTATAATGACAGCACCTACTTCCAAGGGTTTTTGTGAAGAAAAAAATGAAATGATATTTGTAAAGTGCTTTGTAACTCTTAAAGTGCTCATAAGTTTTAGCTATTATTATTATTTTGATAATAATAAATACTTGTTGAATCAAATTATTTGTAACTTACCACATATTTGTTCTAGTTTTCACTTCTGTTCTAGAGGAAAGAAATCTAACCTCTCTTTTGTATGACAGCCCTTCAGTTATTTGAATATCATTTATCTGTCCTTTTAAGTCTTTTCTTCAAACTATCTCTAGTTCTCTCATGTAAGGATTATCTTGTCTGATAGAATTTCTAGTCTAGACTTTTTACCACCCTGATTGCCCTTTCCTGGGCATGTTCCAGAAATTCTTGATAAAACATGGGATCCAGAATTGATCACAATACTTCAGACATACCTGACCAGGACAGATTGAAGTTAAAGTATCATCTCCTACAATTCCAGGGTAGATCAAGGAATGGGGATTATCTGAATCCTTATTTAATAATAGTAATAATAATGATGAAAATAACAATGATAATACAACTTACATAGCACCTACTATGTGCCAAGCACCATGGTAAGTACTTACAAATGTTGTCTCATTTGATCCTCATAACAACCATACAAGATATGTGCTGTTATTATTTCCATTTTACAGTTGAGGAAACTGAAGAAAACAGAAGTTAGGTAACTTGCCCAGGGTCATGTAGTTATTAAGTGTCTGAAGTTAGATTTTTAACTCAGATCTTCCTGATTCTAGTCCCAGTACTCTATCCACTAAGCCATGTAACTGACTCATTTCTTTATTCTAAGCACATACTGAAAAGATGACTGAGGGAGATCAGGATGAAAATTGCATCTTCAGTTCTGCGTTCCCGAATCAATGTAAAAAGGGGACTCTGAACAAACTTTGGAGCTGCAGAACCCACAAAATGACAGAGAGAAGCTACAAGAATTGGCCAGCACAGTGCTCTGGGAGCTGAGCCCAGCCTCATGCTGAGGCTTTAGCCCCAGGGTGGGCCTGATCAGCTCCCCCCAGAGGGACTCCAGATCAGCAGCAGCTGTGGTCATTTCCAGATTTATCAACACATAGATGAAAAGGACAAAGTGAGAGGTCAGTGCAGTCTGGACTTTGGGACCCAGTAAGTGGGAGTGCATTGGCTTTTGCCCCCAGGGCAAGAAGCCACTGAGATGCCTGACACAGCCAGCCAGTGCCACATGGCAGCTTCAGCTTCTGCCCTGCAGAGTGTAGGGGGATCAAGCACCAGTCTGAGGGGTAATTGCTCTTGCTTTAACCTGCTTGGATCTGGATTGCAGTCTAGGGTGGAGGTCCTGGGGAGTATGTCCAGCTTGCCAGAGCATGTGGAGGCCTCAGAGAGGGCACCTATCTAATACCTCTGGCAGCTGAGAAAACCCCAGTGTTTAGGATGAAAACTCCCCTGTCTGGTGGCAGGGTCCTACTGTGGCAAAAAACACAGGGGTCAAGTGACTGAAGGGCGACATGACCAGGCAAAGGAAACAAAGCAGACAGAAGGGTCCCCAAGGGTGCCACCTACGGTAAACCTGTGCATCACGGGGTCAGTCAGCTCAAGTTTGCCAGGAGCCTCCAGGCTGTGGCAGAAGAACGTGCTGGCCGCCACTGTGGGGCCCTAAGAGTCTTGAACTCCTACTGCGTGGGTGAAGATTCAACCTACAAATTCTTTGAGGTTATTCTTATTGACCCATTCCATAAAGCTATCAGATGAAACCCCGACACTCAATGGATCACCAGGCCAGTGCACAAACACAGAGAGATGCGAGGGCTTACCTCAGCTGGCCGGAAGAGCCGGGGTCTTGGAAAGGGTCACAAATTCCACCATACCATTGGAGGATCTCGTCGTGCTGCTTGGAGAAGGCGCAATACTCTCCAACTACATCGACACCGCTAATTGGTGCACATTAGTTTGTAAACTTAAATGTTTAATAAACAACATTTATGACAAAAAAAAAAAAAGAATTGACAGGGTTATAGTTGACAGAGAACAAGTCTTGGAGTCAGAAAGACTTGAGTTCAAGTCCTGCCTCTTACAATACTAGTTATGCAACTCCAGGCAACACTCTAAGAGTATAATTTTAAAATTAGTTACTGATTTGCAGTGACAGAAGAAATGTATGTGTCTGGACTTCTCTATAACTATAAAACCACTGGTATGGGGGAAAATACTGCACCAGGAGTAAAAAATTAGAAGTCAAAAGGAAAAGGTGGGGAAAGAGGAATTGGTTTTAAAAATATGTGGGTAGAAACTTTTTTGTGTTCAATTAGGGAATGAATTTGTATGATCAATATATCTGTTTCAGTTCATGTTGGATTCTTACCTAAAAAAAGAAAAAGAAAGAGAAAAAAACCCTCTCATCTAAACAGATCAAATCAGCTAAAACATTTAATCCACTGCCTTTCCCCACCCACTTTAGGAGACAATTATTTGATTTTCATGCAGTTTGGATGCTGTCAGAAGTCTTAATTGACTTTTAATTACATGCCTGCCAAACTTGTTCCAACTGTCACATGGCCCCTTAGGATTTAAAGCCCACTTTCCATTCGCTTCAACTGCTTTCTACTAGAATAAGATATGCAGAAATATGCATGCATTGCTAGCCTGTGAGGGAGCCATCGTGGTCACATGTTCTTCAAGAATGTAGTAGAGAAAAACAAAGACTGTGCTTTTAAACGTGTAGCTAAGTCATGCCTGCATCCAGATTAATTTGGACTGCATTCTGCTCAGAGCAGGGCCCACTATAATCACAATTCCCTCTTAGCAGCCACAGAAGGCAGACAAGGGAACAGATTGGTGGAGGTAGTGTGCAAATTGTAGACCTGTTACTCATGTTTCATCTTTTCTATGTCGATACGCATTTTTGGTCTTGGAATTTATTCCATTAATAATGCTTTTGGAGCCTGTTCTCAATAACCCCAGCACTTTAAAGCTTTGTTAGCTATTCACAAACCAAAGGAACGATTATCAGATATCAAATATCATCGCTGGATTCCCTCCTAGGAATGCTCTACTATCCAAACCCCAGAGCATTATCAGGCAGGTGCAGCCTTTTCCTCGCCTGTGAGTTCTCCACAGTTGTTAGAGTAGGACTGGGCGCACAGTAGGCATTCAGTGAAGACTTGCTGAGTTGAATAACTATGGATATGAGAAGGGCATTCTCTGGATGACAGGATAACTATTGAACCTGGAAGTCTGAGGTTGCAGAAGTACAGTAGGACACTCTCACATTCTCCCGTGATTAGAAGTTGGCAAGGAAAAGAACACCAAAAATATAGGTATTCACAAATACATTCATTCAATAAATATTTATTGAACTTTTACTTTGTGTGACACTATGTTAGGTAAATAGTTGCAACTGAGACGTATATAGTACCTTCTTTACAAAGTTGTTTTCCTCTGTCCTCCTCCCCATACATTCTCTGGGCCCTCTAACTCAAACTCAAAGGTTAAGTCCTTCAGGGGGCAACCATCCTAAGTTCAAGGTGCATCCACACTCCTAAAACTATAATTCACAAGCCTCCATAAAGGTTTTGTTTTTCATATTTAGCCAACTGGTACAGTTAGCTCAGACCAAGGGCATTTACTGAAATGGGCTAGCATCCACAATTGTAACAATATATTTCCTTCTCCTAAAAATAAACATAGGAGAACCACAGACTGTCCACTGCAATGGCGGCGGGGGCGCCCGATCCCCAGTCGCAATTTGGCCAGTCGGTGAAGGGGCTGCTCACCGAGAAGGTGAATGCCTGTGGTACTGATGTGATCGCCCTCACCAAGCAGGTGCTGAAGGGCTCACGGAGCTCTGAGCTGCTGGGTCAGGCAGCTGGAAACATGATATTGCAGGAAGATGCCATCTTGCACTCAGAAGATAGTTTAAGGAAAATGGCAATTATAACAACTCAGTATCATGTTGAGCTGTTTTCAAATCTACAGGACCAGCTGAAGCATTTGCTGAAATGAAATGGCATCTTAAAGGCCCAAAAGCACACTTCTTAAAGCTGAGGGGGAAACAGGGCTCACATCCCCATCTTCTGTCTCAGCAGTTCAATTAGGAGAGAGTTGTGATGGCCTATAGCTTTTCGCAGAATACAGGGTTTTCTTTCTCTATGTAAAGACATAATTTAAGGCAATACACAGATTACATGGATCAACTCAGAAGTACCATTTGATTCTATGCAGATAAACCTGTTCCCTCTCCCTCAGTTCTTTGCTTACTCTGTTTAATTTTAATTAAATCAGAATTAAAAGAAAAAAAATAAACATAGGGTATACTTTTCCACAAATACAGATAGAATTTGTGAGAAAAGTTAACACACATATAAAACACGTTATTAAAGAAGCACACACATAGGAATTAAATGTGGCCAAGTCAACTCACTTCTGTTACCATGTCATGACATCTTTTTGATCAGATTACCTCCCTATCAGCCTTAATCTCTCACTAATCTTCAATCTCTCTCTGTCACTTGGCCACTTCTCTTCTGCCTATGAACTCATCTATGTCTCCTCAAACAGACAAAACCACTTTAGTAGTTCCATCCATTCCTGTTATCATTCTAGCTTTCTTTTCCTCTCCATTTGATGGCTAAACTCCTTGGGAAATCTATCTATAATTGGTGCTTCTACTTCCTCTATTTTTATTCTTCTAAAAACTGGCAGTCTGGTTTCCAGCATTATCATTTAGCTAAAACTGTTCACTCCAGTTACAAATGATATCTTAATTGCTAAATCTAGTGCCCTTTTCTTAGTTTTTATCCTTCTTAACATCTCTGCAGCCTTCAACATTTGATCATCCTCTTCTCCTGAGGTTTTCCTGACATTGCTTCTCAGCTGCATTTTCATCTGTCATGTCTGCTATCTGCGGTTGTGCCCATCGAGGCTTGGTGATCTTATTGGCTCCCATGGATTCACTTATTATCCCTATGTAGATGATTCTCAGATCTATTTGTTCAGCCCTAAACTCATTTCTCATCTCCAGTTTCATTCCTCCATTTGTTTTTTAAACATCTTGATCTGGCTGTCCCATAGACAGCTTAGACTCAAAATGTTTTAAACTGAGTCCATCATCTTTCTCTTTTACTCTGCCCCCCTATGTTCTAACCACCACTCTATCCTTCATTCAAGCTTGAAACTTAGATGTCATCTTTGATTTTTCACTTTCACTCGCCATATCCATTTTGTTGCCTGTTCTGACAATTCTTCCTTTACAATATTTCTTTTACATTCTGTTCTCCTCTGTGATATTGCTACCACATTGTTACAGGCCCTTATTACCTCAAGCAAAGATTTTGCAACAATTTTCTGGTTGATCTCCCTGCCTCAAAATTTTCCCCACTCTATTCACCCTTCACTCAGCTGTCAGTGACCTTCCTAACATGCAGGGCAGACAGTGCTATGCTCCTACTCAATATACTCAAGTGGTTCCCTATTACCTACAAAATCAATTGTAAAAATCACCTATTTAACGTTTAAAGCCCTTCATAACTTGTTCTTCCTACCTTTTCAGTCTTCTTACACTTTTCTCCTTCTAGACACCCCCCTATTCTGGCATACAGTTACACTGTCCTTCCTGATAATCCTGCCATGTAGCACACAATCCCCCCTGACTCTCTGTCATCTCGAATGCTTCTCTCTTCACTTCTCTCTTCTGGATTCCCTGGCTTTCTTCATGTCTCATCTCGAGCTCTACCTTCTGAAAGGTAGCGTTTCCTTCTCCCCATCAATGCTAATGACGTCTCCCTTGGGTTAACTCCAATTTACCCTCTATCTTTTGTGTATCTACATAGCTGTTCATAAATCTCTTCCCCATGGAATGTGATCTTCTTCAGGCCAAGAATAATTCCTTCTTTTCTTTGTATTCTCAGTTGTTAGCATAGAACCTGACCCATAGAAAGTACTTAATAAATACTTATTGACTTAGAAAGGAGTTGAAATTTTCTTACTCTAAGTCCAAGGGTAAACTCAGGAAGTAACATTCAAGCAGAACTAAGGAGTTCAATGGATATGTTAACTTGAGCTTCAGAACTCTTAGCTACGATTTGGGTTTTAGATCACAAAAGATTAAGCTTCTGAGCCTATATTCTAACGGGAATAGAAAATGTAGCCATAACAATTCAGCAAGGGACCAGAAGGTGGCAGCAGAGAGCAACAGAAGATTCACAGCCAGTTGCCCAGTTATAGATGATTAACAGCAGATGGTGGTAGAAAATGGTCCAACAGCCATACAGGATCAATCGATGGCATTACTGGAGAAAATGGTCCAATTGTGCAGTTCAGCCTTCTGGGACAGCAGCTAGTAGCTTGATATCACCTGACATCATCAACCTATTTTATCTACCTGGGGCTGTTCTAGGGCACTACCTGACTGCCAGCCAGTACCCTCCCTACCCATACCCCTTTTAACTTCATCATTAGATAGTAAGGTCTTTGAGGGCAGGGACCATCTTTTGTCTTTCTTTGTATCTCTAGCACTTTGCACAGTGCCTGGCATATATAAGATCCTTAATAAATGTTTTTTGACTGATTGACTAACCTGAATAGCCAGGTGGCATCTGTGGGGGAAAACAAAGGTTAGTCCTCTAGGCATGTTGTAGCTGGGTCACAAACCTAGAAAGGTTAGTCTCCAGAACTACACATTTGTTCTTTTCTTGTGCCCTCTAATTGTATGAGAATATACTTCTTCATGTATAGGATACATTTTCTTTGTCATTTTTCTTTAATTCTATGTCTTTTGTTTCTCTTCTGATTTTTCAGGCAAAAGAAATATTGGTAAGGACTAATGAGTTATGAAGATTGACTCAACATGTGGTTTGAACCTATAACTTTTAAAAGGGTGAGAGAGGCAAGTATATACAGGTTATCACCAGTATTACTACTCTATTTGGCAAGCAATTTGGAGGTATGGGAGTTTTTATTTTAATTGGGGTAGAAAGTGGATATGATTCAAATAGTCTTTTAGAAAGCTTACTGTGTCACACAGGATAGATTGGAACAGATCAGAGACTAGAGGTCACAAGAAAATTCAGTAGTCAAAGTGAGGTGATAAGGGTGGGAGGCATACAAAATGGAAAGGAAGAGATAACTTTTATACAAATCATGAAGAAAAAAGTACACAGGACATAATGACTGATCTGTTGTAGAAAGTCAGCCTGTTTGAGGACAACCCCCAGAAGTTCAGAATGCTCAGGATAACTTTGCTCAAAACAATCCAAAGAATCATACAAGTAAAAGCTCATTCCTGTAAATCTCATTCCAGGAAAGTTCTGTATAACAAAGCCATTTCCATGTCCTGGCAGACATCTCCACAGTAACAATGCTTTGGGGATCTGACTACAACACTTTCTACAGTGAACAACAAATGCTTCCTCTGGTCCCTGTCAACTTAACAATCACATTTGAACTAAAATTCCTGACTGCTGTTTGTAGCAGGGATATGAACCAAACCAAGCAGTGGACCCCAAATAGGAAAAACTACAGAGATTGTTTCATACACATATGTATATAGAACATTAGCTAAACTATTGTTTGTTGCATATATGTTAAATTTTATATAATATATATCTAAAGACATATAGGCACACACACATATATAAAGGTCTATATATTGTATGTATACATGCATATATGGGTATATATACATATGTGTGTTTATATATATGTGTAATATGATATATATTGTATTTTATATGTCTACACATAATAATTTTCTAATTATTTTTTTTTCTCAAAAAACTATGTCCTCCCTAGTTTTCATTTATGATTTCTTGAAGTATAGTCTGGGGAAAAAAACATTTAAAAAAACACATTGTGATTCAAATGGAGCTACTTGACTTTGAACCGCTTCACTCTGGCTTTCATTGAATGATCAATTCACCATCCCTTTAATTTTCCAAACCAAAATATCCCTCCCTGGCTACCTATATGTGCTGTCTTCTATCTTGGAATATAAGCTTCTTGAGGACAGGAACTATCTTTGATTTTGTTTTGGTATCTCTAGTACTTAGAGCAGTGCCTGACATATAGTAAGCACTTAATAAATGTCTTTTCCTTTATTTGTTCATTATCATGGTTGTCATTAATCATATCCTCCTTTCTCTAACCTTTCCATTATTACAGCAACCATTGTTTTGATAAAAAATCTCATTTTCTATAGCATGTTGAAGTTGATTCTATTCTTTCTTAATAATGTTAACTGTTAGCCTGGACTGTCTCAGGTTTGTAATTGTAGGCAATTATAGGAACATCATAATATGCTTGTGGAATCACAAGTGGAGACAGTACTGTGAGATACATACTACAAGTTTTATTATTTGAGGAAACCAAGGCTCTGAGAAATAAGTGAGTTGCTCAAGGTAAGATTCAGGTAATATTTAACTAACTCTATGATTTAGAGAGATAGAGAGATAGGATGTATAATTCTTTTTTTTTTTTTTGCTTTTTGGAGGGAATGGCAGGGCAGTTGGGGTTAAGTGACTTGCCCAAGGTCACTCGGCTAGTAAGTGTTAAGTGTCTGAGGCCAGATTTGAACTCAGGTCCTCCTGACTCCAGGTCCAATGCTCTATTCACTGCACCACCTACCCTCCCCAGGATGTATATATATAATTTTTTTTTTTTGCCTTTTGGAGGGCAATTGGGGTTAAGTAACTTGCCCAAGGTTACATGGCTAGTTTTTTTGTGTGGGTGTTTAAAGTGTCTGAGGTTGGAACCGAACTCGGGTCCTCCTGAATCTGGGGCTCTATTTACTGCACCACCTAGCTGCCCCTAAGGATGTATAATTCTTTAGATCTGAGAGTGGATATAGGAGATTTCCAGGGTAGCTAGATGAGGCTTGGTACTCATGCCATTAATCTCACAATCCTTTTTTTCCCCTAATTCCTAATTTCCAAATTCCTAATTTTTCTTAATTTCCTAATTCAATTTTATTTTATTTTCAGTTCTTAATTCTCTCTCCCTCATCCTCCACCCTTTGAAAAAAACAAGAAAAACAAAACCCAGTTCAAATATGTGTAGTTATGCCACACAAATCCTTGCATTAGTCATGACCAAAAAAGAAAGAAAAGAAAATATGCTTCAATTTGAACTCCGAGTCTCTCAGTTCCCTATCTGGAGGTAGATAGCACCTTCCATCATGAGTCCTTTGGAACTGTGGTTGTGCTCTGTATTCATCAGAATTATTAAGTTTTTTTTAAAGCCGATTAGCTTTACAATATTGCTGTTATTGCATAAATTGTTCTCCTGGTTCTCCTCACTTTGCTTTGCTGAAGTTTGTACAAGTCTCCCAAGGTCTTTCTGAAACTATTCACTTCATCATTTCTTATAGCACAATGGTATCGTATCAAAATCATATACCACAACTTGTTCAGTCATTCCTCAAATGATGGGTATGCCCTCAGTTTCTAATTCTTTGCCATTGTCATAAGTATTTTTGTACATTTGGATCCTTTTCCTCTTTCTAAATCTCTTTGGGGCATACACCTAGCAATGGTATTGTGGGGTCAAAGGGCATGCACAGCTTAATAGCTTTTTGTGTGTAGTTCCAAATTGCTTTCCAGAATGATTGGCTATTCATAGTTCCACCCATGGTGCATTTAGTATGTCTGCAGCCCCTCCAGTATTTGTCATTTTCCTTTTTTGTCATCTTAGCCATTCCAAAAGGTGTGAGGGGGGCACCTCAGAGTTGTCTTAACTTGCATTTTTCCAATTATTAGTGATTTAGAGCATTTTTTTCTTATAGCTATTGATAGCTGAAAATGTTTCCTATAAAAACAGCTTATTCATATTCTTAGATTATTTACCAATTGGAGAACAGTTCTTTTCCTTCTAAATTTGACTCAGTTCCCTATATATCTTAGAAATAAGACTTTTATCAGAGAATTTTGCTGCAAAGATTTCCTCCTCCCCCCCCCCACCCAGTTTCTTGTTTCTCTTGTAATTTTATCTGTGTTGGTTTTATTTATTGCTGATTTAATTTGATACCTGCAGGTAATAGAGGAAGCACAGTATAGCTGACATTTTTTATAAATAAAGAACATTTATTTTATCTCATATTTTTGGTTTTTACCAGTGGTATCACCGATGCAAGACTCTTCTGATGTCTAAATTCCTGTCAGCAGTGCAACTCAAGATCTCTTCTACAACATATAATCTCAGAGATTTGAATTGAAGGAGTGGTAGTGGCAGTATAGAATGGATACACGAATTAAATGTAAGTGCTCTGAGAGCTGGTTAGAATCTACACTTGAAGCTAGCTCCTCTTACCTCCAAGGGCATCCCTCTTTCAATTACTCCATGCTGCCTTTTAAATCTTTTATCACAATGTTCAAAACTGAATTAATTCCCTTAGGTTTACTTTGTGTTTTTCTGAGACCTGCTCAGAACAACATAATATAGTATTGTGAAAATAAGAATCAGGTGCCTTGGATTCTATAGCCATTAAGTAACTGGGCTACTGCTCCTTCCCTTTCTACATCAGTTTCCCCATTTCTAAAATTAGATGATTGGGCAAGATCTCCAATCAGTCAAGCGGATAGATATCTGCAGTCAGTCAATAAGCATTTATTAAATGTTTACTGTGTTACAGGTACTGGAGACACAAATACAAGCAAAAACAAAAACTGGGCAACCTCAAAGAGCTTTTACATTCTACTGGAAGAAGACAACATATAAAAGGGAAATGAAAATAGAGATGGTACTTCTTCAGATGGGTGTATTGTCTCCACACAGAGCTGGGAGAAGAATGAAGGATGGATGGCCTGGACCCTTCCCCAAAATGGAGGTTAGGGGAGAAACTTACCAATGGGAGAAGGGAACTTCCAAGGTAAGAAGGCAGATAAGGCACCTGAGGAATGATGGCAAAGTCCTGAGAGTATACTGTGGAGAGCACTATACTGAGTGCCAGGGGTCAATTTCAGACCAGTCTATAATTTTGCATAATTTGACTATATCTGTGTTCCTTGAAAACCTGAAAATAATTAACATCTTACATTAATAGAGTAGTATGTCAATAAACAAAGATCCATTTTATTACATTTTAATCTTACTTTATTTTTAGAAATAATATGGGGGTTGGGTGGGGGAGAAACTTCATGAATTATTATTATACATGCAATTCATCAAACCATGACTATTGCAATATTAGTCCTAGGCAAAATTTTGCATTAGTTTTTCACTTACAACCTTCTCTTTCCTTCAACCTTTTCCCTCCTTTCAGTACCCTTCCTACTCCCACTCATTCTCCCTAGAGGCCAGGGTTGCCCTTCCTGTTGCCTTTTTTCCCCAAGTCCCATGATGCTTTTCTTGTCTCTCTTTTTCTCCACAACCCAGGACTATTCTAGCTCTCTCTTGACTGAACAAAAGCAGAGATCTGGTGTCACTAACACCTAAATGACAATCTGTTTACTTTTCCACACCCTAGTAATATTTAGATATCTGAAAGAGCCTCTGGGAGAGGAAGTTTCAAAAAGGAAGGACTTCAGGGAGGGAAAGAATACCAAAAATTAATTTCTCACAAGGGATAGACTTTCAGATACTATGCCTCCCCAGAACTTAGAGCGATCTTTCCCCCCATCTGACTGACCTTCTATCCTGTAATAAGGCCTACTACAAGCAATAACCTATAATGAGTACTATTACCCTCTTTTTTCCTGTGACATGATCAAGATAACTCTGCTAGAGACCCACAATGAAAATGAGATTAAGGGTTCAAAGACACTTTCCTGAAGAAATAAAGCAATGCTAAGTCAAACACAGAAAAGTTCTTCACTCTCAAAAAAAAAAAACACATTTGTATCAATCTCTTCCCTTCATTAACTACAAAGTAAAACTGATGTTTTATTCTCCAAAATTTTTTATTTGTGGTTATGACTGAAAAAAAAAACATAGAGTTCCTTGACCTTAATGTTTTTCTTTAAAAATTAGGGCTCCTTGAGGTAATTTCCACTGTTCAACTTATAAATGCAAATGAGCATCTAGTTCTTATCTTTGTCTTGGTAATTCCTTGTTATTTAAGCAAACAACCAGTCAGTGAGTTTGAACTGAGAACCAAGCCTTGGTACCCGTTAGATATCCCATAACACTACTGAAGAGGAACAGAATCTGAACATGACAGTATCCTACAAATGAAACATGCTGTTCCTCCAAACTGATATTTGATTCACAGTGTGAGTCCCTGGCTGGCACTGAGGATGGGGAGAGGAGATAATAGGCTGAGCTGAACTGTACCTGATTTTTCACAGCTCCGCTGATTTGCCATCAGGCAGCAATTATCCTTCAATCTCCTCACTTCTCCCCACTTCAGACATACTAATCTCTTCTTTCTCAAAGGCCTAGGTAAACTTCTTAGAGCACGGAGTGAAGCAAACATTATAACATGCAGGAAGATTCAGGAGCTTAGAAGAAGAAGGTTGCCTGCATTTTAGCCTCCATCTTCCCTTCCGTTCCTTGGTTCAGAGCACATCTTTTTATTTGAAAATTTGTTAGAGAGGCTAGATTTTTTGTTCCTTTTCATCATATGCTCCTGCAGACTGGGAAGGTGATATTTAGCAATGCAATGAGCTGTCAGGTATAATATGCTGCCCTTGGAGACAAATCTCAGTTCAAATCCTGCCTGTGACTCTTGCTAGACATATGGCTATGGGCAAGTTTCTTCATCATTGAGTTCGTGTATTTTCTTATAGCCTCATAAAGTTCTAATGAGGTAATGTATGGAAAGCACTTTGAAAATTTTATGGCAATGTATAAGTGTTGGTCGTTATTGCTATTATTATAACAAAACCCTATTGCCACAAAAACAAATGGAATTCAGTATGAGTCACGTGGAAGATTTCTGCTTTACTCTAGAGGAGGATTGGTTAGAAGTTATGAAGAAGCAAGAATAAACTTGATATCAGAAACAAACAAACAGTATACAATTAGAGCTATTCAAAAGTAGAAGGGGGCTGATAATATAGAATGTTAGATAATGATTTCCCTCTCATTCGAGATGTAAAGCAAAGACTGGAGGAACACTTTTTGGGTACATCAATGACTCCCTATTGCCTTTAAGATGAAGCACAAAATTGTCATCCTAGAGGTTAAAGCCCTTTGCAAAAGTGGTTCCCACCTACCTTTTCAATAGTATTAAATTTTACTCATATACATAGACTCTTTGGTTCAGTCATAGATGTTCTGCTAAATGTTCTGATACTCAATCTCCCATTTTCCATCTCCATGTTTCTCTAGAGATGGTTCCATGCATCTGAAATGCTCTCCCTCCTCTCCTCACCTTCACAGACTCTTTGGTTCAGTCATAAATGGCCTGCTAGGTGTCCTAATACTCACCCTTCCATTTTCCATTTCCATATTTCTCTTGAGGTAGTTCCCTGTGTCTGGAATGCTCTCCCTCCTCTCCTTGCCTTCCTAGAGTGCCCCGCTCCTTTCAAAACATGGGTCAGGTGCCCTTTCCTACAAGAGGCTTTTTCTGATCCAACAGAGAGGAAGCCAGTTGTTGCTGTTTGTCCATTTTCAAAAAGGACCAATGATATCTTAACTTGTGCATGAGCTGGACTTAAGTGAGGCAGAGCCACACAAAGTCATCGGCCTCACTTTCTTCCAGAATCATTGAAATCCGGCGGCCAAACAAAAGGCAAGACAAGTGCCTGGGGAGGACTCAGATATCTGGCTAAACTCTAAGCACTCCAAGCACCTATTTCAGCTGCTTTAGTGACTGAGAGAACAGATTGTTCTCATCTGCCTCATCTGGGGGAAAGTCTTCACGTGCTGGGGTAGCCATCCCCCTAACTCAGTGATGGATCTGAGACCTCAACCTGATGTAGTCTCCCTTCCAAAATGGTGTTGCTGGAGTTTGGCCGCTACACGTGCTACAGCTTCTTGGAGCCACAGGTGTTGTTTGTCCTTTGTTCTCAGGTGGACGCCAAACATGGATAAGCAGCCCTGAAAAGGTCTTGGCAAGTCCTCACACCAGAGATGCTAGTCCTCCCTGAACATCCCATACACCCTGGGAAGCCTAGTAGTGCTGACCTCTATAGGCAACCTTCCCCTTCACTACCGAAGAGCAATTCACCATGAGGTAGCCCTGAACCCCTTGCCTTCTCTAATTCCCAATCTTCTGTCATGGAATATACCACTACTCTACCCTGACTCTCCTTTGGTCTGATGCTGATGCTACAAAGTCCTGTTCTCTTAGGACCAGAGGATGAGAAAATCCAATCAATATCTGAGCTGGGTACCAGAGCCACCCAGTATCAACTGATATTCACCTTCTATAACCAGTTAAGGCTCCTGACAGCAGGCCCCTCACCATGTGGCCTCATTCCCCTTCTGTATCAGCAATGCCATATTCACAATGCCTATAGAGATTACAAATATGCTGATATAATTATCCATCACAAAATATGTCATGCTTGCCATATGGGGAGATAAACTAGAAAATTTATTAAGATACCAAAAGACTGAGTCCCAAAACCAGAAAGTGAAAGCCATCAGAGTAGTTATGATATTGGCACAGATAGATAAAGTAGAAAGCACCCACATTTTCAAGCCTTTAAAACAGAACAGGCTACCTCAGGCAAAGGTCCTCCTCTCCCCACTCACAGCAACCACCCAGCGTCCTAGAAGAGCGCTCCCAGCAGCTCCGGCCCCTGGCAGTCCTCAGCAGGAGTCCTTAGCAGTCCTAACTCAAAAAGGGCTTCGCGCTGCCGCTGCCTCTGCTGCTGCCGCCACCATGCAACCACTGCCAGCCACTCGGCTTTCACTTTCTTTCGCTTTCGCTTTCCCTGGCTTTCGCTTTCGCTTGCTCCGCCCCTTCCTGCTACGTCAGCACGTCCTTGGCTTTCTCTTTCTCTGGCTTTCACTTTCTCTTGCTCCGCCCCTTCCTGCTACGTCAGCACGTCCATGGGGCATGGAAGATCTTTAAATCCCATAACCCTTACACCTTCAAGAGGAGAAAATCAGATCAGCGCATGAATTTGGGCCTGGTGCTTCTGGGAAATGAATGATAATCTACTGCCTTGGGGCTGGCAAATTTTCTCCTCTTCTAATCCCTCTTTTAATCCCTCCTCTTCTGCTGCTGTTGTTCAGCTGTTTTCAGTCTTGTCTGACTCTTTGTGACTCCATTTGAGGGTTTTTGGGCAGAGGTACTGAAATGATTTGCTATTTCCTTTTCCAGCTCATTTTATAGATGTGGAAACTGAGGCAAACATAGTGAAATGATTTTCCCAGGGTCACACAACTAGTAAGTGTCTGAGGTTGGATTTGAATTTAGGAAGATGCATTTTCCTGATTCCAGGCCTGGAATTCATCTCTATACACTGCACCACCTACCTGCCCTCCTTTTCTCATCCCTTTTAATTCCTTCAAGACATTTCTACCTGAAGGCTGACTAGGTGAAAACTCCCTTCCTCTCTATCACACCATCCATTCTTATTCTCATCTATCCCTCCTGGGTCTCTATTTAGCTATGTTTTCACCTTTCACTTTGTCCTCTGAGAGTGTTAAAAATAATTGTCCTTTGTATTAGACCCTTTAGTCTCATGCTCCTTCCATCTATTGCAGTCACAGAAACATGGGTTTCTACTTTTGAATTTCAGAAGACTCTACACCTCTACTCCAGTGGCAGGTACACCTGTTCTCTTCCCCCTCCATCCTCTATCTGCAAACCCATATGCTCTGAGGTAGAAGGAGGAGTAGATATACCCTTTGATCCTCACTGCCACCCTGCTGTCATTACTAAGCAACCTTTCTTCTTTTGAACTTTATCCAAGCATATCAGCATCATCAACATTTAGATAGCACCTACTATGTGCCAGGCACTGTGCTAAGAGATTTATATTCTCTCATTTGATCCTCATACCAGTCCTGGGAGGTGGGTGCCATTCATATCCCTATTTTACAAATGAAGAAACTGAGGTAAACAGAGCTTAAGTGACTTGCCCAGGTTAATGCAGCTAATGCAAGTCTGAGAATGGATTTGAACCCAAGTCTCCCTGACTGGAAGCCCAGCACTCCATCCACTGTACTGTCTCACTGTATTCAGATCCTGATGGCATTTATCCACTGACCCCCAGGTGATTCTCCTTTCTTTCTGGATTACAGGATTCCTCTCTATCTTAATCCCTGCCCTTATACTTAGGAATTGCATGTCAATGTCCCCATCCCCATGTCCCTCCATTCTCTGGCTTCCCAATTTATCATTGACCTATTTACCTTCACTCCAACTCAGATACACATACAGATAGTCCTAACCTTAATCTCACCATTACCTACAGGTGTCCCACTTTATCCAGAATTCTGAAATTACCCTACCTGAGACCACACTCCTATCTTTCCATTTTTCCCTATGCCTTACTTCCCCTAAAACAGTCCTTTGTCTCTACCCCAAATTCCAGTCACTCCACCTCATTTTGCTTTCTCAGCCCATTATCCCTGTTCTGGGCTCACTTTCCTCTTTCTAATATTGACCCTTTACTTATCAAGTTTCAGTTTTACACTATCATCTATGCTTGAATCCTTACCACTTCACTTGCCTTTTTGTTGCTTATCCCTTTCTAAACCTCAAGCCTGAATTTTTCCTTCCAACTGCCTTTTTACTCTTAATCAAGGGCTGGTAGAGGAAGTCATATGCCTGCATCCACTGCAAATCTGTTATTTAATTGCCACTGGACCTTTACTGCTGCATGCCAGTCCTTTCACTCTTTGATGATAGACTCTATGGCACTCCCCTCAGCTCTGTTCTAAATGTGTTCTTCAAGACACCTTTGCCCCATCCATCTCAGCAAATGATTTCACTTTTTTCTACTTTGCTGAGAAAATCGAGGGATCTGTACTGAGCTCTCTCTTCACTAAGAAGAGAATTTAGCACAAGATCATCACTCTAGAGTTAGAAAGGACTTTGTATTCCTATCTAGGTCAACTCCTTCCCTTTAGAGATGGAGAGACTGAGTCTCAGGGAGCTTGTAACTTGTCAAACTTGTCGGCACCAAAAGTGGGATTTGAATACAAGTCCTCTGACTCCAAGGCCAAGGCTATTTCCATGATACCATGCTGCCTCCAAGAAATAACAGGCACCACCATCTTCCTGGGCATTCAAACTCTAAACCTCAGAATCATCTTTGATTTTTCCTCTGACCCATGCTCACAATATCCACTTAATTACTGAATGCTATCAATTCTACCTCCACAACAACTCTTGGGTTTGAACCTTACCCTTGGGTTTGAGCCTTAAACATTTACTAGTGATCAAACCACTTAATTCTCTATGCCTTAGTTTCCTCATCTACAATATGAGGAAGTTGGACTTAGGGGTCTCTAAAATTCTTTCCATCCATAGATCTATGACATTCTGTTCCTACTCTCCATGAACACAGCTACCATCTTAGTTCAAGCCTCCATCAACTCATCCGGGCTATTATAAAAGTCTGTTAACTGGTCTCCTTGCCACTAGTCTCTTACTCTCTAATCCATCCTTTCACCACCCCCAAGTCTTCCCCAGCATAATGGGCAGATGAGAACAATTTGTTTCTTTGGAATGAAGGAGACTGATGCAGGTACTGTGGAGTGCTCTGAGCTTGGTCAGACGTCCAAGACATCAAGGTCACCCCTGCATCCTGGGCTATCACCAGTCATCCTGCTTTTTGTGTCCTCTGGAAGAGAGTGAGGCTAAGGACTTTGTGTGTGGTGTAATTTGTCCTCTTCAATAAAGGAAGAACAAGCAACACCACCCCCACTTTGTCTCCTGTCATTCCCCTGTTCAAAACCTTCAGAGACTATTTCCTGTTTATAGAAGAAAATACAAACTTCTCTCCCTGGCAATCTGATTTCAAACTATATTTCCAGTCTTATTTTGTTGTATTGTTCAGTCCTTTCAGTTGTGTCTGACTCTTTGTGACCCCATTTGGGATTTTCTTGGCAAAGATACTAATGTCAGCTGCCATTTCTTTCTCCAGCTCATTTTTAACAGATGAGGAAACTGAGGCAAAAAGAAATAAATGACTTGCCAAGGGTCATACAGCTACTAAGTGTCTGAGGCTGAATTTGAACTCAAGTCTTACTGACCCCAGGCCTGGCACTCTAACCACTGAGTCACCTACTATGCTTTTTCATTCTTCCTACTTTTGTCTTTTGCCTCTTTTCGTATCCCCAGCATTTAGTATAGTGGCTAACACATTGTAGGCTCTTAATAAATGTTTATTAGTTGATTACAGTCAAATTGGATTGCTAGTTCTTCCTCAATCTTTTTTTTTCTTTGCTTTTTCAATTTTTGTCCCATTTCTGATAAGCAACCGTTAGAAAGATGAAATTGTGAAGTGAATAAAAGCCAAATTTAATATTAATGTTAAGGACAATTTGTAGTAAGTGCTGAACTTTCCTTAAGAAAATTCTTTTAAAATATTGTTAATATTTTGGTAAAGGTTTTTGTTCTTTCCCATCACTGCCATTTCCCAATAGTACTCCCCAAGATTACCATGATTACTGTCCAGCCCCAATTGATATCCCCTTGCAAATAGGCATTATTTCTTTCTCTTACATGTATCTCTGATGCCTATGACAATGTCTGGCACATAGTAGGTGCTTAATAAATGCTCATTGATTGATTGGTAAGATAAACAGTTAAGCAAACTAAGTTGACACAATGACTACATGTGTCTATGCGAGATTTTGTGCCTCCTCATTCCTCCATTTGATCGTGAAAGAGAAGGAAGGCTGTTTCATCATTAGTCCCCTGACTATTTCCTATTTTGGATCTGCCATCTCCCATCTCTTTGCATATGTACAAGCTAACCCTCCTGCCTTTTACTCTTTGCTTTTTAAAATCCTTTCTCTGCTTCATAGCATGATTTAGGTTTAAGTTTATCCATGAAGCCTTCCCTGATTTCCCTAACTGACAATGCTCTTTCCCTCACTGACTTTTCCTAGAAGACTGACTTGTGTATGTCTCCTTCAGCCTATCACACTTCATCTTGTAATATGATTTCTAAGGCCCTATTAAGCTCTATATCCCATACCATTATTCCTCTTGATTTCATTACCATACTTCTAATCATATGCCCCAAGTCATATTAGCTCCTTTGAATCTCTTTTGAAGTCCAGAAGTCATACCATTGCCTGCTAAAAATTTTGTGGTCATCAAAACTCACATATCCTTCTATCCTGAACTAATAGGATAGGGCCTAAATTCAAAGTAATTCTGTATTTAGAAAAGTAGTTATGTCTAGCCTATGACTCATTCTTATGTCCCCAGTTAGAGAGCACAACTCTCCCAACCCTGTGCTAGGAAATGTCTCTCTCTCCTTTGTGCCTCCCATGACCTCCTCTTGCCACAAACAAAGGGACAGCCATTGACTGTGTTTATGAGAAATAATACCAGCAAATATATTCTTTAACCAAATAAATTTAGGGCAAACCAAATGGAAGAAGGCCAGGGTAGGATAGGATAGAGCCCTCTGGTCCCTCTCCACTGTCTTGTTTCTTTCCTCGCTACAGTTAACGAGGTGGAGTGTCGCATCAAATAGACAGAGTCACACATACCTTCTAGCATGTCCATTTAGATAATGGTCACCTCTCATGGTTTTACAGAAGGGAGTTTCAGGTGTGGCAGACATCAGCTATTGCCTCACTCACTGCCATGAAATGACTGACTGCAGCTCTCACTCACTGCCATGAAATGACTGACTGCACCTCTCTTTTCTTCTTTACTCTTTCCCCTCAATTCCCCAAATTCCCTCCATTGCTGTGCCTGAAAAACTTTACCTCTTTTACCCAAAAGGATGATTTCCGTTAGTTTCCTCTCTTCTAAAACTAGGAAGAACCACAAATGTTGTGGGGTTGGGGTGGGAGGATTGTGGCCAGCCAATTCCTGATCAGGAATTGTTATGTAGCTCTTAGATTTTACGTTTCTTTGAAACTTGACTTTGTTATCTATCGTGTTAGCTAAATTACAACATGAAGAAATATAGAAATTTTCATAGAATGGTAAAGCAATAAATGCTCTTGGAATTCAGAGAAAAACATACTAATGGAAGCAACAACGGGCAGTGGTAGCACTAGATTGTAAGCTTGTTGAGAGTGAGGACTGACTTTTGCCTCTTTTTTATCCCCGTTGTAACTTAGCACAGTTCTTGGCATATAGTAGGTATTTAATAAATGCTTCTTGACTGACTGACCAACTCATGCAGTGGAAAAAATCATTTGAATTTGTCTGAAGACCTATGTTCAAATCCCAGACCTGCCATGTAAGAATGATAGCTAATTATAAAAGCTAACATTCATATAGCATTTATTATATGGCAGGCATTGTGTTAAGTGACTCTGGGAGGTCAGCACAATTCTTACAACATTTGACAGATGTAGAAATGGACGTAAAATTTAGGTTAAGTGACTCATTGAGAGTCAAACAGGTAGTAAATTTCTGAGACTGGCTTTTGGCAGTCTGATACTCAAATTCAAGGAAAGAGCCCAAAGAGAAGTACTGAAGAAGGATTAAGCACGTTGTGTTTGAGGGGCAGTAAGAAGGCACCTCTTTGGAGGGAAGGATTCTATAGGGGGATGAGGATAGCAGAAAACAAAACTAGATTGTAAGGATGGGTCAGATTACAAGATCTTGGGTACTAGGCTGAATTCAGGCTTTATGCTCATAGAAAATTGGAAACCTTTGAGTTTTCGAATTGGAGAATGAGACAAGGAAATTTGTGTTTCAGGAGGCTTCTCCTGGCAGCATGTTGGAAGGTTTTGCCTGGAGGGATCAGGGTTAAGGTGTTAAGTGTGGGGTGATGGACTACACTTAAGCTCTGGTGGAGAAAATGGAGGAGAAAAGATGAAAATATGATGCTTTTCGGAAACGAAACCTGCCAGGATTTGGAGGCTGGTCTCTGTTGATCAATTTTTCAAGATCTAGGTCAAGGGGGTGGCTAGGTGGTGCAGTGAATAGAGCACCGGCCCTGGAGTCAGGAGGACCTGAGTTCAAATATGGCCTCAGACATTTAACACAAAAAACTAGCCGTGTGACCTTGAGCAAGTCACTTAACCCCAATTGCCTTCTAAAAATAAGGCAAAAAAAGAAAGATCTAAGTCAAGTATTCTCTCTTCCATGAAGACTACCCTGTGAATTTTGGCCTAATGTGGATGCCTATAATGCTTAGCTATTAACATCCTCACACGATCAGAGACTCTCAGAGTTGGAAGGGAGATCAATGTCTATCCAGTACAAATAATATAAAAATAACCTATTCTATCTATAATTTATCCTGCATTTGGCCATTGAGCCTTTGCTTGAATACTTCTAGTGAGAAAGGACTGTGATTTCTCAGGTAGCCCATTGAACTTTCGGTTGAGATTATAATGGAATTTTACCTGTAGTCCTAAAACACTGCAGTAAGGCATAAGCAATATTCTTTTTCTAAATGGCAACAATTAAACATAGTAAAGTGAAATACCCAGATTCCCCCAACATATTAGTGCCAATACTTGGAATTGACTCAGAGTTCAAGTCCCCAGTCATCTCTTCAAATAACTTACAAAGCCAAGGCTCTATCTTAACCAACCAGCTTCTAAGATTAGAGAAGGGAGAATGGTGTTCATATATTACATAGAAATAAGAAAGCCCAAGCTTTCAATGTACTATACTTATTTTACAAAGATTAAAGGGAAATATTTATTAAAAGCAGACAAGTTTTACCAGGGGTTATTTAAAAAGAAATAAGCTTTAGGCCTTCTACCCACAGGCTTTTTAGAATGTCACTGGAGACACCAGTGCCATTAACTGGTAAACAGCTTTTAAATGCACTGATCAGTTGGCAGATTCTATTCTCTAGAAAGAACTAAGTCGAAGAGAAACAGTGAACAGCAAAGTATGTGTTAATGTGATGTCTTCAATCTCTTCCTTTTCCCTTGCCTAGTTTCTGCAGAACTGTATATAGAAACTTTTTCCTGGGGCAGTTTAGACTCTAGGATCTCTTCCAACAACAAGTTTAAAGAGTCCTTTTTCTGTAAGAAGCTTGTACAATCTTGATACACATTTCCCAAATTTTCATGTTATCTTTCCTAGAAGGGAAGTAGAAGACATATAGGGCTACCCTTCCCTCATGTATAAGGAAAACAATACATAAGAAAGATGATGGGATATTAGTTGCAAGTAATTTCAGAGATCATCTAACTGACCTCAAAGCCAAAGCGTGAATGTCATCTACAATGTCCCTGAAATGTGAGCATTCAACCTCCACCTTGAAGACCTCCAATGAAAGGTAACTAACACCATTGGTCTTAGTTCTGTCTTTCTGGAGTATGGCACCATGGATCTAGATTTGGAATCTGAGGACAAAGGTTCATATCCTTTGTCACTAATTATCTGCGAAACCTTGGGAAAATCAGTAAACCTTGGTGGGGCTCAGTTTCTTCAGAAGATCTCAAAGTCCTTTATTTCTTAATCTATGATCCTATAATAATCTAATTCTCACCTACAGATGATTTTTTAAATATTAAAAGACTTCTAAGTCTCCTCTTCTATATGCTAAATGTTCCTAGTTCCTTCAGTCCAGCATGGTGTTTAATCCCCTCACAATTCTGCTGCACTTTCTCTAGCGTATACTCTAGCATAGCTCTAAAATATAGAGATGTGAACTGGACACAATATTAAAGGTATGATCTGAGCAAAGAAGAAAAGGGTGGGATTTTCATCCCTCATCTATTCATACTACCTAATTGCAGTAATCCTTTTGGCTCCATGTCAAACTAATTTCCTTCTGTCATATCCATTGGTGATTTCCTTCCAGGAGCTCCATTTTAGGGATGGTACCAGGCTGGCCGTGCTTAATTTCCTTCTTAACTATGCTTTGGACTCTCTAGCCTTTACTACCACTCTACCCCATCCCCAGTTACTTTTTTCTCTTTCCTTTTCAGCTTCCTTTTATGTATTATCTTCCTTCAAAAGACTGAGGTCCTTTAGAGCAAGGACTGTTATTTGCCTTTTTAAGCAAAATTCCTGACACATACTTAGCACTTAATAAATGCTTGTTGATTGACTGAATGATTATGCAATCTACTGAAACCTCTAAGGTATTTTTTGGATGAACTGCTTTCTCTAATTATATCTTTCCTATTTAATAGTGTAAGGCAAGGCAATGTGTATTTATTAAGTGATTACTAGGTTCCAGGCACAGTGGAAAGTGCTGGGGATACAAATACAAGCAAAAAAAAAGTCTTTGCCCTCTAGGAGCTTCTATTCTAATGGGAGAAGACAAAACAGAAAAGAGAACTGAAAGGAGTTGGGGGGGAGGAGAGTAGAGAAGAAGATACCTGTGTAGGGGGGAGGGAGTGGTATGGTGGCAGGGGGAAAAAGTCCAGAGAGAAATGAAGCATTGTGGGCTTGGGTCTGTCTCCAAAATGGAGTCCCCAGAAGGAACTTACCAATTGGAGAAGGGGGCTGGCATGGCAGAGGCATGTTCCAAGGTGAAAAAAACAGATGAGTCATGGTGGTGAGATAGGTATATACATGTGTAGTTTATTGGTTTTGCCCAAATGTAAAACAGACCACCATTCCATCCTATCTAGATCATTCTGGATTCTGGTTCTATCAATCAATATATAAGTTATCCCAGCTGCTTCACATTATCAACAAGTCTGATTGATAATAATAATGATGGTAATAATTACTATTACAATAGCTAACATTTATACAATGCTTAGTATGTGAAAGGCACTTTACAAAGTGCTTTACAATATTATCTCATTTGATCCTCACAACAACCCTGGGAGGTAGGTGCCATTATTATCTCCATTTAAAAGATGAGGAAACTGAGATGAATAGAGGGTGACTGACTCAGGGCCATACAGCTTGTTAATGAGTACAGTCAGATTGGAGCTCAAATCTTCCTGACTAACCAACCTCTCTATAATCCTCACTCACATTGCTGATGAAAATGCTGACAAGAATCAGTCCAGGGATGGTTGCAGAACTCTTTCTCCAGGTTCATATTGATCCCTAATTTATATTCTCTGCTTCCAGTCTTCTAACCAGTCCAGAATAACAACTCACATTTATTTCTTGCTAATCTCTCAATGTTCCTATAGTGAAGGGTAGTTCAAGTATTATTGTCCCTATTTTACACATGAGAAAATAAGTTTACAGGGATTGTGCCTTGCCAATATTCACACCACTACTAAATTTCAGAGTCCAGATTGAATTTAGATCTCCCGATTCCAGGAATATTTTCCTCTACACTAAACAATCCTGTTTGGCAAATCTAGACCCTCCCTATCTTTCCAGTCTTCTTACACCTTACTCTCCTGAATGTCTTCTATGAGCCAGTGACACTGGCCTCCTTACCGTTCCTCACACAATACACACAATACGCTCTGCTGCTGGACCTTTTCACTGTTAATGCTCTTACCTGGAATGCTCTCCCTTCTCATCTCTGCCTCCCAGATTCCCTGACTTCCTTCCTTTAAGCCTCAGTTAAAATCCTGTCTTCTGGAAAAAAAAAAAAGCCTTTCCTGGTGTCCCTTATCCCTCCTCTCAGAGATTACCTTTAATATCCCCTGTTTTTATCTACTATATACATAGACTTTTGCATCTTCTCTCCCTATTAGAAAGAGAGCCAGTATTGGTTTTGCTTTTCTCTGCTTAGCAAAGTGCTTAGTACATATTAGATGCTTAATAAATATTTTTGGACTGACATGATGTCATCTATCTATGCTATAAATTCTTTTTGTGCACAAGAAAATCATGAGGAACTCTTTTTAAATGCCTTACTGAATTCCAAAGGCCTTCCCCAGATCTGCTAGCAAACTTGTCAAAATAGGAAATTAGGTTATTCTGGCAAGACCCTTCCTTAATGAATTCATGCTGTGTTGTAGTGATCACCTCTTCTCTTTCTAAGCACCTGCAATCCATCGCTTTAATGATTCACTCTAAAATCTTAATAGGAATCGATGTCAAGCTCACCAGGCTTTTAAGTATCCACCTTTTCTTTTTTTGCACATTTGTACAGTTTATCCATCTCCCATTTCCCAAGTATCTCTCCCATTCTCCAGAGTTGAACAGAGATCACTGACAGCAGTTTGACAATCACATCCAATGTCTAAAAGTTCTTTCAGCACCATGAGGTATAGTTCATTTGTTTCCAGAGACTTCAACCCATTGAGAACACCAAAGTGAATTCTCCTACAATTTATTTTGCTTGCCGTTCCCCATTAATCACTTTTTCTCTGTGCTTCCCAGTCTGGGAGAAACAAATAGAGACACACACAGAGACATACATTGTCTTCAACCTGCTATCCCTGTAACCTATTGTCCTCTCTCTCTCTTGCTTTCACTGAAAACCTTTTTAGCCCATTACCTCCATTTCTTCACCATCTATTTATTTTGCTACTCCTTGGAATTTAGTTTCCATCTTCACCCACTCTACTGAAACTTCTACTTCAAAGGTAACAAAAGCAGTAAAAAGGAGTGTAGTCAAGGTTGTAGTCAAGACCTGTTCACAAAACCCACCTTTGATAATTAAAAGCTGTGTGACCTTGAGTAAACTTCTATGAGCCTCAGTTTCCCATCTGAAAGAAGAAACAGATTGGACAAGATATCCACTAAGACCTTTCCTAGCTCTTAGTCTATCACGATAAAGCCACAAAATTCAACAGCCATTTTTCTTTTCTCAGTCTCACTGACCTTTCTGCAACACTCTACCATTCCCTTTTTTTTTGGATACTCTTTCTTTGGATTCTGTGATACTAAATTTGGCTGGGTTTTTGAGGTCTCTTTCTGTCTCCTTCACTTGTTCCTCTGGTTCTTTTGACCTTGTAAATGTGGGCATCCCTCAGGGTTCTATGGATTTTGGATTCTGTAACACTAAATTTGGCTGGGTTTCTGAGGTCTCTTTCTGTCTCCTTTACTGGTTCCTTTGACCTTCTAAATGTGGGCATCCTTCAAGGTTCTATTCATTCAGTCCTGTTCTCTCCTATTACTACAGTATATCATTTGGTGACCTTATCTACTCCTGTGGTTTCAGTTTTTAATTCTGTGATTAAAATCCCTAAATCTGACATTTCCCCTAAGGTCTATTGTCACATTTCCAACTGGCTAGTAAGATATCTCCACCAGGAAATGTGTCCTGTTGACATCTAAGATCCACATTTCAGACTGAGTTCATACCTTTCTTGGCAAAACCTGTGCTCCCTCTGAATTTCTGCATTTCTGATTGTAAAATTAACTTCCCAGTCATCCGGGCTCAGGACCTCCAAGCCCTCTTAGACTTTTGTCCCTCTCTTTTTCCATAGAGCTAATCAATTGCTATGCTGTGATTATTTTACCTCTGGACTATCTCTACTTTCTACTCCCACTGCTACCACTTTAGTTTAGGCCCTCATCACCTCTCATTTGCACTAAAGAAGTAGGCTTCCTAATATTAACATCTCTTTTCTCAAATCTGTCTTTTCATGCCTTTGCCAGCCTAGTCCATCTAATGCACATATTTTAATACATCTTTCTGCTGAAGCCTTTGATCTCATTCCTACTCTCTCCTTCAGGATCTTACTCCCTTGATCATTCACTGTCATCTTCAATTTCTTTTTATTTACTGGATTCTATCCTGCAATCCTATAAAAAGTTAGATCTGCTTCAGCCAAAAAACAAACAAATAAACAAGCAGAAAGTAGACAAGTAAACAAAATATTCATGATGGGGAGGGATACAGGCTGAAATCTAGGTGATGTCAAAACAAAAGCCATTAATAAAATCCAGTGGCTCCCTCCAGCATAATGAACAAACTTCCTAGGTATTCAAGGCTCCACACAACTTGGCTCCAACCTAACTTTCTGATCTTACTACATATTATGCTATAATTTAAAAGTCATCACTGCTTTTAGAAATACATTTTAAGTTCCAACTAACCAGATCCTCCCTCCTCACTTCATAATGTAGAGAATAGATAAGAGTCACAGTTTAGGGGATGGGAGAATCAGTCACTCTAGGAGGTCAAAAATAGCTAAACTGTTCTAAAGTGCCTTGATATCCTTTGGAGTCTAGTATGAGCAAGACTGTGAGCACCTTCTGCAAGAAGGCTTACCTGGTTTACCTTAGTACTAATACCTTCTCTCAGATTATCTTCAATTCATTTTTTGTATGTATGTATGTGTATATGTATATATGTGTGTGTAGACATACATACACACAGTATATAATCTACACATAGTATTTTTCATGTTATTTCCCCTATTCGACTATAAGTTCACTGAAGGTAGGAGCTGTTTTTGCCATTCACTGCATTCTCAGTGCTAAGTGCAGTGCCTGGTGGGTAGTAAGTCGTTCAAAATACTTGTTGACTTTCCTTTTTACTTGACCTAATATTTTCCCACCTTTATGCCTTTTACATGCTTTCTCCCATTTATCTGCCAGTTAAAACCATTCTTTTCCTTTAAGTCCCAGCATAGGTGCCAACTTTTCCACTGAAGCCTCCTCTGATACTACAACTTAAGGCTATCTCTCTATTATACATTATCTCTATATTCTTGTAACATCCAGACATTATTTGTATCTCTTCTAACTTTTATTATAGTTATTTGTTTACTTGTCCCCCAGCTAGGTTATAAACTTAAGGACAGAGACAATGTCTTATTTCATCTTTGTTCCCTCAGCAACTATCACAATTTAGCAGACCTAGTAGGCATTAGATAAATATTTGTTGAACTGAATTAGAAGTCATTCTAGAAAAAAAATAGGATTTGAAGATTTTTCCCTTATATCCTTTGTTCATTATTGTCTTTTCAATCATCTCAAGAAGTCCTAACCCTAACCTTCTGTTCCCCAACATTACTCAAAAACAGTTTTTGTTTTATTTCAGAATTGATGTCATTTTATTCCCCAGCCATCTCCTTTTGCCTCCTTCCCACTATGAAAGTGCCCTTTATATTGCTTTTCCTCCTTACCCCTTTACTTGTTTTGAAACCATAATCCAACCATTTCTCCTGAAAAGGGTATTGCAATCTATTACCCTATGGCTTCACTTCTCATCCATCTAACTTTATAAATCCCATTACTCTCCATTGCTAACACTCCCCTTCATGGTTAGCTTCTAGCTAGTAGAATATATACTCCTAGGGGCGGCCAGGTGGCTCAGCGAGTAAGAGCACTGGCTCCAGTGTTGGGATAACCTGGTGTATCAGCAATGCCATATTCACAATGCCTATGGAGATTACAAATATGCTGATATAATTATCCATTACAAAATACGTCATGATTGCCATATGAGGAAATAAACTAGAAAATTTATTAAGATACCAAAAGACTGAGTCCCAAAACCAGAAAGTGAAAGCCATCAGAGTAGTTATAATATTGGCACAGGTAGATAAAGTAGAAAGCACCCACATTTTCAAGCCTTTAAAACAGAACAGGCTACCTCAGGCAAAGGTCCTCCTCTCCCCACCCACAGCAACCACCCAGCATCCGGGAAGCGTGCTCCCAGCAGCTCCAGCCCCTGGCAGTCCTCAGCAGGAGTCCTTAGCAGAAAGTCCTTAGCAGTCCTAACTCAAAAAGGGCTTCGCGCTGCCGCTGCCTCTGCTGCTGCCGCCGCCGTCGCCACCACTGCCAGCCACCACAGGAACGCTAGCTTGGCTTCCGCTTCCTCTTGCTCCGCCCCTTCCTGCTACATCAGCAAGTCCAATGGGGCATGGAAGATCTTTAAATCCCATAACCCTTATATTCGGTCTCAAGATCTTTCATGTCCCTTACTTGGCAAAAATACAGTAGGAATAACTGGTGTCAACAAAATTTCACAACAATATAACAAGAATAGCACACAATAAACACAGAAAACCATATTTTACGGTGGAGCTTGAGCACAAGCTCCCCATCATTCCCCCCACCCTGAACAAATGGGGCCCCAAAATCTTGTGGTAAGGGGTGAAGATCTCTTCTTCTATGGCTACTTGCTGCTGAAATCAGATGTAGAGCTGTCCCTGTCCTAAGGGGTCCCATTTGAGAGGTCAGTTCTTAATGTGCTTGATGCCAGGTCCAAGGGTGACACATCACAGTTGCAGACAGGGGGTGACATCCAGCTTAAGCTATCAGGCATCTACAGATGGAGGGTACCAAGCCTGTGGAAACAAATCTAACAAACAAGGTGAACAAACAAAAAAAATCAAGAAGAAGCAAAGAGACAATAACCAGACTATTGTAGCCTCACTCACAGTAGAATAAATGACTTAAGGGTACAATTTTGTAATCATCTTCTCCAGAATAAACAATAGTTACAGTGTTATCCCTCCCATATGCTATAATCTCTGCAGCCTTTGGAACATCATCTGGCTTCCGTTTTACCCATACTTTAGCTCCTGATTTTATTCTATCAGTAGAACCAAATCCTTCAGTTCCTGTAACAGTTATTTTGGAAGGAGGGTCAGTTTTTACAAGTGGCATTGTATTACAAGGAACGATAATCACTTGAACTATCCTATCATTCTTGTGAGTCTGTATGGGCCCTTCACCTAAATTCTGGAATGTTACAACAATTTCTCCTTGATAATTAGAATCTATTACTCCAGCCAATATATGTATTCCTTGAGCTGCTAATCCTGATTTGGGTAAAATCTGTCCAAAATGATTTTTAGGGATTCTTATGCATATCCCAGTGGAGATTTTTCTTATTTATTTTCTGTCCAACCAAAAGTCCTCTAAACAATGTAAATCATACCCCACTGAACCAGGTGGTCCTGGGTACGGTGCTGGGACATCTGGCCTCAAGGTCCCATACTCAATATTTGGGATCTTGTGTGTTTCTTGTTTTCTAATTTGCAGATTGGGGGTCATCATTCTGGCTAGAGGTGTACTTCCTCCCAATGGTCTACTATTCAAATTACGCAAAGCCATGAACAAATTATCCTTCCAATATTGATATGAATTATTGGAACTTAACTTCCTCAATTGTCCTTTCAGTAATCCATTCATTCTTTCAATCAACACAGATGCTTCTGGATAATATGGAATGTGATATATCCATTCTATATTGTTTAGTATAAAATACTTCTTCATTTCATTGCCTTTGAAATGTGACCCATTGTCACTTTGAATCTGCATTGGGGTTCCATAATATAGACTTATGAGATCTAGAGTTTTACAAGTGTTTTTCTGGGTTGCATTCTTATAAGGACAAGCTACTAGTACACCTGAATAGGTATCAACACAAGTACATATAAATCTGCATCCTTTATCCAGTGGTAGTGGACCAATATAATCTATTTGCCAGATTTGGGCTGGGACTTTTCCTCTTGCTATCTCTCCAGTTACTACCCGAGGAACAGTTCGCTCCTTTTCCAATTGACATATATGACATTCTTCTGCTATCTGTTTTAACAGTGAATGAGAGATACTAATACCGCGATCTTGTGCCCACTGGTGTGTGGCCTGGACCCCCAAATGGCCTGCTGTTTGGTGGACCCATTTTGCTAATACCGGATCATCAGTTGTTGTCAAAGTAGGGACAATATGTTCAGTAGCAATCTTTGCCAGTCGATCAGCATGAGCATTGTACTCACGTTCTGGTGTGGTGGGGGCCACGTGAGCATCTACATGAAAAACTGACAAGTCAGTGACCAAAGACATGTTCCAGATATCTTCCCATAATTCTTTGCCCCAGACTTGTTTGCCATAAATTTCCCAATTTTCATTTTTCCACATGGGCATCCATGTAGCTAACCCATTAGCTACCGCCCATGAATCAGTGAATATATGACACTGTCCTCCTTGTTCTATTTTGATGGCTTGATATACTGCCATAAGTTCAGCATATTGGCTACTTGCACCTATCCCAGTACTTTCCAAAGTCCTTCTAGTACATGGGTTATAGGCCACTGCTTTCCAATGTCTTTTTTGGCCCAAATATTTTGCTGTCCCATGAGTAAACCATGCATGTCTCTTTTGTTCCTCAGTTAATACATCATATCCCTCATTCCATTTTACAGTGGACTTTACCAACTGTTGCTTTGGCTCAGGGGGTGTGTCATTCCTCTCAATTTCTATGTTTGCTACAGATTCATGTAGAGCAGAGACTCCGCTTTTGCCTGTTTTCGCTCTATTTTGAATATACCACTTCCATTTGATTATACTAGCCTCTTGGGCATGTCCAATTCTGTGAGAAGCTGGGGTACTCATTACCCAGGTCATAATTGGGATTCCAGGTCTTAATATCACTTCATGGCCCAGAGTCAGTTTTTCAGTCTCCACCAAAGCCCAATATGCAGCTAACAACTGCTTTTCAAAAGGTGTATATTGGACTCCAGATGAAGGGAGTTTCCTACACCAAAATCCCAAAGGTACATTTCGGCTTTGTTGTTTTTGCCATAAGCTCCAGTTTGCATAATCATCTTGTACAGTCACTTGCAATTCCACTGGACCATTTTGCATGGGCCACAAATCTAGGGCCAATTGTATGGCAGCCTTGGCTTCTTCAAAAGCTTTACTCTGCTCAAGTCCCCAATCGAATTCATATTTCTTCTGTGTGACTCTATATAAAGGTTTTAAAATCTGTCCCAAATGTGGAATGTGGTGCCTCCAGTATCCAAACAATCCTATGAACTTTTGGGCCTCCTTCTTATTGGTAGGGGTAGGAAAATCCTGAATCTTTTGTCGGGCTTGAGGAAGAATCTCCCTTAGCCCCTTGTTCCATTGTATACCCAAAAACTTCACATTCTGAGCTGGTCCTTGAACCTTTGCAGGGTTAATTTCCCACCCTTTACTTTTCATATGCTCAATTAGAAGGGTCAAACTCCTTTCCACTACTTTCGCATCTTTTCCCTGTATCATGATATCATCAATGTAGTGGGTAAGCTGTACACCAGGTAGCTTTAATTCATCCAACTATTCAGCCACAATCCTGTGACAAATAGTGGGGCTATGTATGTACCCTTGTGGCAAGCGAGTGAAAGTATATTGTCTACCCTGCCAAGTGAAAGCGAAGTGGTCCCATTGTTTAGGGTCTATTGGGATGGTGAAGAAGGCATTTGCCAAGTCAATAACTGCATACCAAGTCCCATCATATTTCTGGATCCTTTCTATTAAGGTGATGGTATCTGGAACAGCAGCATACAAAGAAGGAGTCACCTTATTCAACTGTCTATAATCCACAGTCATTCTCCATGTCCCATCTGATTTTCTTACTGGCCAGACAGGATTATTCCATCTTGTGGTTGTAGGGACTAACACTCCTGCTTCAACATATTCCTTTATAGTAGTGGTAATTTCATCTTGCCCATCTGGCACACGATACTGTTTTAAAGTAATTACTTCAGAAGGTTCAGGTAAAGTGATTGGGTCCATTTTTAGTTTTCCCACTAAAACTGTATTAATTCCTATCTTCCTCACAGCAAATTGGTATCTCCCTTCAGGTAAATTCAGAGTCATACCTCTCAATACATCTATCCCAATGATGTATTCAGGAATGGGTACAACAACCACAGTATATTCTTTCTTAGGTAACTGCCCAATTTTCATTGTTATTTTAACCTGTCTGGCTGATATTTCAGTGCCTCCTAGACCTGTGATGGTAATAGGAGTTCCATGTTTAAACTTATCAGGGTTTCCATAGATAAGTGTGGCCTCAGCCCCAGTATCAAGCAGTGCCCTAGTCACAGTAGTTGATCCATTCTTCCAATATATTGTTAAACCAATATGGGGTCTGCAATCTCTTCTGCATATTTCTTTTATCTGGGCTGGGGCTTGGCCTATCTCCTATTCCCCCTGAAGGTGGGGCAAACCTGGATACAAAGATTCAGATTCAGAAATACCTGCAGGGGTGGTTCCTGCTTCCCTGTTCATTCTAATGCTAAATACCTTTTCTTGGTACAGCTTGTGCAGCTCTTCAGTTGGAATACCATCTATTCTTCTGAAGTCCACCCCAGCTCTTAATAGAGCAGCAAACAGTTCCCTTCTTGTGGGTCTATTTTGTCTCTGAATCCTCTGGCTGTTTACTCTTCTCTCTCGAGGCAATTTGTCTTTTTCCCATTCCCCTAAATCGCTTAATTGTGAAATCTTATCCAGCACCTCTGAAAGAGGGTGCCCTATTTCTCCAATTAACAGTCAGAATTAGGCGCTTAGATGCAGGAGGAGCTGTCTTCACTATGATATTTCTATGAGGAACTCCTAGGGGGGTATCATAATATGCATTTGCATCTCCAATCAGGATAGCAGTTTTCATTACCTCCTCCTTTAGTTTTCTCATACAGTCTCTAAGTGAGTACCAGGGTCTGTCTCCCCTAGGCCACATAGATTCAGTTGGATATTGCTTTTTGCAACCTTCTGCAGCTAAAGCTAGAAGATTAGTTTTGTTATTTCCTCCTTGCATATGGTGATCCCTAAAAGCCTGGTGTACAAAAGGATTCTGACTGATACTTATGAATTTTAAACAGTCCTCACTGTCCAGTGTTATTCCTCCGGTGCCTTCATCAGTGATTCTTACTATCCAAGACACTAAAGACTCCCCCATTCTTTGGGTAAATCTACTTAATATATCAGTGATCTCCTGTTGAGTGAAATCCTCAATTATCTCCCTGGACTCTGTTTTGCCTCGGTGGTTCTCCTGTCTTCTTCTTCATATGGGGAGAGCTTCTACATTAGAAGACTCCTCATCTAACCTTGCTCCATTCTCCTCACACACATTCTCCTGGAAGCTGTCAGGGCAACTCTGCCCAGCCTGTACAAAAGCTGCATGCACATTCGTTCTGCTAGTTTTTTGCTTCCTTTTAGCTACATGAACAGTAGCTTGCTCCTGGACCACATGAGTCCCTCCAGTTTGGTCTTCTGAGTGCTGTGACACAGAAGAATCCTCAGGCAAACCAGCTGACTCCCTAGCCATCCAAGCTCTTTCCTTCAGCAGCTTATCCCTACATTTACACATAAGGCGATAACTTGTTAGCAGCACCCAGCCTCTCCTGCACACTCCTGCCACTTCTTTGCCTGGTTCTATGGGTATTGCTTTCAAACATCTTTCCAAATCTCCAGGTTCTCCCTCTTTTAGCCTTGGTTCCTGGTTTTCACAGGGCCCTGTGCTTTTAGCCCATTCTCTGGCTAGAGAGGAATAAGGCAAATCCTCCCATCCTGGAATAGCCATTTCTCCCTCTAAAGCCCCACTGCTTCCAAATAGAGGCCTGACATTTTTTGATCCTATCCTCGTCGCCAAATGTATCAGCAATGCCATATTCACAATGCCTATGGAGATTACAAATATGCTGATATAATTATCCATTACAAAATACGTCATGATTGCCATATGGGGAAATAAACTAGAAAATTTATTAAGATACCAAAAGACTGAGTCCCAAAACCAGAAAGTGAAAGCCATCAGAGTAGTTATAATATTGGCACAGGTAGATAAAGTAGAAAGCACCCACATTTTCAAGCCTTTAAAACAGAACAGGCTACCTCAGGCAAAGGTCCTCCTCTCCCCACGCACAGCAACCACCCAGCTTCCTGGAAGCGCGCTCCCAGTAGCTCCGGCCCCTGGCAGTCCTCAGCATGAGTCCTTAGCAGAAAGTCCTTAGCAGTCCTAACTCAAAAAGGGCTTTGTGCTGTCGTTGCCTCTGCTGCTGCCGCCGCCGTCGCCACCACTGCCAGCCACCGCAGGAACGCTAGCTTGGCTTCCGCTTCCTCTTGCTCCGCCCCTTCCTGCTACATCAGCAAGTCCAATGGGGCATGGAAGACCTTTAAATCCCATAACCCTTACACCTGGGGATCAAATCCAGGCTCAGATACTTAGCACCACACCCAGACATAACTGGCCGTGTAACCTTGAGCAAATTACTTAACCCTGATTGCTTAAAAAAAAAAGAATATATACTCCTTAAATGAGAAGACTTCTATGAATTGATACAGAGTGAAATGAACAGAACCAGGAGAACAGTATGTACAATGACATGTGGACACACCCAACCAGGCAATTTACTTTGTTGGACTAAATGTATTTGTTGTGAGGGCTTTGTTTTTTGTTATTATTTTTATCATTCAATTTTTGGGGGAGGAAGGGGACAAAGGGAGGGAAAGATGATGAACATATTTTTAAAAGAAAATGTGCTCTAGTAGATTTGCTGTTTCATGTACAATTATCTTTTTTATTGTACTATGTTATGGAAATGTTGGTTTCATTCCATAAATTATTTTTTTAAAAGGGCATTTGCTCCTTGAGGATAAGGATTGTCTTCTTTTCATCTTTGTATCTCTAAGGCTTAGCATAGTGCTGAGCCCATAGTAAACAATTAAAGGCTTTTTTTTTAATCATTCGCTCATTGATTCATTTGATTTGATCGATTCATTTTCATAGCCTTCACTTCATACTGGGCATTAACCTTATTAGTTTTCTTTTCAGGAGATATTACCAGTCTTCTATATTGTTTTCTGCTACCTCCTCTTGCTTCCAGCTCTGATATGTATCCTTTTGCAGTCTTGAGCTAGTAGATGATCTAAAATTCTTGAGTCTCTTGAGCACATTTCCCATATTCCTCATACGAGTGGATTGAGCTAGTTTATCTGAAACATGCCTGGCAAAGTCAACAGATATTTACAGAAGAATCTCTGAGGCAGTATAGTATATATCCCATCACTCTGCCTTTCTTTAATGCATCAGCATTTAATGCCCTAGTCTCTTGTCCTTACAGATTCTGTGCCATTTTGTTCCCATATCAAACCTAAGCTACAAGAGCACTGACCTGAGTCAAGCTCAGTCCACAACATTTTGACTTATTATGATCATTGCTTCTTTTTCTAGATATTTACTAGTCATCTCCTTAATGCATCCTAGAATTTTACCAAGAACAGGTCAGCTATTGGGGCAGCTAGGATAGATTACAAGGCCTGGAGTCAGAAAGACTCATCTTTGTTCAAATCTGGACTCAAACACTAGCTGAGTGAACTTTGGTAAGTCCCTTAACCTTGCTTGCCTCAATTTCCTGATCTGTAAAATGAGCTGGGGAATGAATGGCAAGCCAGTCCAATATCTTTGCCCAGAAAACCCCCAGTGAGGTTGCAAAGAGTCAGGCATGACTCAAAAGGTCAAGCTTGTTGGCATATAATTTGCGGACTCATTCTCTTCCCCTTTTGGAACAGATTTCCAATCCTGCAACAGATTTCGACCATTCCCTGGTCTTTTAAAGATCACTGCCAGTGGCTCAGCCATCGTATCTTTGAGTACTCAAGGCTGTAACTCATCGAATGTAAGTTGAATTAAAATCCAGGACAGTTAGGTGCTGTCTTACAATTTCCTAGATTATATTTGATATCAGCCCCTTATCATTATCACAGGTAGCATAGT
This sequence comes from Petaurus breviceps papuanus, assembly GCF_028583685.1. NCBI lineage: Eukaryota > Metazoa > Chordata > Mammalia > Diprotodontia > Petauridae > Petaurus > Petaurus breviceps. The sequence continues at coordinate 18,257,402 of NW_027187419.1, read as the reverse complement.
GGGTAGAAAGTTGAGCCTACAGTCAGGAAGATCTGAGTTCAAATCTAGCCTTAGGCATTTACCTGTGTGACCCTGGGCAAGTCACTTTATCTTTCTTTCAGTTTCCTCATCTGTAAAATGGAGATAATAATAGCACCTAATGTGTTATGAGGATCAAATAAGATAATAAAGTACTTATTGTGGCTGACACATAGTAAATTCTATATAAATGTTAGCTGTTATTACTAGCCATATTTGTTCTGTTCTTTCTAGTCCAAAGTTCATTCTCCTTGTCAGGAGAAAACTGATGGGTTCTGCTTTTTCTGGGTTATCAATCAGTTTCATCTGCTCAGAATGTCAGTCCCATCCTTTCTTTCAACTTCCTCTTTAACCCAGATTTTTTTTTAATGTGGTGGGTTTTTATTTATTTTTTTAATTTTTCTTTGTTCTTAGCTTTCCTCACTATGTGTCAGTTTACTCTGAGCCTTAGTCATTCAGATGCTATTCTTTCCAGAACATATTGTTTGTGGTCACCCTCTGCTACCTTTTTTTGGTTCCATTTTCTATATGTGTCCTTTTAACATCAAAGTTCCTTGCTGAGTTTCCTGGGAAACATGGACTTGGGGGTGTGTGTAGGGAAAAAAGGGAAGTTCTTGTTTTCCTCTTTATTTGCTCCATGTTCTGTGATCTAATTCTGGATGAATCATTTGCCTTATTAATATACAGATTCCATTTAGCAGGAACTGCAATGAGCAATACTGGTTCACTTTCTATTTAAAGACTTCATCCATCCTCAGGTTCCTCTTGTCTTTGCTGGGTGATGCAGCTTTTCCTATTATTTTTCACTGAGAACTGAAGGTAGTAAACTAATTGGGGCCAACTGGTGTGTAGGAGAGAACAGTTTATTTTTCAGTGAGCCTTCATTTTAAGATATTGCTGTTTTGGAGGAAAAGTTTCTAAGGAGCAGATATTTAAATCTGTTTAATCCCTAAAGTATAGTCACAAATGGAAAGCTTCAAACAGGAAAGTTGCTGTGGTCACAAACTAGTGACTGATTCAGTTCCACAAACTATTCTTAAGCACCTAGTACATGTTGGTCACTGGGGAGAATAGAACGACAAAATTGAAATAAATAGTTCCCACCCTCAATGGTCTTGCATTAAATTGAAGGGATGCCACATATATAAACAAAAGTGATTATAAAGAAAATATTGCATGGATGTATTGAAATAAACCATCTTTTCCTTTGGAAAACTAGGCACCACATGATACTTAAATGGGAAGTCGTTCCTAACAGATGGCTTGCCTCTGAAATGACTCCTCTGTCCTTCCAATAAACAGAGTTCCAGATACCATTGGAGTATCTGGTTGGCATGATTGTGGATATAAGGATGGGCTGTATATATCAATATCTCTTTATCTTTCTATCTATCTATTGATCTGATAGATTAGTATATCAGTATAGTCAGCTGATTGTGTTAGTTCACTTGTGTGGGGAATGTGGGCAGTGTCTAAGAACAGACTTTCACAAAATCCTAAGGTCATTCAAAGCCACTCCAAACTGCTACTTTGAAGTGTGAGTAGATTCTTGAGATACTAATTTTCATGGATATCTTTCAATGTACATGACTACTTCTATATAGTGTTTTCAAATAGATATACCCCCTCCTGCTAGTGACATTCAGACTGTGACATACAAAGAAACATATACCCATTTATACACCCATTTATGAGGATGGGTCAACACACCCAGCTTGAGAGCATAAAGATTGACTCAGCACTTTCAAAATCAATCAATAAGCATTTAAGCATCCAATATTTGCTGGACATGGATAAAGGCAACAGGGAAACAGTTTCTTTGAAAACAAATGTTATACCCACTTGCAAATTGGTATTTGTTTGAAAATAGGTTTTCCTTTCTGAAAGAGAGTAACCTAATCTGTTGTAAATAAAATCTTTATGGAGATGCCTCACCTAATGTGAGAGGCAGTATACCTCCAACACATTTGAATCACTGCCCGAGGAAATAATTTCTCTTCTTGGCTCAACTTTGAGCTACTCAATCTCCTGTGTTTTATTTTCTCATGGAGCCATTGAATTAACATGATCCTCACTAAAATGTGAGCATAAAATATTGAATATATTTTGCAAATTAGAAGTGCCAAAAACAGGGATTAAAAAAAAAAGTTGTATAATTAAAGAAAAAAAAGAATGATGTCAAAGAAATCTGGATGACTTTCTGATTATACATTTTTTCTATATAATTTTAAAAAATTAACAAATATTGATTGTTTTCCTTCCTACCTCTCCTCACAATGTGGAGAGCCAGAGGAAACAAAATCATTGCAAAAGATAAACATAGTTCAACAAAACAAATACCCATATTAGCCACATACACAAATATGTGCTTCATTCTGCCATTTAGTCTACTGACTCTCTGACAGGAGGTGGGTAGCATCTTTCATCGTTGGTTCTTTGCAATCATTGTTGGCCAAAGCATTACTCAAAATTATTCCATCTCTCAATGTTGTTTGCTTTTATAATGCTTTCATGATATAAATTATTCCTAGTCTGCTCACTTCACAATACAACAATATCCATGTCTTCCTACTTTTCTCCAGAGTTGTCCCTCTTATAATTTCTTATAGAATGTAAGTATTCTATTACATTCATGTAACAAAATTTGTCTTCTAATTGATGGATACCACATTAGCTTCCATTTTTTTGCACCACAAAATGAAATGCTAAAATATTTGTATATAAAGAACATTTTTTTTTCCTCTTTGTTGATCTTTTTAGGGAATAGGCATAGTTTGCTAACCTTGGAGACAGAATTCCAAATTGCTTTCCAGATTAGTTATACCAATTCATAAGTCCGCCAACAGTGTGTTAATGTGCCTGTCTTCCCACAGTCCATCAAAATTGTCATTTTCCATTTTTGTCAATTTGGCCAATCTGATGGGTGTTATATAGAATAATATTAACTATTCCAATCTGATGGGTGTGAGGTCTTTGAATTTTCACTTCTTTAATTATTCAAAGCATTTACAACATATACCTATAAATAGGTTGGATTTCTTCCCTTGAAAACTACCTGTTAATATTTTGACCATCTATGAATTGGGGAATGACTCTTACTCTTTTAAATTTGAATCAATTTCTTATATATTTTGGAAATTGAACATTTATTAGAAAAACTCATGATAAATGTTTCTTTTCCCAGTTAACTGCTTCCCTTCTACTTTTAGGTGCATTCATTTTGTTTGTGCAAAAACATTTTAATTTTGTGTAATTAAAATTGTCTATTTTATTTCTTTTGATTGTATCTATCTTTTATTTGGTCATGAATTCTTTCCTTATCCACAGATATGAAAAGTCATTTCTTCCTTGTCCCTCTTATTTGTTCATGAAGTAAGCTTTTATATTAGGTCATGTATCCATCTGGAACTCCTCTTGGTATAGGCTATAAGGTATTGGTCTAAATCTAGATTGTTTCTGCCAGACTGCTGTACAATTTTCCCAGCAGTTTTTGTCAAATAGTGAGTCCTTACCCTAGTAGCTGAAGGCAGCTAAGTGGCTTACTGGATAGAGCACTGTGTCTAGAGTCAGAAAGATTTGAGTTCAAATTCAGCCTCACTAGCTCTGTGACCCTGGAAAAGTCATTCTATTTCCCTAATCCACTTAAGAAGGAAATTGCAAAGCACTTCAGTATCTTTGCTAAGAAAACCCCAAATAGGGTCATGAAGAGTTGGCCATGGCTGAACAACTGAACAGCAGCAATACCCTGGTAGTTGGGGTTGGGGTTTATTCTGTACATTATGTATTTCCCATAATTCAAGTTTCTATAGTGTTAAGAATAGTTTCCTCAAAAAGATCTGGTAAAAAAAAAGTTATAAACATTAATGTTGCCATTTTACAGATAAGGATACTGTGGCTCGTAAGGGTTAAATGACTTACCCATAGTTACACAGCTAGTAAGTATCAGACCAAAAGTTACCTAGGATCTCTTGAATTTAGTTCTGATGCTCTTTCAATAATACCACTGGAGACCAATTTGACTTTATTTTTTTGCCATTTGTATTCCTTTAAGAGCTTTCATTTCAAAAATGCTTTAAGAAATAGAGACTGAGAGGAAGAATGATAAATGAAGATCATGGATCATATTGAAGTCTGGGCTTGAGAGCTAGCTCTACCACTTACTATTTGTGTGATCAAAAAGCAAGTCATTCAAGTTATCTTAAGCCCCAGTTTCTTCATCTGTAAAATGGATACAGTGATACCTGTATCACCTTCCTCTCAGGTCCATTGAGAAAAAAGTACCTTGTAAACCTAAAAGTACAGCAGAAATGACAGCTTTTCTGTATTTTTGCTGCACAGGGGCACCCATGTTTTAGTTTTTTGTCATAATGACTCTGAGATCTTGGTCAATAACATTGCTGTTTTGAGCAGACAGCCTGTGGAATGTGTCATGAAACTTGGGCTGTCCACTGAAATGACTATTGCATTTTTTTTTTTTGCTCCAATCTTTAAAGAGGGTAAGTGATTTGCTTGAAGTCATGTAGTTATAAGTGTCAGATGTGAGATGTAACCACTAATACACTGTACTTCCTCTTAGGAAGACCTGAGTAAGCTCAGGGTTTTGCAGTTTAAACTGGTCTACCTGGAAATGAAACATTGAGCACTGCCATGTTTTAAGACACTGATTCATATTTTAGACTGTTCCAAGCTAAAGTGGGTAAGGAGAGACTTTATATAATTACTCACCTCTGCATTGACACAAACTGTAGCAAACTATTATCGATTGCTTGCTTAGGATATAATCCTGCCTATTTTCAGGAAGGCAGTTTAGAAAAGTTATTTTGTATTCTGGTCACCAGGCAGACTGTTATGATAAAAGGGGCAGCTCAAGGGAGAAATAGGGCAAGGCCTTGGTCCCCACCATGAAGATGGTGCCTGGCTTCAAGGGTCTGGGTGCCCTCCTGCTGGTTCTTATTAGAATCCCACACAGGTGAAAGAAGGCCGCCATCTTTGTTCTCTAACTACCAAGAGCCAAAACCTGACAAAGATGAGGACTTTTGGAGAAGGTGAGGGGAAAAACAAATAAACAAAAATCATGAATAGGACCTCAGGGCAAGAATATGAAAGTGAATGTTTAACAACTGGCTCTGAAAAAAATAAAGTACACAGGACATACTTTTAAGTTTTATGTGCATTTGCTATATTTTTGAAAAAGTGAAGCAAGCAGAGTCAGAAAAATAATATACACAATGACTACAACCTCAATAGGGTTGGAAAAATCAACCACAATTTGATAAAAAAAAAATGAACGTTGTAAAATTATAAAGAACAAGATGGGCCTTCAAGAAGAAATTAGGGGGCAGCTATGTGGTGCAGTGGAGAAAGCACCAGCTCTTTAGGAAGTTAACAAAATCTGAGTTCAAATTCCACCTCAGAAACTTCATACTTACTAGCTGTATGACCCTGGGCAAGTCACTTAATACCAAATGACTAAAAAAAAAAGAGAGATTAGGAGAAGTTATATTTTCTTACTCCTTTGCTGAACTGGGGGTATTGAAGGGTATATAATGTTGCAGGGATTTTTTTTTAACATGTTGATCAATTTTGCCAAATGTTTGCTTCTTCCCCCCCCTTTTTAAAGTTCCTTTTATAGGGGATGACTTTCTTGGTTAAGAGAGGGAAGGGATGTGGGGGAAGTCTAGGCAATGTAAAAACAAAAAAGTCAATTAAAAATCTATGTTAAAAACCTATTTAAGGAAAGCTTGTTATCAATCAATGGCTATACATTTTTTTGAGTATCCATTGTAGTTCCTTCTACTGATTATTTGGGGAGTTGATAGTCATAAAATGACATCTGCTACTTTAATAAAATACTTTTCTATTCAAAGTGACATAGAGATGGGACAGATTGTTGCTGATGCTCCTTTCTGCATTATTGTCCTTCTTCTTCACTGTGGTTGACACAGATGCCACATGTGCCATCTCATCTCTTGATTCCTTTGAGCAAACTGCTCTCCATTCCTGGAATGTACTCCTCCCTAAAGACAATATTGATAATATTGGTTAATAATAGCACAGTGCCCAGGATATTATTATCACTATAATAATAACAGTTAACAATTACATAGCTCTTACTATGTGTGGGCACTTTACAAATATGATCTTATTTGAACCCCACAACAACCCTGGGAGGTAAGTACTATTATTATTTCTATTTACACAGAGGAAACAGGCAAGGAAACATGACTTGTCCTGGATTGCACAAACTACTGTCTGAGGCTAGATTTGAACCGAGATCTTCTTGACTTTAAGCCCTGTACTGTTTCCATTTTGCCTCCTAGCTGCTTAATAAATACTTTTCTCTTTTCCTTCCACCTTTTAATTCCTAGTTTCCTTCAAAGCTCTATTTAAATGCTGCCTTTTATAGGAGGTCTTTCATGGTTCCCAACACCCCCAGATACTAGTAGTCCCAATTTTCTTTGTATTTATTTTATATTAACCTCTATCTATCTATCTATCTATCTATCTATCTATCTATCTATCTATCTATCTATCTATATGAAGAATGGACAGGAAGTAACCTGTACCAGCCGAGTCCAACCATCACTGTTTAGACCACCACTTCCTCTCAGTCCCTAATATAGATAGTATAGGGCTTTGAGTTCAAGAACTTGTGGATAGCAGTTCCTTCTACTCATCAAGATTGCTTCAAAACCTTCAAACTTGGTCCTTAAAGCTATCAAGGGGAAGAACCCTGTGGAGAATGAACCTGTTATTCTCACCACCACCAGTACCAACCACTGACCACCTGACATCAATGTGGAAGTAAGCCAAAGTGCCCCTGAAATAGCAGTGGCTACCAGACCAATAAACATTGGTTCTGTTTCCAGCTCAGTCCCACAGCTATCATCCAGGTGAGCAACCCATATAGAGCAAGAGTCAGGCATTTCTACTAAGTACCACCCAAAGGACAGCTGAAATAACAAAACATCCAGAAAGAGAGAGTGATAGGGGGAGGGGGAGAGAGGGGGGGAAGATAGAGATGGTAGAGAGAGAGAGAGAAGGTGGCAATGGTCTGTGCAAGTCAGACCACCACTACCACCTTGACTGTATCTCCCCTAAGCTTCCAATGGAGATATTCTAGGATCCTGAGACCAAAACCCCTGGGGACAATAGAACTCCCCAGACCACCAAATCTGCTTCCAGCTCAACACCCATAATTGTCATTCAAGGAATTACCACTTGTGGAGGTGCAATCTGGCAACTGCTTCTGTAAGGACTCTGGCTCTCATCTTTTCAGGACCCAAACTACTGAGGATCTAGAAAAGAGAGTACAAGTCACTCAAGTCCTTGGTACCATCAAATGGTTCAGCATGAAAAGTGACTATGTTTTCATCAATGGAAATGACATTAGAGATGCTCTACTATCTGCCGTGCCTTTCAAACTGACTTGTTGCCGAAACTTCTTTTATTTATTGTCTCCTCCTGTTAGAAGATGAACTCTTCATAGTCATAAATTGTTTTACTTTACTATACACATCCCCAAAGTTTTACACATAGTAAGCTCATAAATGCTAGGGACAGCTAGGTGATGGAGTAGATAGAGTTCTGGTCCTGGAGTCAGGAAGACTAATTCAGATCTGGCCTCAGATGTGTACTAAGCTGTGTCACCCTGGGCAAGTTACTTTTTTCCTGTTTGCCTCAGTTTCCTCATCTGTAAAATCAGCTGGAGAACAAAGTGGTGAACAACTCTAGCATCTTTGCCAATAAAACCCAAAATGGAGGCATAAAAAATTGGACACAACTGAAATGACTGAATGATAGCAACAAACTCTTAATAAATGTTTTTCATTTATTCGTGTTGTTTCTCAACGCCCCCCTCCAACCCCCTCCCTTCCAGAATGATAATACTTGAGGGCAAGAACTGTTGTTTTTCTTTGTATCCCTAGTGCCTACATAGTGGTTGTCACATAAAAAGTACTTAATGCATTCTTGTCAAATGTATGAATATGGGTGCAGTTTCTGGGAAGCACTACCTGTCTTCTGCTCCCTTGGGAATTGGTATGGTAACGTCGCCCAGGAGTAGAATGCCAGGGACCTCTTCTCCTAAGGCCTCAGCTTCTGGCTTCTCCAAAGACTATTTTCAGGCTCCGTCACACGACTAATATAGGACGTGAGGCCTCCAGAAAGGTGTCCTTGAAATAACCTGATAGGACAGGCAAAATGATCATAGTTAAGGACTCCTTTAATCCAAGCCCAAATCAGACTGGGAGGACTGATAATGATTTAATCATGATAATTGAGATGTTTACACATGCAAACTGAAATTCTGCTTATATTTCACGCTGGCAGGGGGTGGCTTATCATTATTTATCCCACAGTCATGTTTGGAAATTGCTAGCCAATTAAAATGCACAAAGTTAGCAAAATTGGTTAGTCATTTTCCCAAATACGTAATCTGAATGTGCTGTAAATGAGCTTGCTTTGAAAAGTTCAGTGAAGTATACAGATTCCAGTTACTGGTAATGACTTAAAAGAGGCCAATAAAAATGCCAGAGCGAAGAGTGGATTTTAGCCTCTCTTCTTGATGTGGCTCACTGAAAACTATAATTGAAACGACTGGCTGAGTTATGCCTTCCAAACTTTGTCTTTGTTGCACAGGGACTCAGAGAGGCATGGAGGACATGGGGAGAGCCCCCGAGCAGTCACTCTGCCTTTGGATCCCTTTCTATAATTGGCAGGGTAAATCCCTGGGGTTTCTTGACAATCTGTCTGTCTATAAAGACTGAGATTAGAGTCTTTCTAATATCAGCTAGTTTACACTGTAATTGCATCCCATTTTAAAATATCTCCACTTGAGCAATGTTACCAAACCTTGCAACATAAAATTTACAATAATTGCAGGAGGAATTCAGCTGCTCTTCTATCCACATGGGTCCCTGGGTTTCTTGAAAAGAAATTAAAAAGAAAGTCACCCCTGGGGATCTTAAAATAAATTACCAGAGAAAGATGAAACAGAACACATAGTGTGCGGTATATCACACTATGAAAATGATGGTCTTTAAAGAAGGACACACACACACACCTCAAAAATTAAAAAAAGAAAACATTAAATAAAGGACACAGACAGAGTAGTCAACTAGGGTACCAAAAGTAAACCTCTCCATTTTCATTTCTTGTCACTAGATGAGAATTCTTGAATGATTTCTTCCTGTCTAGATAAAACTAGTTGAGTGCCTACATTGACAATATTTTTTTGTTTCCATTTAATGCACTGCATCATCAAGCAATAGACAGAAATGGAGTCAGGAAGCCCTGGGCTTATGCCCCAACTCTAACACATACTGGTTATGTAACTTTGGGTAAGTCACAATCACTTATTCCCCCAGACAATTCTCTAAGACTAAATTTCAGAGAAAAACTCAGTCCTCTAGCCCCACCCACCCATTTTCAACATCAAAGAAAACTACATTCTCTTTCTAACCTAATCACAAATGGATGTTATGCAAGCCCACCTTGACTCCTCCATCTCCCAAGTTTGCTGTGAGTTTGTTGTTCTTCAGTTGTTTTGGTTGTGTCTGACTCTTTGTGACCAGCTCCCTTTTAGGGTTTTTTTGGCACAGATACTGGTGTGGTTTGCCATTTTCTTCTCCAGCTAATTTTACAGGTGAGGAAACTGAGGTGAATAGGGTTAAGTTACTTCCAGGGTCACATAGCTAATAAGTATCTGAGGCCATATTTGAACCCAGGTTGTCCTGACTCTAGGTGTGGTGCCACTTTGTCACCTAGCTGCTCTTAGCTATTGTGAGTACCCTAAAGTAAAAAATGAACTCCCTTGCCCAGGAGAACCCAGACCCTTTATGATCCCCCCAAGAAGGGAATAATCTGCTCCAGGACACTAGTTGAATTAGGATTGATCCATGAGGACTCTGGCCTGCACTAAGTAATAGGATTACTATCCCAGCCTCTCTCGTATCCAATTAGGAAGCTGGCAGACTTTTACTGATCAGTCTGGATTTCTTAATAATCACTAAGCTAGCTAGCTAATTTTCTGATTATCTCTAACTACTTTCCTATCTTAAAAGTCCTATCCATCCAAATATATTCACTCATTATTTCTTCAAAACATCAAAGGCATTCTCACCTATTCACATTTGCTCTTGTTTTCTCCCAGATTAGAATGCCTTTCTCCTCCAGTCTTCACTGGCCTCTGTCTTCTTCTTCTTGTTGGTTGTCCTTCCTTCTCAAAGAGGAGCATGACTTCTGGAAGGTGGTGCCATGACTTGCATGTGAATGGAATTTAAGTGAGGGAGGGCTGTGAAAAGTCACCAGCCTCACTTTCTCCTCTGGAGCCATCTGTACCCAGTGATAAGATGTAGATTGGGACTACTGGAGATGGTCCTGGATGCAATGGGAGACCGTGGCCTTTCAAAGCTAAGGTATTTTCCAGGTCTAAGTTTGACTAAGTCAGTGCCCATTCAGTGATTAATATTCTTTATCTAGACTGTGTCTTATCTATTCTTCAAGAGCCTACTCTAACCTTCTCTATGAAGTTTTCCATCACTGCCCCAACCTCTAGGGATCACTCCCTACCCACTCTAAAGTACTGTACATAGTAATTACTATGCATGTCTCTTATTTAGCATGTAGAATATCCTCCACTGATTTAGTTTTCTTTCTATTTACATTGTATGTCCTCTCTGCCCTATGACATTGTGTCCCCAGGGCCTAGGGCAGTGTTGTATGTATAGTAGGTATGCAATAATAATGGTGATAGTGAAGATGATGACATGTGGGGAAAAAAAATTATAGGCCGGCATGTATGATTTAAGAAAAAAACAGACCTATTGCTTGGTGTGATTTTGGTTTATTTTCTTTTATATATATGGTTTTCTTTGTTAGCATTCATTTTTTTTTAATTGAGTTCCAAATTCTCTTACTCCTTTCTACCCCTCCCCTGTTTATTGAATAGGCAAGCAACGTCATATCATGTGATACATGTGAAGTCATGCAAAACATATTTCCATATTAGCCATGTTGAAAAAAAAGCAAGAAAAAAGTGAAAAGGTATGATTCAATTTGTACTCAGAGTTAGTTCAAAAGGTGGATAGCATTTATTTATGCTGTTAGGAAGTAAAGGAAGTTTGGTTTTTGGAAATGTTCTTGCCAAGTTTCAGCATCCCCTTTTCCTCTTCAGCACCCGTCTAATGTGATAGCTCTGATTGATCCAACTGTGCTGACTCTGGCCCTTTTCTCGCCTAGTCTCCTCCATCATATCTTATCTATCCTTTGCTTGAGTTGATTGCAGTTCATCTGGCAGGTGTAGGGACTGGACCTGCCATCTAATTGGCATAAAAAATTCTTGATGAAGAAGCTCCCTCTGCCACTGCTATCGACTTACAGCCTTAGAGAGTTACTTATGCTATTGAGAATTAAGTGACTTGTCCAGAATCATGGTGCATGTCAGAAGTGGAACCTGAACCTGGGTCATCCTGGCTTCAAGGCTGGTTCTCTGTCTGCTACACCATTCAGCATCTCTCTGGAGAGTTCATCTGACAAATTAAATGAATATGGGGAAAAGTCTACATGTGTTCATTGCTCTCAAATTATCCCACCAAGGCATCCATCAACTCTTGTCTACCCATTTGGCTGGTCTAGGGGAAGAATCAGTCTCACTGGGTCCCCAATCCCAAGGGCTAAAGTGGTACATACCTTTGAGACTCCTCCTTAAATAAGAAGGAAAGATTTTCCTTTGCTGAGATTGAGGAACATTTCCTCCAGTATACCAGGGCAGAAAAAAAAATCCCTTTTTTTTCTCCCCTAGCAAAAGACTTATAACATCTACACAAAGCCCATTACACTCTTCCTCAGAATTGTACAGAATCCCTTTCATTCTGATAAATACCTGTTTTTTTTTTAATGTAGCATCCTCATTCTTACTCATCTATTAAACAATTTTATTTAATAGAGTCATGTTATACTCATTTCTGGGATTGCTTTGCTCTTATTTCTTTCTTTAAAAAAAAAAACTATGAACTTATTTCTACAGCTTCTCTTCTAATAATCAGCCTCAGTGATTGGAGACAGGAAATAGGGCAGAGTGAGAGTTTATAGGTGTGCCAATATACCCCTCATAAATGGTGCTATGATCAAGATTTAATCACAAACCATCTTTAATGAGTGGTTTAAAGAGCCTATTCGTGAATTTGAATCCTTCTTCAGCAGACTCTCATCCCAAATGCTGCAGGACTTTAAAGAGACTATATTTATGGCTCATTAATAAAGATTGGCTTCCAAAAGGCATGTATTTTACATAATCATGAAGACAAAGGGGGATTTTTTTTTTGGTACCATGCTGGTGACAAAATGATTGATGCAACTTATTCACAATGATCCTGTTCCTAACAAAGCTGAGATTTTATATTTGATTTAACTATTGCCAGTGAGCCTAACCTTCAGATGCTTATATCTTGTAGTCTTCCTTCCTTCCTTCCTTCCTTCCTTCCTTCCTCTCTTTCTTTCCTTCCTTCTCTTTCTCTCTTTTTTGGATTACGGATAAATGTTGTTAGTTACCTTGTTTTCTGCTTGCAGAACGATCTGGCATGATCCCATCTTTTCTCTCTGGTTTTGATTGACATTACTGAAATTCATATTGGAGACTGTAGAAGAAATTGTCTGACATATCACCTGAGGGGATAATGTGCAGAAGGAATAGAGAAAGAAGGAAACATTTTTCCTTTGACAATCATAGGAAATATGAAGGGGAAAAAAAGATGGTGCTTCTTCCTAGTATTTCAGAATAGTGACAGAGAAGCATGTTAGTTGGCAAATGTTTTTGAAAGTTTATACTATATCTCCAACGTGCCCTTTTTTTTGATAGATGGATTGAAGAGTATATCATGCCTCTGTTTACCAATCTGCAAAGTGTTGTTATTTTAAACCTCTATCAGTGTATGCATAGTTATGGAGTCCTTAAACAAGAATTAAAGTCCTTCATAGTCTGACGCCAACCTATCTTTCCAGGCTGATTACATATGATTCCCTTGCTGATTCTATCTTCTGGCCAGATATGTCTACTTTCTGTTTGCTATAAATCACATTCCATATCCTCTCCCCATTCATTTTCACAGGCTGTCTGCCATGCCAGGAAGGAACTCCTCCTCCTTGGAATGTCTGTTCCCTTCGAAGCTTAGCTCAGAAGTGGTGTTGTGTGTGTCTGTGTGTGTGTGTGTATGTGTGTGTGTGTGTGTTTCCTTAACTTTTTATTGTTTACCTTGGGGGAAACAATTACTTTGTGAATACTTTCTATGATGTTTGTACACATTGTTTTCTTCAAAAGCATGTAAGGTCCTTGAGACCATTTGGCCTACCATCCCCTCAAATTATCTTCCAGTATTTCTCATTCACAACAAAATTCCTAGAAAGAGCTAGGGATACTCAGTTGCCTCCACTTTCTTGACTTCAACCCACTTCTCATTGCCCTGGCAATCTGGCTCCTAGCTTCATCTTTCAATGAAAACTGTTCTCTTCAAGATCACCAGTGATCTCTTAATTGTTAAATCCAGTGGCCTTTCTCATTCCCCATCCTTTTTTCATCTCTATTTGACTCTATTACAGTGTCATCCCAGATACTACCTCTTCCTTGAGTTTTTGTAATACTTCTCTCTTCTGCTTCTGGGTAACACAGTGAATAGAGCACTGGGTAACACAGTGAATAGGCCTGCAGTCAGGAAGATCTGGATTCAAATCCAACCTCAGACACTAGCTGTGTGATCCTGGGCAAGTCACTTTGCCTCAGATTTTTCATCTGTAAAATGGTAATTGTAATAACATTTATCTCCTAAGGTTGTTAAGCTCAAATGAGATGATAATTATAAAGCTCTTAGCACACTGCCTGGCACATGGTAAGCACCACATAAATTTTTGGTGATAATAATAATAATCTTCCTACATGATAGACTTCTCCTTCCTAGTTTACCTTGCTTGATCATCATCTCCCAGCCTTTACAGATGGATATATCCCAGGGCTCTCTCCTGATGGCACTTCTCTTCCTTCTCTGTGCTCACTTTCTTAGTGCTCTCATCAGCTTCTTTGAATTCAAATGTCATCTCTGTGCATGTGACCCTCAAATCTACATATCCAGATTTAGCCTCTATTCAGAACTAGTCTGACATCACCAATTATCATCTGGATATATGCACTTAGATGTCCTCAAGATACCTAACTCAATATGTCTGAATTATGTCCCTTCTTATTAATTTGACTTTTGTTCTTTATGGCACCATCGTTCTCCCAGTCCTCAGGCTTTGAAATCTTGGAGTTTTTTTTCCTTTTCCTTCAGTTCTCTAATCAGTTACCACTTCTTGTCACTCTGCCTTTACAACAGTTTTTGGATATATCCCTTTCTTTCTGCCCATATTGCAATCACCCTGGTTCAGATCTTCCTTGCCTCTTGTCTAACTTATTATAATAACCTTTGAAATGTTCTCCCTGCACCTTCTCTAATCCATTTTTCATCCAGTTGCCTAATTTAAATTCTTTAAGGAGAGGTCTGAAGTGACTATGTGACATAATGGGTGGAGTTTTAGACTGGGGAGTGAAGAACATCCAAATTCAAATCCTGCCTCTGATACTAGTTCTGTGACTTTGCACAAATCACAGACCTCTGTAAGCCTATAATATGAGGGGACAGGGAGACCTTCACAGCTTCCACGATTCCTTCCAGCTATAAGTCTATGATCCTGTGATCTTATGATCCTGTTATTTCTCTGTTCTAGAGCTCTAGTTGCTTAACACTAGGATATAATCAAATCCTTCTCTATTTAAAATCCATCATAATCACTCAAAGAGTTATAAAACTGTGTATATCCTTTGACCCAGCAATACCACTATTAAGTTCATTTCCCAAGGTGACTAGGGAAAAAGGAAAAGAATCTATATGTTCTAAAATATTTGTAGTAGCTCTCTTTGTGGTGTCAAAGAAATAGAAATGGAAGGAATGCCATTCAATTGGGGAATGGCTGAACAAGTTGTAGTATATGATTGTGATGGAATACTGCTGGGCTATAAGAAATGATGAGTTGGTTGATTTTTGAAAAACATGGAAAGACATATGAAATAATGAAAAGTGAAATGAGCAGAACTAAGAGAATGTTGTATTCAGTAACAGAAATATTGTCATATGAACAATTATGAATGACTAATTCATTTTTGAGTATCATAAAACTCAAATCAACTACAAAGGACCTATGAAGAAAGCTTCTATCCATCTCCAGAGAAAGAACTAATAAAAAGTATGTATAGCGTGGTTTTATACACACACACACACACACTTACATCTAATGATAGCTTTTTCTAGGGGGGGGTGGGGAGGAAGGGAGAAAAAAATGTACACAGCAGAGAACAAAAGAAAACTTAGAAAGAAGCACAGAAAAGTAGGGTAGTTTTGAAAATGAGTAGTATTTATTACATTGGTTTTTTCTTTTTTTTTTCTTTTTTAGAGGGCAATTGGGGCTAAGTGACTTGCCCAAAGTCACACAGCTATTAAGTGTGTCAAGTGTCTGAGGCCAGAGTTGAACCCAGGTCCTCCTGACTCCAGGGCCAATGCTCTATTCACTGCACCACCTAGCTGCCCCTACATTGTTTTTTTTTTCTACAGTGTAAAATGGAAATTCATAATTTTATATGGAATCTTCTTGTGCTGTGTACATGGAAATGTTTTTGTGTTTGTCTTTTTGCATTTAAATTCAAAATAAATAAAAAATGTAAAAAAAAATTCCTGTTATAATCTAAGTTTAGACTACCTTTCTGGGCTAATTGTGTATTTGTTATTCAATCATTTCACTCATATCCGACTCTTTGTGACCTCATTTCAGGTTTTCTTGGCAAAGATGTCTCAACCGATTTGCCATTTCTCTTCTCCAGCTCATTTTACAGATGAGGAAACTTTGGCAAGTAGAGTAGAGTGATTTGCCCAGGGTCACACAGCTAGTAAGTGTCTGAGGTCACATTTGAACTCAGGAAGGTGAGTCTTCCTGACTTCAGGATCAGTGCTTTATCCATTGTGCCATCTATCTGCCCCAACTGTGTGTTACTCTCTTTCAAATGCTCTACATTTAAGCCAAACTGGTTTACTTGCTGTTAGCTCTACACAACATTCTGTCTCCTACCACTGCATTTTGCACAGGCCGCTCCCTAGCTCTGATTCTTCCTAGCCTCTTTTTTTGTGACAAGAATGAGCCAATATTTATGTAGCATTAAGAACTTCACAGATAATATCTCACTTTATTGATTCAGATTCAGCTCTTCCTGACTCTAAGCCCAGCACTCTACCTGCTGAGCTCTATAGCTAATTGGTAGGAACCCTAGCATCCTTCAGGGTACCACTTAAGTACAACTCTTCCTGGAAATTTATCTTGATGCCCCTAGATGCTAAAATCATACCTCACTTCCTTCCATGCACTGGTTTACCTGCATTCCTTGCACACAAATGCTGTGTCCCTCTGTAACTCTCCCATGACTATCTCCCATGCCTGAAATCCTGTCTCCTCTCACCTCAACTCTGGTTTCCTTCAGGACTCAACTCCAGTTCCACTAGCTGCTAGTGTCTTCCCCTTTCAGATTCCCTTCATATATACTCCTTATATATCTTGCATCTGTCTAGTTATCTACATGTAGTCTCTCTTATTAGAATGTAGGTTTCTTGAAAGTGGGTTCTATGTTGGATTTTTCATTTGTTTTGTTTTGACTTTGACTTTGTATCCCTGGCCAATGGTATTCTGCCTGAAATATAGGGAGGGATTAATAAATGCTTGTTGACTAACTAATGCATTCTCCTTCTTCAACCTCTCACTGTGAAATTACTTTGTCTCTACTCTGCAGACATTTTGTTTTAATTTTCTGTGTATCCTGGTTTCCCCCAATAAAATGTAAGTTTCTTGAACTATAGTTATGAATAAGAATAGCTAGCACTTATGTAGCTCTTTAAGGTTAGCAAAGTGCTTTACAAATATTTTGTCATTTGATCTTCACAGCAGCCCTGGGAGGTTGGTGCATTATTTGTATTTTACAGTTGAGGAAACTGAGGCAGGGGTCAAGTAGCTTGCTCAGAGTAAGTTCTCTGAGTATCTGAGGGAGGATTCAAATTCAGGTCTTAGTTCTAAGGCCAGCTTTCTATCCATTGCACCACCTAGATGCCCAGGGAATAGTAATTAAGTATCATCTCATTCCTGACAAGGAGCCCTTTACTTCCTGTGAATGCTACTTGATGAGTCCTTGTATTTACATGCTGAAATTCAGCTACAGTTTACTGTGCAATCAGCCCTGGGCAGGCCTTGGGAACTGCAGATGGAAAGACTGAGAAAGTCACTTTTTTTGCCCCACAGGAAAGTGATGAAGGCAGCTATTGATGCTTGGTAGAAGGATACTAAACCCAAACTGATTAGGAAGTAATTAAAGGCAGGAAAAACAATCTGGCTGATGCAAATTACAGGAATCAGAAGAGCTTTTCATCTTCAGGGACCTAATTTGAATGCTCTGAGAACACACAGGCCCTTGTGAATGCACACACACATACACACTGTCACATACACACACCCCAGCCCATTTGGGGCATCAGGTTGGTTAGTTGCTCAGACACAGGCTTCTGAATGTTTGAAAAGGCCTTCATTGCTCTATACTGTCTGCCTCTCCTTCACTTTAGGTAAATGAGTGCTCCACCGGATGTGCTCATAGAGCCCTAACAATGAAAGGAATCCTAGGAGGTGATGCAAAAATGCCTGAAATTTCCTACTTCCACTTCCTCTGAGCCCAAAGGTCAATCATCTCATCACTGACGCTGGAAAGTTAAAAATGGCAGTCTGACGTCTGTTAACAAAAGAATGTACCTATTTTGTATACATGGCACCAAATAATAATAGTAATAGCAAAAGGCTTGGCTACCTTTTTTTAACTTTAGACTTCCATCACATTCCATTTCCAGGGCATACAAACAGGCCCTACTAAGAGTCAGCCAGAAGGAGAGAGCTCTGCAGCACAGTCTGTCCTGGGCTCTTACTGAATTCAGGTCATTCTACTTACATGAGAGAAAATAGCACCCCTGAAACCATATGGGGAACAATTAAGCTGCCTCTCGGACCTTCACTCCCACTGTGACTGCCTTGATGGTTTTCCTTTCTTCTCCTGCCATACATGTCCCTTATGCCCCAGCTCCAGAGCTTTTTAAGGAAGGTGGGCCTAATTCTGCCAATTCCTTTAAAACTGAAAATCCCCAGAGCTGTAGGATGTCTTACCTGCTCGGTATATATCTACACATTGGCAATCTTCCCTCTGATCCTTCTCAAAAGGACAGGTTGGATCCAGAGCCAGGTTAGAGGTACTTAGGACAGGATGGATCACCAGAGGGGTTGCTATGTACATAAGACACGATTACACAATCTAATAAAAATGCAGAAGTGATACAGGCTGGTCATTGCAGGCTGTTGGATGCTCTACTGATACATTGCCCTATTGGAAACTCCCTGAGAGGGACTGCCTGCCCCAGGTAGGTCCCAAGACCCCAGTAACCTCTGATCCTCACACTAGAACAGGCTGATTCAGAGATTTTTCAGGCCCTGACAACCTTTCTGTCTCTTCACTTCTCCTTCCTTCTCCTGTCCCTGACCATTGTTGACAGTTCACAACAAGTTTCAAAACAACCCAGGTAGAAATGTGGAAAGTCCTCCTACCAGAAATTAGAGTTTATGATTACACTTAATCTGTGACTGTGGCCACATTGGCCATGTCATCATTATTGTTCTATGCATAGGTAAGTAGTTAAACCTTCAGTCTAGTCACTAGGAAATAACATGCAACATAGGAGCTTAGATTTAGAGCTGAAAAGAAGGTCACATAGTCCAATCTCCTCATTTTACAAATGGGAAAACTGAGGCCCATAGAGGTCAAGTGGTTTGTCCAAGATCGCACAAGTAATAAATATGAGAGGTGGACTTTGAATGCAAGTACTTTGACTTCATAGTCTATGATCTTCCCATTGTATCATACTGTCTTGGTTAGCAATAAAGTGACAGTGATCTTCCAGCTACATCAGGAAATTGTTTTTTCAGTGTGGCATCCACTGGATTTCTACCCATCCCACTCCCCCTGTTGAATTCCTTCTTGTCTTCTCAGTCCTTTGTTAAGCCTCTTCTGGTGCTTAACTCACTAGAGAACTTCCCTCTTGCCCTTGTGGTTGTTGTTCAGTCATTTTTCATTTTTCACTTGTTTCCAACTCTTCATGACCCCATTGTGGGTTTCCTTGGCAGAGATACTGGAGAGGTTTGCCATTTCCTTCTCCAGCTCATTTTACAGATGAGGAAACGGAGGCAAACAGGATTAAATGACTTGCCCAGGGTCACATAGCTGTATCCGAGGCCAGATTTGAACTCAGGAAGATGATTCTCCCTGACTCCAGGCCCAGTGTTCTATCCACTGTGCCACCTAGATGTTCCAGTACTTCTCTCTCTCAC
This sequence comes from Petaurus breviceps papuanus, assembly GCF_028583685.1. Classification (NCBI taxonomy): domain Eukaryota; kingdom Metazoa; phylum Chordata; class Mammalia; order Diprotodontia; family Petauridae; genus Petaurus; species Petaurus breviceps. Next base: position 18,237,899 of record NW_027187419.1, on the reverse strand, counting down.
CTCTCTTACAGTCATATAGTGTATTGTTATGTATCATACTTGCTTATATGTCCTTTGCCCTTAGTAGATTGAAAGTTCCATAAGATTAGAAACTGTGTCTTATCTAAAGTTTGTGTCTCCCTCAGTGTATACTACAAAGCTCTTTACCTACTAGGATACTTAATGTTTGTTAAATTGAATTTGTTAATCCTGTAATGATGGTAACTAGACATGACAAGAAGACAGTTTCCCTATATCTCTAACAACAACTACAACTTGTTCTTATTTTTTAACTACAGCTTCTAAAACAAAAGGAGTGGGATTTTGGCCTTAACCTTTTATTTTTTCCCCTCTTTCATGAGTTTTTATATTTTCTATTGACTATAAGCCATATATAATATGAGTATTTTATTCTCTTATATCATAGACTGGTGGTAACTATTGTAGTAAACATTTCTTGAGTGCCTGTAATAGACCAATTTAAGTAGTTTACTTGAAGAAAATAGATTTTTCTTAATAGCTGAATTTCTGGGCAAGTTGTGTGCTGTCCAGATGATGGTGCTAGAACAGTGCTCTTGGTCCTGTGGTGAACATTGGTACTCACTGTGGGTCTTTCATAAGCTTTAGATAGAAATCGGATTTAAAACCTTTTAAAGCACCTTTTTCAGACTAATCATCATGATTATCATCAGCAGCATCATATATTTATTGGGTAGTCACAGGGAGTATAGAACAGTACAGACAAAGCACAGAATCTCTATGAACCATAACGTGCCCTTCCACATTGTAAAATGCTTTAGTGGATCTCATTTATTTTACTAATGCAGCTTCTTTGGCCAGTCTCAAACAGTAGAAGGGACCTGACCAAAAAAAAAAAAAAAAGGTTGTTTTTAAAGAGGTGTAGTACCTTAATAAATACTAACAAAATCCATATACAAATGCTCTTTATGAAGAATTAATGTGCCTGCTTTTATACTTCCTTTGGCAAGAAAGCATTTTATGATAGAAAGGTTAGCTTGCATGATGCCACAGAAATGAATTCTTTCACAAAATGTATGCATGAATTTTTGAAGGCAACATTTTGAATTTAACAACATTGAGAGGAGTCATGTAGGCTGCCCATCATGTTGTACAAAAGTAAATCAAGAGTGAAGTTCTACTCTGAATGTAGCTATAGTTTTACTTTTGTTTAGGAAAAAAATAAACTGGCTCTGAGAGTGCCAAAATGGGGGGATGGAGAAACAGAAAGAATTGATATCTAGTGGTAGAAATAAAAGTCTTTTCGTGTTGTTTTAGTTTTGTAGAATATCCAGTCACTTCCTCCCCTTCCCCACAACCTGTATATTAACTATTAAAGGAGACGTAGTGGAGGGCAGAAAGCAGGAGGTGTTTATCCCCCAGAAGCCCTCTGGCCTGCATATTACTGCTCTCTTATCTGTGCCAAACAACAACCAGCTCTGATGCACAAAGTAAACCTCTTCTTCAGCAGTCACAAAAAAGCAGGTTTTTCCCCACCTCAAATTCGCTAAAGGGGATTGTGTTTTTATGCAAAGACGATTAGAAAGGAAAGGCTAGTTTCCTCCTACCCCCTTCACTTCCCTCCATCACAAACTGTCACTGATAGAACTCAGCCATTATGAATCAGCAGCTTTCTCCTTTTTTGCATTCTTCCTGCATTCTTTCCCACTAGTCTCCTCTTCACCATTTGTTCTGGGAGCTGGCTGGCTGCATGCCCCTAAACCACACCAGAGCTATGCATCACACAGACTCATCTAGCATTTTTATCTTCATGTAAAATTTGTGAAAATACTTCATGTTTATCTTTTATTTTTGCTTTCATAACATACAAATTAAACATAATTAATCTTGATTCCGTTCACAGCATTCAATAAACAATTCAATCAGTAAACATTTAGTAAGTACCTATTGATGCAATGTATGAGAGGCAATATCCTATGCTGGACTTAGATTCAGGAAGCATTAAGATCAAATCCTGCCTAAAATACTACATGATCCTGGGCAAGTCATTTAACTTTTCTGCATCTTGGGAAACTCTCTAAGACCCTGGAGATCATCAAGTTCTGATCCCCATACTGAAATATGTATAGAGATATTTCTGAGTGTCTGACACCTAACCTTTCCAGCTTTATGGTTCTCCTTCCCCCATAACCCAAAGAGAATCATTTCATAATGACAGTTTCAAAGCAATCCCAAAACTATAAGTTTTGAATTCCCCAGCCTTTAGGCAAACAGACTTTTTCACTAAATCTGCTGTTGTGGCCACATTAAAGTTTAACCCATGATTTAACACAGTTGCTCAGCATCTCAAGCCCTCCTCCTTGATGAAGCCTTCCCTGGTTGCCTCAATTGTTAATGCTCTCTCCTTTTCAACTTACCTTGTAGTTACTTATCTCTGGGTGTGATAACCTACCACAGAATGTAAAGTCTTTGTGGGCAAGGATTTTTTTTTCTCTGTATCTCTAGCACTCAGTACATGACCTTACACATAATAAATGCTTGCCAAATATTTCTTGAATTGAATGTACTTGAAAGGTAATGTGGAACCACAGAAGGCTTGGGACAGGGGAGTAACTGGATAATGCTGTTCATTAGGAAGGTTACTTTGGTAACTGTGAGGAGAGTAGACTGGGGAAGAAAGATACTGGAGGCCATTAGATATATTTGTTTGACAATAGATTTATTCCTTTTGCTCCCAGAGGGCAGAATTAGGAGCCATAAATGGAATTTTCAGAGAAACAGATTTCAACTCAATTTAAGGAAACACTACCTTTCAATTAGAGCTATTCACTAAGGGAAAGGGCTGCTTCACTGGAGGGCAGCTTAGTGAATGCAGGACTGAACTGGAGTCAGGAAGACTTGAATTCAAAGACTACCTCAGCCACTTACCCTAGTTACATAACTGTGGGCAAGGTGCTTGACCTCTCTGGGCCCACAGGTCTTATTAGTGACATTATAGAATTGCACTAGATGTCAATAAAGCCCCTCCCAAGTCTAAATCTATAATCCTATGCCACTATTAATATAGTGTCATATTAATAAATATTAATTAATATTTTATTTATTAAAATTATTAATAAACACTTTCCTGAACATCAATCAATAAGCATTTATTAAACACCTACTATATACCAGGCACTGTACTAAGCACTGGGGATTTTAAAAAAAAGGCAAAAGACAGTCCTTGTCCTCAAGAGGCTTACAATCTAATGGAGCGTGTCATTAAAGAGACTGCCATTCATGTGTGTCTTAGACTAGATGGCTGCTAAGGTCCCTTCTGATTCTGCCATTATGTAATTGTATGAAGGCTCTTACAATAGTATCAGTGAGAGGTAATGAAGTAGTAGCAATGTGAGTGGAAATGAAGGGACAGATGCGAGAGGGAGTGTGGAGGCAGGAGTGACAGAACTTGGCAAAAAAGAAGTGAGGTGACTCACTTGCCTTTCAGAGATTTTCCCAGGATCATAAATGTGTCAAGTGAAGAAATGGAGGTAGATTTTAAAACTTTCAAAATCTCCCTTCTTACTAGAAGAAGAAATAGAGAAATGTCCATAGTCGGTTACTTGGAGAAGATTTACATTGCATTTTCTCATTAGCCTTGTATCTCCAGACCTTATCTTCAGTATTGTGTTCAGTTGTGGGGCTACATTTTCTGAGCAATATTGGTAAGCTAGAATCCATCCAAAGGACAGTGGACTATATGCAACTCCGGCAGTCGGAAAGTACCTTAGAAGCCATCTAGTCTAATCTACACCTGAACAGTAAACTCTAGCACATGTTCCATTAGATTGTAAACCCCCTGAGGGTAAAGACTATCTTTTTTCTCTTTTTGTATTGCCAATGCTTATCACAATGCCTAATACACAGCAGATGCTTAATAAATGTTTTATTGATAGATGGATGATGAAGGCTCTGGAATTGATGCCATCTGAATAATAATTCACATTTGTCTCTAATTGACTCTTTCTCCATGACGATGGTCCCAAACTTTTTCTTCTCAAAGTTTCCACTTTCACCAGCATCACTCTCAGTAGGTCCCCTTATATCCTACTTTCCTGGAAAAATAAAGAGTCATGAGCTTCTTTATTCTTCCTTCTCCATACATTATGTCTTTTAAATATTAAGAAATTAAAAGGATATTTTCTATTTGAGGTTACAATAGGATAGCCCTGAGGACAGTCAATGCTTTTATTTCTGTCTTTGCATTGCTAGTGCCTAGCACATTGCCTAGAACATAGTAGCTGCTTCATAAATATTTGTTGAATGTTGAATGATGAACTCTTTTTAAAATAGGAAACTATTTGTGGACAATATTTCCTGAGGAAAAAAATCTAGGAGTTTTAGTAGATTGCAAGTATGATATGAGTCAATGGTGTAGTATGATCACACTACTCAAGAAGCTAATATTATTCTAAGGATAATTTAGAGAGATATGGCATACAGAAAGAGGGAGATGAAATTTCTCTTGTTCTTTGCCCCTCGTTAGACAACATTTAGAGTATCCGTGTTTAGTATTGCTACCCATTTTTAGGGAGACAAAGGTAATATCAAGTTCAGGGACCAGCAAGTAGGGTAGTTTGGCCAGAATATAGAGTGTATTAAGAGAAGGACAAGGGGTGGTATGAGTCAGGTTAGTCAAACACTGCCATCACTTCTTGTCAGATCCTGATGGAGACAGCTCAGGACTTCATGCCCAGAGCCCCAAGAAGAGCAGTGGGTTCCTAGGCTAACAGCTCTGCTTCCAATGAAGTCCCCACAGCCATTCTACAAGAAATCAACCCTCTTGGACATGGTACTTGATAACTGCTTCTGCAAGTGCTTCAACCCCTTCCTTCTCCGTCTCAATATGCAGAAAAAAAAAATTCTTATCACCAAAGTCTGTGGCATTGTCAAGTAGTTTAATATTAGAAATTATTCTGGTTTTGTCAGTGGAAATTCTATTGGAGAAGATACATTACTATGTGCTTTGCTATTATCTGATTTATAACTGATATACCATATATATGATATCTCCCCCATTAAAATATGTGCCCCTAGACTAGAGCAGGGAAAGTCATAATTTTTTATTGGCATTTCTAAAACTTACAGTGCTTTGCTACATAGAAAGCATTTAATAAATGCTTTTCATTCTTTCATCCATCCATTCAAGAAGCCTGAAAAGGTGAACTGGAGAAAAATTGGGAAGAATATAAAATCTTAAATAGAGGGAGTGGTCCATTATTCTAAAGACAATAGGAAGTTTTCAGAGATTTTTTATTCTTTTGGCTGAAGGGAATCAATGAAAGCAGGGAGACCAATTAGAGCATTGGAATGATAAAGGAGAGAGGTGATAAGGACTTGACATGAGGTGGTTAAAAAGAAGGGAGGAGATGTAGGACTTTAGTAAATGTAAGACTGAAAAGATGGCAACTTGCTGGATATAGGGAGTGAGGGAAAATGAAGAATTGCAAAAGAAATGTCTACAATTTTGTGTCCATGAATTAAAGGGATGGCAAGGGGAAGAGATGTGGTGCCATCAAGGGGCAAAGGTGTAATTACCCAAAATAGTAAAGTTTGGAGGAAGATTAGGATTAGAGAAGGGTAGATAATGAGTTGTCTTCTATACAAGTTGAGTTTGAGATGCCAATGGGACATCCAGGCAGTGCTGAGAAATCAATTGGTAATGTAGGTTTGAAATTCTGAAGATGGATTAAAACTGGATATGTAGATTTGGGAGTTACTATCACACAGTATAAGTGATCACTGAACACACAAGAAGATGATAACAGCATGAAAAGAGAAAATGTAGAGAGGAGGAGTGGGCTCTACAGAGAGTCCTGGAATTGGACAGTGGAAAGAACATTGGATTAGGAATCAAGCCCTGAGTTCTAATCCTAGCTTTGCCTCTTCATCTTTCTGAGATTCAATTTCCTTATCTGTATAATGAGAAGAATGACATTAGACCTCTGAGACCTTTAGTGCAATCCTCTCACTTTACCAATGAGAAAAATGAAAATCTAAGTGATTTCCCCAAGATCACACAGTAAATTAGAGGAACAGAATCAGAGTTGAACCAGTCTATTGACTCACATTCTAGTTTTTGACTTTGATCAGACAACCTTCCTGTCTTACAGTGTAGATGAGTAAGATAAAGGAAGTGAAAGTGCTTTGTATACTATAATGAATGATAAAAATATGCTATTATCTAATTACTAAAAGATGCCCAAATTTTGCAACAGTTTCCATTGTTCTATAACATTCAAATAAGAAGTCTTTTTTTTTTTTTTCTAATTTAAATTTCCTTCCTTGGAATTTAATCCCATTACTCCTTTCCTCTCCTTAGGGGAGGTAAGAACAGATGGTTATCAAGCTCCAAATATCTATCCTTCAGATACTTGAGACAATTGTTAAATCATCCATAATCCATCTTTCCCCAAGGCTGAGTAGTAATAGCTCCCTATCAATTTTAATCCCAGATCTTTCCCAAATTTCTAATTGTTTTTTCTTCCCTGCTGGTTTCAGCTTTTCTTTCTCTTATCACATGCTGAGCTCCCAATAGGACTCAGTCCTCTAATAAAGACCTAACCTACCTACTGTATAAAGGCAAGAAGAATTCTTAGTTCTCACTCCTGATAATATATCCTTAACACTGTATTACTTATGTAAGGATAGTAGCAGTACATTCCTCCACTGTCATCTTTCCTCATCTGTAAAACGAGAATGATAATAGCACCTACCTCATAGGGTTGTTGTGAGGATCAAAAGAGAATATATGCAGTACACACAAAGTTTTGCAAATTTTAAAGTGCTATAGAGATCCTATCATGGTTATGATTATATTTTTAAAAGAACATATCTTTTTATCTGTACTTGTGTCTAGCCAATCTTCCTCTTCCTTATATTAGAAAACTGCTTTGTTTCTGCTACTTTGGGGTGATTTTTTTTTTTTTTTGATTTTTTCCCTTTTTGGATTTTATCTTTTTTTTTTTTGATTTTTTCCCCTTTGTCTTGAGACGTTGTTTGGCAGTAATTATTTCTTTGTCTTAAGTTGCATACAGGAATAGTTGAGTTTTTTTTTTCTGCATGTGAAATTTCAAAGATCATACAACTGCTTGTCCTTTGGAAAGAGTCATGAACTTCACTTCTTATTAGACCTCACCAGTTGACAGAAACATCAGGGACTGGATGTTTGGGAAAGCATACTTGAGCTACTCAATATCTTCTGTCTTTTGATTTTCACCCAATAAAGAAATTAGATTTTTGTGATTTTTTACTAACCATCTGTGGGATTGTGTGTGTGTGTGTGTGTGTGTGTGTGTGTGTTAGCTTTCTTTTTTTAGCAAGTCAGAAACCCTCTCTGTCATTTCTGAGGAGACATAGAGAGAAAATCTTAATGACCTGAAAAAGTTAATGCCATTTGCAAATATTTTATTTCCTCTAGAAACAGGAAAGATATGTAATCATGTACCTCTCCACACTTCTTTGCTTTTGGGGTATGGCTATAAACTGTATATATGGAAAGAGCTGTAACTACCATATTAGTAATATCTCAGAAGCTAGGTGGCACAGTGCAGAGTGCTTGTGTCTGTAGTCAAGAAGACCTGAACTTACATCCAGCCTCAGACTCTTAGCTGTGCGAGCTTGGGGAAGACATTTAACCTCTCTTTCCTCAGGTTCCTCAATAGTAAAATGATGATAATAAAAACACCTATCTCCTAGGGTTGTTGTGAGAATTAGTATTTGTAGTATTTGTAAAGCACTTAGCTCAGTGCCTGGCACCTAGTAGGGGCTTTATAAATGTTAGCTATTTATAATCATCATCACCATTAGTACTATCTTCTCAATATCCTTATTGCAGTCATATTTGCCCATATCTGACTACAGTAATCCAAGCATGGTCCAATCAGGACAGATTACAATGGAACTATCACATTTCTATACCTGGAAGATGTATGTCTTTCTTAATATGACCCAAGATCACATTAACTTTCTTGGCTGCCATCTCACACTATTGCTTGATATTAATCTTACAGGTCACTAAGATTCCCAGTTCTTTTTCAGGCAAACTATTGTCTACCTGTACTTCACCTGTCTTGTACTTATAAAGTTTATTTACAAGACTGAAAAAAATACCTTTTAAATTCTAGACATTTAAGATCACTGACTTGGGTTATGAGCAATAGAAAGTACTCTATTTGGCCATATTTTACAAAGGATTAAATCACACAATCTGAGTTGGAAAGAATCTTAGCTGACCTTTAGTTGCACCCATTTTGAGCAGGGATCCTCTCTACATCTTTAACAAGTGACAATTCAACCTCCACTTAAAAACTTACAAAGGTGTTGAACTCACTAAAGTAGAAGCAGTTCATTACAACCTCTGAACAACTCTAATTTCCAGGAACTTTTCCTTTATGTCTACCTATACCTACTTTTCTGCAACTGCTACCCACTATTACTCCTCCTCTGTGTGCTCTCAACCTTACTGATGTCCTTCCTCTAATACGTTGCCAAGACCTTGGATCAATGCTTTCTATTGTGACCAGGACAGACCATGGAGAAATTATAGCTTCATTCAGAACACTATACTTTTATGAATACAATCTAAAATTATAGAATATTACCAGATCTGATGTAACATTTTATCTTTTTTTAAATCATATTTTATTTTTTCTCCCAATTACACGTCCAGACAATTTTTAGCATTCATTTTTACAAGATTTTGAGTTCCAAATTTTTCTCCCTCCCTCTCTCCCTCCCCTTCCCTCTTCCTAAAATGGTTGATGATTTGATATAGGATATACAAGTGGCATCATGTAAAACGTATTTCCATATTAGTCACAGTTGTGAAAGAAAAAATAGATCAAAAGAAAAAAACTTTGAAAAAAGTAAAGTAAGTGAAAAAAAGTAAGCTTCAATCTGCATTCAACATCCACCAGTTCTTTATCTGGGTATGCATAGCATTTTCCTTTGTACTTGTCCTGGATCATTGTGCTGCTGAGAAAAGCTGAGTTATTCATAGTTGATCATTAGACAATATTGTTGATACTGTGTATAATATTTTCCTGCTTCTGCTCAATTTACTTTATGTCAGTTTGGTGAAGTCTTTCCAGGTTTTTCTGAAATATGCCTATTCATCACTTCTTATTGCACAATAGTATTCCATTACATTCCTATATCACAGCTTGTTTAGCCATTCCCCAAATTGATGGGCGTCCCCACAATTTCCAATATTTTGCCATGATGAAAAAGGTTGCTATAAATATTTTTACACATATACCTCCTTTCCCCTTTTTAATTATCTCTTTGGGATGTAGATCTAGTGGTGGTATTACTGGAAGAAATGGTATGGACGATTTGGTTGCCCTTTGGGCGAAGTTCCAAATTGCTCTTTAGAATGATTGGATCAGTACACAATTCCACCACAGGGCATTAGTGTCCCAATTTCCCCACATCCTCTCCAACATTTATCATTTTCCTTTTTTGTCATATTAGCTAACGTGATAGGTAAGGTGGTATCTCGATGCTGTTTTAATTTGCATTTCTCTAATTAAAAGTAATTCAGAACACTTCTTCGTATGCCTGTAGATAGCTTTGGTTTCTGCCTGTCCATATCTTCTAAGCATTTATAAATTGGGGAATGGCTTGTATTCTTATAAATTTGACTTAATTATATATTTGAGAAATAAGGCTTTTTATCAGAGACATTTCTGTAAAGATTGTTTCCCAACTTTCTGCTTTCCTTCTAATCTTTGTTGTAGTCCTAGCTCCTTTGCCTTCTGGAACTTCATGTTGCATGACTTCAGATCTTTTAATGTTGCTGCTGTTAAGTCCTGTGTAACCCTGATTGTGTCTCCTTGATATTTGAATTGTTTCTGACCACTTGTAGTATTTTTTTTACCTGATAGTTCTAAAATTTGGCTATAATCTTCCTTGGTGATATTTTCTTGGGATCTCTTTCCTGAGATGATCGGTGAATTCTTTCAATGCCTATTTTGCCCTCTAATCCCAGGATATTGGCGCAGTTTTCCTTGATAATTTCTTGAAAAATGCTGTCCAGGTCCTCCTTTTGATTATGGCTTTCAGGTGGTCCAATGATGCTGACATTATCTCTCCTGTATCTATTTTCCAGTCAGTTGTTTTTTCAATGAGGTATTTTATATTTAGTTCCATTTTTTTCATTCTTTTGATTTGTTTGATAGATTCTTGATGTCTTATAGAATCATGATCTTCCACTTGCTCAATTCCAAGTTTTAGGGAGTTGCTTTCCTCAGTTAGTTTTTTGTATATCCTTTTCCATTTGACCAGTTCTACTTTGTAAGCAGTTGTTTTCTTTTTTTCCAAGCTGTTGACTCTTTTTTTCATAATTCTCTTGCATCGCAGTCATTTCTTTTCCCAATTTTTCTTCTACAACTCATATATATGATTTTTAAGCTCCTTTGTGAGTTCTTTCTAGGCTTAAGACGACCTCCCATTTTTCTTTGGGGTTTTGTCCATAGGTGTTTTGACATCGTTGTCCTCTTCTGAGTTTGTGTCTTGACCTTCCCTGTCACCATAATAATTTTCTAAGGTTAGATTAATTTTTTGTTTGTTTTTTTGTTCATCTTTTTTGGCCTTTTTCCTTTCTTTTAAATTTGAGCTTTGCTCTTGTGGTGAAAGGGGTAGTATTTCAGGCTGTTTTGCTGGGGGCTGCAGCCCCTGGCTGTTTACCTGGTGCTGCACTGATGTTGCCCTGAGGTCCACAGAGCACCCTTGTGCTGGGCTGAGGGGTTGAGATGGGTAGCTGTCACTGCTGGTGTTTCTGCATTTGCCCAGGCCTACCTGGAAGCCCTGTTTGCCCAGGGCTATGCCAAAGCACAGGGAGGTCTGACTGTTGGCCAGGGTCATGTTGACTCACTGTCAGTTCTCAGGGCTGGATTCTGCCCGTTCCCATGGCTATCCTGAGGAATGTGGGGGGCCCTTGTGTTGGCATTTACCTGCTTCATTGCACTGGGGCTCAGGATTTCTGCTTCTGGCTTGCTGGGATGCTTCCTGCCCTGGACTGCCTTCCTCTTTTGCCAGAATGAGACAGACCTTTCTTGTCAATCTTCAAAGTTTCTTGGGCTAAAAGATTATTTCACCCCATCTTTTCACTGGTTCTGTTGTTCGAGGACTTGTTTTAGGGTGCTATTTTTATGATTGTTTGGAAGTGAATGTGGGGGAGTTATGACAATTTATTGCTTTCCCCTCCATCTTGGCTCCTGAAAGTCTCACAAGCATTATTTTTTAAAATATATAGTTCTATTTTTCTTAGAGGTGCCAAAATCTTATGGAAGGAGAGGGGAAAGGAATGGGAAGCACATTCATTAGTATCCAAAAAACTCAAGTGAATCCCTATAATAACTAAGTTAAAAGTCTCATTTCTAAAATTTTCTAAACTCCAGAATATCTGTGTTGGGAATGGGTCTTCAAGATAATTTCATCCACCCTCCTCATTTTTACACACTGGAAAAAAAGAGGCTGAGAGATTAAATGACTAGTAAGTTATAGAGTTGGAATTCAAATATAGGCCAATACTGTTTCTCTTAAAACAGATTGTCTAAAATTTTCTAAAATATTTTATTTTCATTTCTGAAAATATCTGATAGTATATCCTTACTTTTTAAAAAAATCAAATCCTTTAACATTTAAATGACTATTAACTGTATGCTGAAAAAAGAACTACTACCCACTTTCTCATCTTCTTCAACATTTCTATAGAGAGGTGCCATAGATTTCTTCCAACACTGTCAATGATGGGTGAGTAAGATCAAATCTATCGGAAAACAGTGTCTTCTTGAAATTAGGTTGATTTAGATGCATTTTGCCACGGCAATGAATGTGTCTAATATGGACAAAGGACAGACTAGATATTGTCTGACTGATTAGTCCTGACACCTGGTGAAATCCTTTGGAGACTGTTTTGTGATGGTGCCACATGAGGATCAGTTGAAGGAACTCAGGATTTTTAGTCTGGAGAAGAGAAGACTGGTATGGAAAAGGAAAGTTGTCTCCAGGCATTTCACATGGAAGAGGAGTAAGACTTCTTTTGCTTTTCTGCAAAAAGCATTACCCAGAAAACTGAGTAGAAGTTGCAAGGAGATACATTTAAAGATGACTTGAGGAAAAATTTCCTAACAATTAACGTTATTAAAAAGTTGAATGGGCTTCCTCTAAAGGCAGTGGATTACCTCTCATTAAAGGTCATAAAGCAAAAGGTTTGATGAAGAGTGTTTGCAACAATTGGCAAGACTGTTTGAAAAAGCATTCAGTCTCCTAAGGTGATAATTCATCTTTAGAACATATGTATATATATATATATATATATATATATATATATATATATGTACATATACAGGTATATTTATACATTTGTGTATTATACATACACAAATATCTATGTATATCTTGCATATTTATTTTTAACAAGTTTTATTGATGTATTTTTTTAAAATTCACCACAATTTGTGCAGTAGTCATGCCTATCCCTCTCTCCTTTCCACCTGTAGTGCCAGAGCAATAGTCACAGCGTCAACAGCTACTATGAATATACTGGCACAATTCTGAATCACAAAATAGAACAGACTCTCCATACAAAAGACAGAAGAAAAACATTTACTCAGAAACCAGAAAACTGAATCCCCAAACCAGAAAGCCGACTACACCATAGCAACAAAGAATTTAATACACCATATCATAGCAGGGAATCACACCATCCTTTAGCCTTCCTGCAGACAAACACTCACAAGCTTAGCTGTCTCCTTGGGTGTATCCTCTTCTCCCTACAGCTCTAACCACTCTGACGCCCAGCTTCCAGTGGGCTCTGCTCCACCCTTTAGCAAACTCCTCTCACCACAGGCTCCATGTGATGACATCCATCCTATTAAGGGGCAGGGAAGATCTTCAAATCACCATTACCATTACACCAACCCATATAACAAATAGTATTTTTAAAGATGAAAAAAAGAAAGAGGAAAATAATCCACATAATTATTTAACATAGAGAAATACTTTGAGTATATGTGCAAAGTACTCTTATAGATCTCCCATCTTTACCTCTATAAAAGTGAGAGCTAGGAATGTCTTTATCTCTCTCTCTTTTAGACATTCTATATTTATTTTGGGAAGTCATTCTCATCACATTTCGCATGTGTTTTATATACCAAGATGAGTCAACAGACTTTTATTTAGTATCTACTATCTGGAAGAAACTCTATTCAAAACTAAGGAGCAATGCAAAGATATATGACAGAGTTCCTACCCTCAAGCAACTTCAATCTAGTGAGAATTTTCCACTCCCTGAGATTTATACACTTTAAGGGGAGACTTGTTCAGGTTTGGCTTAGACTACATGACTTCTGAGGTCCTTTCCAACTCTAAAAATCTGGGTTTCCATGATTTTCTGTGAAAGTTTAATAGATTTCGCATCCAGCTACTGCCCCTGGGAAAGTTCCATATTTCCTCAGAGACATTTCTGTCCTATGCTGAAAATTATTTTTGGTGCTGGGCTTTTGTTCCTGGCAGTGTTCAGCCTTGGGCTATGTTTGCTTATTTATTTCCTTTCCCGCATCCTTGTTTATTTTCCCAGCTAAATTTCCTCTCCTTGCTTGTTTGTGTGAGCAGAGCTGCCTGTGTCATTTCCTTTGTCTCTGTCACGTCCCTTGGTTATTTTACAGGATGGGAGCTGTGTTAACAACATGTAATGCTGTGATGCGTAGGTTTTTAATCACATTGGTATTTTGAATACCGTTGATCAGCGTGCTGACAAAAGAGGTAGCATAGCTAGGAAAGTCAATTCAACACTTAGTTCCTGGACCAAAATAGTTCTCAGTCCCTGCTAAGATTGGTTAGTGTTTTCTTCTCATCATAATGAAAGGAAATCAACTTCAATGTATTTCCCCCCAAGCTTTGATTGTGTCTACTGGGTGTTGTCACTAATTCAAATGCCTCCTCCCATAAGGTCACTTTCTATTGTGCCAGGTTGGGTTTTGTTTTTAGTCGGAGATGTTAAGTCTGGGGTCATTATATACTAGCAAAACATAGGAGTTTGTCACTATAAGGCTTTCTGAAAAGTTCAGTATCTTTCAGTGAGGCTACGTTGAATAACTTCACTCCTTTCCTGTCCTACTACTTTGCAAAGAATGTGGTTCATCGAGTGTTTTTAGAATGAAGGCACCATCCTCCTCTTTACCCAGCTTTATTTGTGTTATAACACACTCTCCATCCTGGTGCTGAGAGATAGGTCCTCCCTCCATGCAACATGATTCTAACTTCCTAAAATTTGCTCTCTGTCCTTTGACAATGAAATCTTTTTTGTTTCCTTGTTGAAGAGACCTGTGATTTCATTGGCATAGGGAGTCTCTATTGAAAAATTCTCTCTATCAAAGCAGATATGCAACTGTCCTGTAACTTCTAGTCCTAGGCAATTGTCTGGGGGCACTGAGAGGTTAAACAACTTAGCCAAAGTCACAGAGATGGGACTTGAACTCTGGGTTCTCTCCTTCTAAGACCAGCCTTCTATCTACAATGAAAGTCTGTCTACCTAAACTAATTAGTATCCTGAGTCTGAAGCTCTCTGTCATTTATCTTATCTTCCAACTTTCAAAGACTTCAATGAAATATTTTGATTTGAATGACAGCCTCTTAATGTCAAATGAACAGATCTATACTGAACACCTACCTGATATGAGGCATTGCAGGACAAGGAAAGAAACCAGCCACACTATCCCTGCTCTTACAGGGGCCCCTAACCTAGTTGTGGAGACAAGCCAAACACATGGCAATTTAAGAATCAAGATAATAATGAAAGAACAGAAATTTCTTTTTAAACTGCAAGAGATTTCTCAAAGTAGGGCATGATCAATTGCCAGCTGAGTATAAAAGCAGTGCTTGAGTTGAGAAAGGGGAGAGATTATTATGGGTTAAAGTTTTCACAGAGACCTAAAGGAGGAAGAATGTAATTAAATCGTTGAGGTGTGGGTAAGATTTGGCTCTAGGAGGACATGGTGTTGGAAGAGGAAAGTTTGTCTGGTGGAGTAAAGTGCATGCCAGTTTTGGAGATAGAGGATGTAGGCTTGAATCCCTGTTCTATTATTTACCTATGTGATCTTGTAGAAATCACCTAAATTTCGGGGGCCTCCATTATCTCCTCCATGAAATGAGGAGGTTGGAGAAGATACTTTGGTGGTCTTTTCTAGTTCTAAATCTATGATCCTTTCATTACTCCCCTCAAAACCTACAGTACAGACACAGAGGCAGGCCCGGAAGGTGCGGCTGGCAGACTAACAGGCCTATCACCAAAGGGCTGGGACTGGAAAGAGCCAGGTAAGAAGTAAATACAGGCACTCCTGTCCTGGATAGCACATACTCCTGGGGCTACCACTTCATAGCCCAGAAATAAAAAAAAGCCCCTATCAGGGCTTCCAACCACCAGGATGACAGAGTGAACCTCATCTGCTCCAACTCCCCCCCTCTGACCCGGAAAACATAGTAACTATTGCCTCAGGGCAAAACCCTCTACAGTAAAGGCTTGGGATCCCTAGAGGAAGGTCGTGGCTAGGACCCTGCCTCAAAATGGGTAGAAAGCAGACTACAAAGACAAAGGCTCTGGAGTCCTACTATCCTCAGAGGGAGGAAGCAAACTCAGAGGGAGACAATGTGGACTCCACACCCACAGCTGAAACATCAATAGGGAATGGGTCCCAAGCACAGAAAGCTCTCCTAGATGAGATCAAAAGGAACTTTGAAAACTGAATGAGAGAGAGAAGACAAAATGAATAACTCTTTCAAAACCAAAATAGCAGAATTAGAGAAACATTATAATGAAGAAAACATCTCCCTAAAAAGTAAAGTGTATGATATAGAAAAGGAGCTCCAAAAATTAACCAAGGAAAATGATTTGCTAAAAACTAGAATCAACCAAATTGAAACAAATAACTCTATGAGGAACCAAGAATTAGTCAAACAAAACAACAAGAATGAAAAATTAGAAAAAGAGGTAAAATACCTCAAAGAAAAAATAACTGACCTGGAAAACAGATCCAGGAGAGAGAATCTGAGAATCATAGGCCTACCTGAAAATCATGATAAAAAAATGA
Source organism: Petaurus breviceps papuanus (assembly GCF_028583685.1). Lineage (NCBI taxonomy): Eukaryota > Metazoa > Chordata > Mammalia > Diprotodontia > Petauridae > Petaurus > Petaurus breviceps. Next base: position 18,221,808 of record NW_027187419.1, on the reverse strand, counting down.
GCCTGGATAACATTCTCCAAGAGCTCATTAAGGAAAACTGCCCTGAGATACTAGAACCTGAGGGTAAAATAGAAATCAAGAGAATACACTGGACACCTGCTGAAAGAGATCCCAAATTGAAAAGTCCTCGAAATGTTGTGGCCAGATAAAAGAGACAATACTTCAAGTGGCCAGAAAGAAACAATTCAAATATTGAGGGTCCACAGTGAGGATTGCACAGGATTTGGCAGCCTCTACACTGAAAGATCAGAGGCAGTGGAATACAATTTTTGGGAAGGCAAAAGAGCTCGGGTTACAACCAAGGATCACATACCCAGGGAGACTGAGCATATTCTTCCAGGCAGAGACATGGTCATTTGACGATATCACAGAGTTCCAGACCTTCCTGATAAAAAAGCCAGAACTGAGTGGAAAATTAAACCTCCAATTACGTGATGCAACAGTGATGTAGAAAGGTAAACAAGGAAAACACACACACACACACCGTTATTTGATAAGAGCAAACTGGTTATAGACAAGTAGAGGGTATGAGTATAAAATACACAAATTGACGATTAAAAAAAATCTTATTAAGGGCTACAAAGGGACTGCAATGGGAGAAAGAGAATGAATGAAGTGGAAAAGGGTAAATTATGCTACACAAAGAGGCATAAAAACTGTATAGCAGAGGAAAAGAAGGGAGGGAGATGGGAATCATATGAGCTTTTCCCTTATTGGTTCTGGTGCAAGGAGGGAATAACAACCAGTTAAGCATAGGACTCTATGGAGAAGAAATGCAAAAAGTATCATTTTAAGGGAAAGAGGGGAAAGAGAGGAGCTTCGCATGAGATTCGTTCCTTCACTCTTGGTGCAAAGAAGAAATAACATACTTCATTAAGTATAAAAATATCCTACAGGCAGTAGGAGGGGGAAAGGGCTAGGAAAGGGGGGGTAGTTAGTAGGGAGGGAAGAAGGGGAAAGGGGGGGGAAGGGAAGGGGGTTAATAAGGGAATACTGAAGGAGGTGGTGGTCAAAAAAACTATTAAGGGGGAAAGGAGAAGGGGGAAAATATGAACATTAATAGGGGAGGGAATAGGATGGAGGGAAAGAAACAGATAACAATCATAACTGTAAATGTAAATGGAATGAACTCTCCCATAAAATGGAGACTGATAGCAGAATGGATTAGAAATCATAATCCTACAATATACTGTTTACAAGAAACACATCTGAAACAGAGGGATGCACACAGGGTAAAGGTAAAAGGCTGGAGTAAAATATATCATGCCTCAGCTAAAGTAAAAAAAGCAGGGGTAGCAATCCTTATCTCAGATAAAGCAAAAGCAAAAATTGGCCTAATTAAAAGGGATAAGGAAGGAAACTATATCCTGTTAAAAGGCACCATCAAGAATGAAGCAACATCATTACTTAACATATATGCACCAAGTGGTATAGCATCCAAATTCCTAGAGGAGAAGGTGAAGGAATTAAAGGAAGAAATAGATAGCAAAACTATACTAGTGGGAGACCTCAATCTCCCCCTCTCTGAACTTGATAAATCTAACCTCAAAATAAACAAGAAAGAGGTTAAGGAGGTGAACAAGATTTTAGAGAGGATAGGTATGATAGATCTCTGGAGAAAACTGAATGGGGATAAAAAGGAATATACTTTCTTCTCAGCGCTTCATGGCACATACTCAAAAATTGACCATGTTCGAGGGCATAAAAACCTCACAATTCTATGCAGTAAGGCAGAAATATTAAGTGCATCCTTTTCAGATCATGATGCAATAAAAATTATATGCAATAAAGGGCCATGGAAAGACAGACTAAAAACCAATTGGAAATTAAACAATTTAATCCTAAAGAATGAGTGGGTCAAACAAGTAATTATAGAAACAATCAGTAATTTCATTCAAGAGAATGATAATAATGAGACAACATACCAAAATTTGTGGGATGCATTAAAGGCAGTTCTTAGGGGATGTTTTATATCCCTGAGTGCATACATGGTTAAATTAGAGAAAAGGGAGGTCAATGAATTGGGCATGCAATTAAAAACCCTAGAAAAAGAACAAATTCAAAATCCCCAATTAAATACTAAATTAGAAATATTGAAAACCAAAGGAGAGATTAATGAAATTGAAATTAAGCAAACTATTGAATTAATAATAAAACTAAGAGCTGGTTTTATGAAAAAAAAAACAAATTTGATAGCCCCTTAGTTAATATGATTAAAAAATAGAAAGAATAAAACCAAATTCTGAGTATCAAAATGTATCAAAAATGAAAAGGGTGAATCTACTTCCAATGAAGAGGAAATCAAAACAATAATTAGGAATTATTTTTCCCAATTGTATGCACATAAATTTGAAAATCTTAGGGAAATGGAGGAATATTTACAAAAATACAAGTTGCCCAGATTAACTGAAGAGGAAGTAAATTACTTAAATAACCCCATCTCAGAAAAAGAAATGGAACAAGCCATCAGTCAACTCCCTAGGAAAAAAATCTCCAGGTCCAGATGGATTTACTAGTGAATTCTATCAAACATTGAAAGAACAATTCATTCCAATACTCTACAAACTATTTGGGAAAATTAGTGAAGAAGGAGTCCTACCAAATTCTTTTTATGACACAAATATGGTACTGATACCTAAATCAGGAAGAGATAAAACAGAGAAAGAAAATTATAGACCAATCTCCCTCATGAATATAGATGCAAAAATTCTAAATAAAATACTAGCAAAAAAGACTACAGCAACTTATCTCAATAATAATACACTTTGATCGGATAGGATTTATTCCAGGAATGCAAGGATGGTTCAATATTAGGAAAACCATCAGTATAATTGATCATATCAACAATAAAACTAGAAGAAACCACATGATCATCTCAATAGATTCAGAAAAGGCTTTTGACAAAATACAACATCCATTCCTATTAAAAACATTAGAAAGTAAAGGAATAAATTGAGCCTTCCTTAAAATAATAGGTAGCATCTATTTCAAGCCATCAGCAAGTATTATATGTAATGGAGAGAACCTAGAAGCATTTGCCATAAGATCAGGGGTGAAACAAAAGTGTCCACTATCACCCCTCTTATTCAATCTGGTCCTAGAAATGTTAGCAGTAGCAATTAGAGAAGAAAAATAAATCAAAGGAATGAAATTAGGCAAAGAAGAGTCCAAGCTATCACTCTTTGCAGATGACATGATGGTATACTTAGAGAATCCTAGAGAATCAAGTAAAAAACTACTTGAGACAATAAATAAGTTTGCAAAGTTGCAGTATATAAAATAAACCCACATAAATCCTTGGCATTCCTATATATTTCCAATGAAATTCAACAGCAAGAGATAGAAAGAGAAATTCCATTTAAAGTTACTGTAGACATTATAAAATATTTGGGAATCTGCCTGCCAAAACAAACCCAGGGCCTATATGACCACAACTACAAAACACTTTTCACACAAATAAAGTCAGATCTAACTAATTGGAAAAATATCAATTGCTCATGGCTGGGTGGAGCTAATATAATAAAAACGACAATTTTACCTAGATTAAATTATATATTTAGTGCCATACAAATTAATTTACCAAAAAACTACTTTATAGAGCTAGAAAAAATAGTAACAAAATTCATTTGGAAGAATAAACGGTTCAGAATATCAAGGGAATTAATGAAAAGAAATGCTAGGGAAGTGGACTAGCTATACCAGATTTCAATCTGTACTATAAAGCAGCAGTCATCAAAACTACTCGGTACTGGCTGAGGAATAGAAGAGTGGATCAATGGAATAGATTAGGCACACAAGATTCAGAAATCAACGACTGTAGTAATCTATTGTTTGATAAACCCCAAGACCCTAGTTTTTGGGATAAGAACTCACTATTTGACAAAAACTGCTGGGAAAACTGGAATAGTATGGCAGAAACTGGGCATAGACCATTATCTAACACCATATACTAAAATCAAGTCTAAATGGGTGCATGATCTAGGTATAAAGGTTGATACTGTAAGCAGTCTCGGGAAAACAAGGAATAGTTTACCTGTCAGATTTGTGGAGAGGGGAAAGACTTTATGAGTAAACAAGAATTAGAGAACATTATAAAATGTAAAATGGATAATTTTGACTACATGAAATTGAAAATCTTCTGTACAAACAAAGCCAATGTAACTAAGATTAAGAAGGAGGTGGGAAATTGGGAAAGAATCTTTACAACCTATGTCTCTGACAAAGGACTCATTTCTAAAATATACAGAGAACTGAGTCAAATTTATAAGAATACAAGTCATTCCCCAATTGATAAATGGTCAAAGGATATGAACAGGCAATTTTCAGAGAAAGAAATTAAAGATATCTATAAACACATGAAGAAATGCTCTAAATTACTATTGATTAGAGAAATGCAAATCAAAATAACTCTGAGGTACCACATCTCACCAGTCAGATTGGCTAAGATGACAAAACAGGAAAATAACAAATGCTGGAGAGGATGTGGAAAAATTGGAACACTAATGCATTGCTGGTGGAGTTGTGAACTGATCCAGCCTTTCTGGAGAGCAATCTGGAATTATGCCCAAAGGGCTATAAATACTTTCATATCCTTTGACCCAGCAATAAAACTCCTAGGGTTATATACCAAAGAGATCATAGAAGTGGGAGGAAGACCCATATGTACAAAAATGTTTATAGCAGCTCTTTTTGTGGTGGCAAAGAATTGGAAATTAAGGGGGTGCCCATCAATTGGGGAACGGCTGAACAAGTTGTGGTATATGAATATTATGGAATACTATTGTGTTATAAGAAACAAGGAGGAGATGGTCTTCATATTTACCTGGAGAGGCTTATACAAACTGATGCTGAGTGAGAAGAGTAGAACCAGGAGAAATTTGTACACAATTACAGACACAACATATGTGTGATGACCAACTTTGATAGACTGGACTCTTCTCAGCAATGCAGTGATATAAATCAATCCCAAAAGACTCATGATGGAGAGAAATATGTGCATCCAGAGAAAGAATTAGAAAGAACCGAGTTTATATCCAGATGGAAGCAAAATACCTGATCTTTTTCCTTTTCTTGTTTGGTTTTATGTCTTCTTTACCATTTTTCATTCCATCTGATACAATCCGTCTTTATAACCTGACTAATGTATAATGTGAAAGTATTTACAGATCCTATACTTGACTATATGCTGCTATGGGGGGGAGGGGAGGGGGGAGGACAAAATGTGAAACTCAAGGAATTGTGGAATTGAATCCTGTAAACTAAAAGGAAACAAACAAATTAATTTAAAAAAAACCATACAGTACAGTAAATCTGGTTTTTAAAATCTTCTTCATATTAAACTCCCCAAACTCCCATCTTTTCCTTGCCTTTTTTTCTGACCCTCCTCATTCTTGGAATGCAATCCTTTCTCCCTCTTCCCCTTGGAATCCTAGGTTTCCTACCAGATTCATGCATGTGTATGTGATTCCTCTCTGTGTGAGGATTTTCTTCCACTCCTAGTTGCTTGTCTCCCCAAGGTTACTTTGTACATATTTTGTACTTTCTCTCTCTCTCTCTCTCTCTCTCTCTCTCTCTCTCTCTCTCTCTCTCT